>NC_135965.1:49135387-49435387 GCF_053455715.1 Rhinoraja longicauda
CCTCTTTGTTTTGCAGTTTTCTGCACCAATCAATCTGAAGAAGGATCCCGACCCGAAACGTCGCCTGCCCATTCCCTCCACAGATGCTGCCTGACTGGCAGAGTTCCTCCAGCACCTTGTGCTTTGCTCAAGATGCCAGCGCCTGCAGTTCCTCGGGGCCTCTGCTTCGCCAGTCTTTTGTTTACTTGGAATGCATGAATCAATAACTTAATCGGCAGTTACGCAGATTATCAGTCATTGCTCTTGATGCCTTAAGGTAGTTTGAAACCGGGGCCAAGGTTTACGTGTTCCTGTCAGTCTGACCAAGTCTAGTTACAGTCAGAGGTTTGATGAGATCCTTGCCAGGTGAAGCCGCCCGTAGTCAGGATGGAACCCAGGTCTCTGGCGCTGTACGGCAGCAATTCTACCCGCTGCGCCACCGAGCCGCCCTGTGACTAGTGCCTGAAAGAGGGTGCCAACTATGGGTTGTCAACTGTCCCATATATTCCCTGGGACATCCCGTATTTTGGGCTAAATTTTTTTCGCCCGCCCTTATCCCGTATTAGTAGCTGTTGCCAACTTCCTCGCTCCCAAATAAGGGACAAGGTGACGTCACCACCCCGCGCCCCGCATGACCTCGCCCAGCCAGCGGCCACGTGCTCCCGCTCCACCAATGGCGGCCGCCCGGGCCGGGAGGGAACACGTGGCCGCTGGCCGGGTGAGGGTCACGTGGGGCGCGGGGTGGTGACGTCACCTTGTCCCGTATTTGGGAGTGAGGACATTGGCAACCCCTAGTTGCGACCCAAAACATCACATTTTAACCTTTACCTGCAATGTGCATTAAAGACTATAGACAATAGGTGCAGGAGGAGGCCATTCGGCCCTTCGAGCCAGCACCGCCATGCAATGTGATCATGGCTGATCATTCTCAATCAGTACCCCGTTCCTGCCCTCTCCCCATACCCCCTGACTCCGCTATCCTTAAGAGCTCTATCTAGCTCTCTCTTGAATGCATTCAGAGAATTGGCCTCCACTGCCTTCTGAGGCAGAGAATTCCACAAATTCACAACTCTCCGACTGAAAAGGTTTTTCCTCATCTCCGTTCTAAATGGCCTACCCCTTATTCTTAAACTGTGGCCCCTTGTTCTGGACTCCCCCAACATTGGGAACACGTTTCCTGCCTCTAACGTGTCCAACCCCTTAATAATCTTATACGTTTCGATAAGATCCCCTCTCATCCTTCTAAATTGTTTGGAATTAATTCAGTAATAGGTGCAGTTCGTTCCCGTAGAAGAAAAGGGAGGTTTTCTTCTGAGGATAGTCATAATCCAGTGAGCTCACGCCTTTGGCAATTGTGAGGTTCGACTTTGATTCTCGGAAAGTGGGGAGCAGACAGGTGAGCAACTGACTGGAACATTCAGTCTCGGGGGAGTGGGTGAGTCACGAATGGTGAACACCTTCACCTGGCAAGGAGCTCGTCAAACCTCTGACTGCAACTAGACTTGGTCAGGTTAACAGGAATACGTAAACCTTGGCCCGGTTTCAATCTACCTCAAGGCATCAAAAGCAATGACTGATAATCTGCGACGTAACTGCCGACTAAGGTTTCCATGCATGACTTCCAACTACACAACAGAATGACTAAGCACAGGCCCCAGAGGAACTGCAGGCGCTGGCATCTTCAGCAAAACACAAAGTGCTGGAGTTAACTCCCACTCCCACTCCCAGGCTGACCTTTCTGTCATGGGCCTCCTCCAATGTCATAGTGAGGCCCACCGCAAATTGGAGGAACAGCATCTCGTATTTCGCTTGGGGGCAGCTTACACCCCAGCGGTATGAACATCGACTTCTCTAACTTTAGATGGCTCCTCTGTCCCTCTCTTTCCCCTTCCCTTTCCCAGTTCTCCCTCTAGTCTTCCTGTCTCCGACTACACCCTATCTCTGTCCCGCCCCCTCCCCTGACGTCAGTCTGAAGAAGGGCCTCGACCCGAGACGTCGCCCATCCCTTCTCTCTCCAGAGATGCTGCCTGACCCGCTGAGTTACTCCAGCACTCTGTGAAACGTCACCTATCCATGTTCTCCCACAGATGCTGCCTGACCCGCTGAGTTACTCCAGCACTCTGTGAAACGTCACCTATCCATGTTCTCCACAGATGCTGCCTGACCCGCTGAGTTACTCCAGCACTCTGTGAAACGTCACCTATCCATGTTCTCCACAGATGCTGCCTGACCCGCTGAGTTACTCCGGCTTTTTGTGTTACCCAGGAGGGAAATTGTGCTGCCGACAGTCACAACACACAACAAGGAAACTTGAAATTAGAATTGAAAACAAAAGGAAAAAGGACAAACGACTGTTTGCTGGCTGCCGTGTGCACAACACCTTCACCGGAACAAACAAACAAACAAACAAACAAACACAGACTTATCCCCTGGGCAGAGGATTCTAAACTAGAGTGCCCTCCTCCCCCGACCCCCACAACGGCCTTTGTCCTCCCACCGTCCCTCACGGGTTTTAGATAGAGCTCTTAAGATAGCGGAGTCAGGGGGTATGGGGAGAAGGCAGGAACGGGGTACTGATTGAGAATGATCAGCCATGATCACATTGAATGGCGGTGCTGGCTCGAAGGGCCGAATGGCCTCCTCCTGCACCTATTGTCTATCGGTGGTCCCCCATACCGGGTCCCCATTGTCTTCCTCCCCCCCCCCCCCCCCCCCTCGCTCATCGACCGCGACTCCCCTCCGCCACCGAGTCTCCTTCCTGTCAAAATGTCTTTTAAAAATCCTAACCGTATCGGCTTCTACAGCTTCCCCTGGCAGCTCATCTCAGATTCGGGCTGCCCTCTGAGTGAAAAAGCTGTCCCTTGAGGTTCCTCTGCTCTCTCGCCTTAAGCCTGCGCCCTCTGGTTTTAGAATCCTCTATGCTGAGGGGAATGCCTGTGAGCGTTCACTCCACCTAATGCCCCTCATCGTCATCTGTATAAACTAGCACCTGCAGTTCCTTTCTAGACATACAGAGTTACGATACAGGGGGGGGGCGCCATTTCGGGTCAGGACCCATCTTCGGACGCCCCGACTCAAAACGTCACCCAGCCTTTCTCTTCAGGGTGGCACGGTGGCGCAGCGGTAGAGTTGCTGCCTCACAGAAACCGGGGTTCGATCCCGACTACTGTCTGTGCGGAGTTTGTACGTTCTCCCCGTGACCTGCGTGGGTTTTCTCCGGGCGCTCCGGTTTCCTCCCACACTCCAAAGACGTGCAGGTATGCAGGTTAATTGGCTTGGTAGAAATGTAAATTGTCCCTAGTGTGTGTAGGATAGTGTTAGTGTGCGGGGATCGCTGGTCGGCGCGGACTCGGTGGGCTGAAGAAGGGTCTCGGCCCGAAACATCACCCATTCCTTCTCTCCAGAGAAGCTGCCTGTCCCGCTGAGTTACCCCAGCGTTTTGTGTCTACCCTCAGTGGGCTGAAGGGCCTGTTTCCGCGCTGTATCACTAAACTAAACTTATAGATGCTGACTGATCCGTTGAGTTACTCCAGCACTCCATCTTTGGTATAAACCAGCATATGCAGCTCTGAAGAAGGGTCTCGACCCGAAATGTCACCCATTCCTTCTCTCCAGAGAAGCTGCCTGTCCCGCTGAGTTACTCCAGCATTTTGACCTCCTTCCCACTGCAGACGAGTTAAAGTGCAATCCATTTTAAGCTAAGCGAGGTCTTTTGTGATGACTCATGAGACATTTAACTGACAGGCCAATTTTCAGTTCAACAACTCCTCTGCCCCTCAGCAAACAGAAGAGAAGGTCTGGTCGAGGGAACAGCAGCTTCTGTACGCATGGCGACTGCTAATCTTGCGATCGGAATAACTTGCTGCCAGTATTCTCTGACCAGCTTATGGGCAGAAGGATTACAGTGACCATCTATTGATTAAATAGCTCCAGGGAGATTCAAGACTGCAGGTTTCAGCCAGAGATTTCACATCAAAGCTTGGCAGTTTTCTTGATGTGAAGATCAGAAGGTTGCACTGTAGAAAATTCCTCCCAAACCAACTGAAAACTATAAACACCAAACAAAACAAAGAACACCAATAGAAGGTAAATTGAAGGGTGAGGTTTGTTCAGTGCTTCATGTCTGCGGTCATTCATTTTGACCCGGTCGACAATTTAACCACACAGTAAAAGCAGCCTTAAAATGCTGGAGTAACTCAGCGGGTCAGGCAGCATCTGTGGAGAACATGGATAGATGACGTTTCACAGAGTGCTGGAGTAACTCAGCGGGTCAGGCAGCATCTGTGGAGAACATGGATAGATGACGTTTCACAGAGTGCTGGAGTAACTCAGCGGGTCAGGCAGCATCTCTGGAGAGATGGATAGATGACGTTTCACAGAGTGCTGGAGTAACTCAGCGGGTCAGGCAGCATCTCTGGAGAGAAGGAATGGGTGACGTTTCGGGTCAAGACCCTTCTTCAGGCCATACAGTAGGTCTTTTTTTTCCAGCTGCACATAGAAAATAGAACATTTCGTGTCTATCTTTGGTTTAAACCAGCATCTGCAGTTTAGTTCAGAGATACTGCGTGGAAACAGGCCCTTCGGCCCACCGGGTCCACGCCGACCAGCGGTCCCCGCACACTAATGCTATCCTACACACACACTAGGGACAATTTTTACATTTACACCAAGCCAATTAACCTACGAACCTGTACGTCTTTAGAGTGTGGGAGGAAACCGAACATCTCGGAGAAAACCCACGCAGGTCACGGGGAGAACGTACAAACTCCGTACAGACGGCGCCCGTAGTCGGGATCGAACCCGGGTCTCCGGCGCTGCATTCGCTGTAAGGCAGCAACTCTACCGCTGCGCCACCGTGCCGCCCCTACAGCACAGGAACAGGCCCTTCGGCCCACAATGTCTGTGCTGAACATGATGCCAAGTTAGACTAGTCACATCTGCCTGTGCATTATCCATATCCCTCCATTTCCTGCACACCTGTGTACCTACCAACAGTCTCTTAAACGCCACCGCCAAACGTACCTGTCTACCCCCACCGCCTGGCAGAATGTTCCATGCACCCACCACCCTCTCTGCTGCAGAGAAAGACTTGCTCCACTCAACAGTGTACAGATGTATGATAAAGGGAATAACATTTTGTGCTGAGATTAGTCTAACTTGGCTTCATGTTGGCACAGATATTGTGGGCTGAAGGGCCTGTTCACGTCCTACGTTATTCACATACAGTAAGGAAAGAGGCCCTTCGGCCCAACTTCACCATGCCATCCAACATGGAATGGAATTTAGAAGATTGAGGGGGGATCTTATAGAAACTTACAAAATTCTTAAGGGGTTGGACAGGATAGATGCAGGAAGATTGTTCCCGATGTTGGGGAAGTCCAGAACAAGGGGTCACAGTTTAAGGATAAGGGGGAAGTCTTTTAGGACCGAGATGAGAAAGTTTTTTTTCACACAGAGAGTGGTGAATCTGTGGAATTCTCTGCCACAGAAGGTAGTTGAGGCCAGTTCATTGGCTATATTTAAGAGGGAGTTAGATGTGGCCCTTGTGGCTAAAGGGATCAGGGGGTATGGAGAGAAGGCAGGTACGGGATACTGAGTTGGATGATCAGCCATGATCATATTGAATGGCGGTGCAGGCTCGAAGGGCCGAATGGCCGACTCCTGCACCTATTTTCTATGTTTTCTATGTCCCATCTACACTAGTCCCACCTGCCTGCATTTTGGCCCACATCCCTCTAAACCAGTGGTTCCCAACCTTTCAAATATAGCGACCCATTTTAGAACAAGCAATCATGAAGCGACCCCAACCCTTAAAATATCTTATATATACATTCGGTTTTTGTACAACAAACTGCCATATATTGCGATTATTGAATTATAGATTATTTATTCATAAAAAATTCCAAAGCTCCTACAAACATTAATTAATTGCAAATCAATTCAAAATTGTTCGAACACACAAATTTCCACCGTTATGTAAAATATGTTTATGAACTGACTTTAATGAGACGGCTGGTATTGCAGTTTTTTAGCTAGCAATTCTATCCTGGGCTCCGTTGTCGATATGGCACACCTCAAGTCGTCTTCCAGATTTAATTTATTTCGGTATTTGTTTTTAAGGATGAGAAGTTGGGAGAATGCTGCTTCACATAAGTAAGTTGTTGGGAAGGGCAATAAATTCCTTATCGCGATTTCTGATATTACTGGGAATTTTTGGAAACTTTTTGCCCAAAATTCTTGTAGTTGCAATTCACCAAACCATGATTTAGCTTCAAAATTGTTTTTTAAGTCGATGAACTCTTCTTCTGCTGCTTCAGGGATATTAGATACATTGGCATTGAATGGGTTGATTGTAAGGGAGAAAGATTTGCAACATTCATCAGGAAAATAACTTCTTAATCGAACAGTAAGAATTTCCAAATGCTCTTGTATCAAGCTATATAAGTCATCGATGTTAATTTCATTTGCCGCTTCTTCAACAAATTGGACAAGTGTTGGGAACATGTATAATTTCTTATGGTTAATTTTGGTGATCCAGAGTTCCAATTTCATTTTGAAAGACGATATGTTTTCAGACAAAGATATTATCGTACTTTCCTTACCCTGTAATCCTGTATTAACACTATTAAATATCTCAAAAATGTCGACCAGGTATGCCAATTTGCACAACGTAAATTCATCCGTCAACAATGATTCATATTCGCTTGCATTTTGAGAATCGAGAAATATTTGAAGCTCTCCTCTTAATTCAAAAAATCTCTTCAACGCCTTTCCTTTCGAGAGCCATCTTACCTCTGTGTGAAACAATAGTGCTTCATGCGTTGATCCCAAATCCTCACATAAAACTTTGAAGAGCCGTGTTGCAAGTGGCCTTGATTTAACGACATTTACTGCTTTAATCACTCGGTTAAGCACTTCTTTCAATGGTTCAGGTAACGTCTTGGTAGCTAATACTTGTCGATGAATCATGCAGTGAGTCCCAATTACTTCTGGAGTCACTTTTTTAACCAACGATTGGAAGCCAGACTTACAGCCGAGCATTGCAGGTGCCCCGTCAGTACAAACTCCGCATAATTTCTTCCATTCAATTGAATGTTCATTAAAGAAATCATCAATTAAATCAAAAATATCAGCAGCAGTAGTTGAAGTTTGCAGAGGCTTACAACACAAGAATTCTTCTTTAATTTTTTCATTTTTATAATAACGAACATACACAAGAAGTTGTGCAAAGTTTGTCACATCAGTAGTTTCATCAAGCTGTATGCTGAACAGCCCAGTTGGAGTTTCTTTTAATTCTTGAATAATTTGGCATAAAATATCCTCGGACATATCTGTTATCCTTCGTTTTACCGTATTGTTTGACACGGATAGAAGCGATAATTTATTTACCGCTTCAGGACCGATCATGAGACGTACAATATCTTTGGTGCATGGAAAAATAAGATTCTCAGCTATTGTGTGTGGCTTTTTAGCACGTGCTATTCTTAATGCAACCGTGTATGAAGCTTCAATGGCGGCTACATTTTTGTTTTGAAATAATCCACTGCTATCAAGCCGGCGGCTTTTGACACCAACAACTTTTGCTTTAAAAAAGTCAATACTTTTATCTTTCAAATCAGGGTGCTTAGTTTCGAGATGTCTTTGAAGTTTAGCTGGTTTCATAGACTCATGAGCAAGAACTTCCAAACATACTACACACTGTGGTCTTTCCACACCTGCATTAACTATGTCAGTGAATCCCCATTTCAAGAAATCATCACTGTACTTTCTCTTTCTTACACTCATTTTTAAAGGGTTAAGAATCACTCGAACAAAACTAACTACGTGTCACTGCAAGCGCGCGTACAACACTAGGTAAGTGGGAGGAGCGACAGCGGTGGCGCGACCAAGACAAAACAGAAACCAAACATGTTCAATACTGGCTTGAGTGACAACACGTTGTGTTGAGTGACTTAGGGAACTGTTACATTTAGTTTCATAGTATGAATTTATATAACTATCTTAATATGCATTTCACCGTGTTTTATATAATATTCATATCAGCTCAAAATCATTTAACGACCCCATGGCATTGGTGTCGCGACCCCGTTTGGGGTCGCGACCCACAGGTTGGGAACCACTGCTCTTCTAAACCCTTCCTAGGCATGTACCTGTCCAAATGTTGGCATAGTACTTGCCTCAACCTCCTCCATTGGCAGGTTGTTTCAGACACCTACCACCATTTGTGTGAAAAGGTTGTCCCTCAGGTTCCTATTAGCCTTTCCACCCTCGTCTTAAACTGCTGACCCCGGGCTTTTGAATCCCCTGCTCTGGGTAAAAGACTCCATGTATTCAGTTTAATTAAGTTTAGAGACACAGCGTGGAAGCCGGCCCTTCGGCCCATCGAGTCCGCACCGACCAGCGATCACCCCGTACACTAGTTCCACCCTACACACGCACACCAGGGACAATTTACAGAGGCCAATTAACCTACAAACCTGCACGTCTTTTAATGTGGGAGGAAACCCAAGCAGGTGATGGGGAGAACGTACAAACTCAATAGACAATAGGTGCAGGAGGAGGCCACTCGGCCCTACGAGCCTGTACGCACCGCCATTCAATGTGATCATGGCTGATCATCCACAATCAGTACCTCCGTTCCTGCCCTTCTCCCCATAACCCCTGACTCCGCTATCTTTAAGAGCTCTATCCAGCTCTCTCTTGAATGCATTCAGAGAATTGGCCTCCACTGCCTTCTGAGGCAGAGAATTCCACAGATTCACAACTCTCTGACTGAAAAAGTTTTTCCTCATCTCCGTTCTAAATGGCCTACCCCTTATTCTTAAACTGTGGCCCCTGGTTCTGGACTCCCCCAAAATTGGGAACATGTTTCCTGCCTCTAAATTGTCCAACCCCTTAATAATCTTATACGTTTCAATAAGATTCCCTCTCATCCTTCTAAATTCCAGCGTATACAAGCCTAGTCGGTACAGACAGCACCTGTAGTCAGGATCAAACCCAGATCTCTGGCGCTGTAAGGCAGCAACTCTACCGCTGCACCACCCGATCTGTTCCCCTCATGCCTGTGCCGCTGAGTTACTCCAGCATTTAGTGTCTGTCTTCAGTTTAAACCAGCATCTGCAGTTCCTTCACACACCCATCATGATCTTACACACCTGTATAAGATCACCCCTCATCCTCCTGCGCTCCAAGGAATAGAGTCCTAGTCTGCTCAACCTCTCCCTGTAGCTCAGGCCCTCAAGTCCCTGGCAACATCCTTGTAATGTTCATGTGATAGGAGCAGAATTAGGCCATTCGGCCCATCGAGTCTACTCCGCTATTCTATCATGGCTGATCTATCTCTCCCTCCTAACCCCATTCTCCTGCTTTCTCCCCGTAACCCCTGACACCCGCACTAATCAAGAATCTATCCATCTCTGCCTTAAATATATCCACTGACTTGGCCTCCACAGCCGTCTGTGGCAAAGAATCCCACAGATTCACCACCCTCACACCACATGTTGTATGTTAAATGAACAGTGTAGGAAAATAACTGCAGATGCTGGTACAAATTGAAGGTATCACAAGATGCTGGAGTAACTCAGCAGGTCAGGCAGCATCTC
Organism: Rhinoraja longicauda; assembly: GCF_053455715.1. NCBI lineage: Eukaryota > Metazoa > Chordata > Chondrichthyes > Rajiformes > Arhynchobatidae > Rhinoraja > Rhinoraja longicauda. The sequence continues at coordinate 49,144,969 of NC_135965.1, forward strand.
AGGAGAGAAGGAATGGGTGACGTTTCGGGTCGAGACCCTTCTTCAGACTGAACCCTGAACTTCTTCAGACGTGTTAAATGAGCACACGTGGATAGGACAGGTTTGGAGGGATATGGGCCGAACGTGGGCCGGTGGGACTAAGTGTAGCTGGGGCATGTTGGCCAGTGTGGGCAAGTTGGGCCGAAGGGACTGTTTCCACGCTGTCTCACTCTTTGACTAGTGTAGCTGGGGCATGTTGGCCAGTGTGGGCAAGTTGGGCCGAAGGGCCTGTTTCCACGATGTATCACTCTATGACTAGTGTAGCTGGGGCATGTTGGCCGGTGTGTGCAAGTTGGGCCGAAGGGGCCTGTTTCCACATGGTTTCAGTACAGAGAAGGTTCACCAGATTGATCCCTGGGATGGCGGGACTTTCATATGAAGAAAGACTGGATAGACTCGGCTTATTCTCACTGGAATTTAGAAGACTGAGGGGGGATCTTATAGAAACATATAAAATTCTTAAGGGGTTGGAGAGGCTAGATGCGGGAAGATTATTCCCGATGTTGGGGAAGTCCAGAACCAGGGGTCACAGCTTAACGATAAGGGGGAAGTCTTTTAGGACCGAGATGAGAACGTTTTTTTTCACACAGAGAGTGGTGAATCTATGGAATTCTCTGCCACAGAAGGTAGTTGAGGCCAGTTCATTGGCTATATTTAAGAGGGAGTTAGATGTGGCCCTTGTGGCTAAAGGGATCAGGGGGTATGGAGAGAAGGCAGGTACAGGATACTGAGTTGGATGATCAGCCATGGGCCTACTCCTGCACCTATTTTCTATGTTTCTATGACAGCAAACATGCAGGTGCGTTTGTATTGATACAGCAGGGGGGGACGTGCAGCCTGGCTGTGTCCCTGGCCGGTTAAACACAGATCAGTGACCCGCAGTGATGGACTGACACAGAGGCTGGTGAGGAGGAGAGATGAATCACCAGCTGTAACCTGTGCACTGTCTGTGGGCGGGGCAGGGAACGTGAAATACAAGAACCGAGAGCTCTGGGGACGGTCCAAATCCCAGCATGCAGACAACGCGTTGCCAAACACATATATACACTTGCTCTCTCTCTCTGTCTGTTTGTCTCCCCGAGTGTAGACAATAGACAATAGGTGCAGGAGTAGGCCATTCAGCCCTTCGAGCCAGCACCGCCATTCAATGCGATCATGGCTGATCACTCTCAATCAGTACCCCGTTCCTGCCTTCTCCCCATACCCCCTCACTTCCGCTATCCTTAAGAGCTCTATCCAGCTCTCTCTTGAAAGCATCCAACGAACTGGCCTCCACTGCCTTCTGAGGCAGAGAATTCCACACCTTCACCACTCTCTGACTGAAAAAGTTCTTCCTCATCTCCGTTCTAAATGGCCGACCCCTTATTCTTAAACTGTGGCCCCTTGTTCTGGACTCCCCCAACATTGGGAACATGTTTCCTGCCTCTAATGTGTCCAATCTCCTAATTATCTTATATGTTTCAATAGGCAGGAGACAGAGTGGGAGGGGGTGAGAGAAAAGGAGGGAGAGAGAGACGGAAGAGAGAGGGGGGGAGAGAGAGAGGGAGGTAGAGAGGGAGGGGGGGGAGGGAGAGAGAGAGGGAGAAACGGAGGGACAGAGAGGAGAGAGGGAGGGAGAGAGAGGGAGGGAGGGAAAGGAAGGGGAAGGGAGAGAGGGGAGAGGGAGAGAGAGAGGTGGAGAAAAGGAGGGGAGAGAGAGGGAGAGAAAAGGAGGGAGAGAGAGGGAGGGAGGGAGAGAGGGAGAGGAAGAGGGGGAGAGGGAGAGGAAGAGGGGGAGAGGGAGGGAGGGAGAGGGACCTGTGGTCCAATGCTGATACTGTTGTGCCATCTAACGCGTTAACAAAATAAGCGACTCGCGGAGATAACAGGGCTGCTTAGTGAAAGTAACTGAGTGTAAAGTGGAACAGACTTCGCTGTTATTGCAAAGCCCCTAGAGCTCTATCTAACTCCCTTTTAAAATCCATCCAGTAAATTGGCCTCCACTGCCCTCTGTGGCAGAGAATTCCACAAATTCACAACTCTCTGGGTGAAATATTTTGTTTCTCACCTCAGTTTTAAATGGCCTCCCCTTTATTCTTAGACTGTGTGTGGCCCCTGGTTCTGGACTCCCCCATCATTGGGAACATTTTCCCTGCATCTAGCTTGTCCAGTCCTTTTGTAATTTTATATGTAAACAATAATTCTCCTGCTCTCTCCCCATAACCCCTGACTAATCTATCTCTGCCTTAAATGTATCCATTGGCTTGGCAACTCCAGCCTTCTGTGGCGATGAATTCCACAGATTCACCACCCTCTGACTAAAGAGAAATTCCTCCACAGCAGGTCAGGCAGCATTTCTGGAGAAACATGGACAGGCAACATTTCAGATGGAGACCCTTCTTCAGAATGATTGTAAGGGTGGGGGGAGGGAGGGCCAAGCCTGGCATGTCTTAGGTGGTCATTGGGGGGTGGGGGTGGGCGTGGGGGTGTAAGGGAGGTCGATAGGCAGATGGTTGGACAAAGGCCAGGGATGAACACACACAAGGTGTGAATCAAAAGGATTAGAGTCGTGAATTGTGAAGCCAGAGGATTGACGAGGTGTGAATTGTTTGGGAAATGTAAGTGGAGAGGGAGGGAGAGATAGATGCAAGGTCAGTCTGGGCTCGGGGGAGAACAGAGGAAGGGAGGGGAGGGGAGGGGAGGGGAGGGGAGGGGGAGGAGAGGAGAGGAGGAGAGAGGAGAGGAGAGAGAGAGGAGAGGAGAGGAGAGGAGAGGAGAGGAGAGGAGAGGAGAGGAGAGGAGAGGAGAGGTGAGGAGGAGAGAGGAGAGGAGAGGAGAGGAGAGGAGAGGAGAGGAGAGGAGAGGAGAGGAGAGGAGAGGAGAGGAGAGGAGAGGGAGAGGAGAGGAGAGGAGAGGAGAGGAGAGGAGAGGAGAGGAGAGAGGAGAGGAGAGGAAGGAGAGGAGAGGAGAGGAGAGTGAGAGGAGAGGAATGAGGAGAGGAGGGAGAGGAGAGGAGAGGAGAGGAGAGGAGAGGAGAGGAGAGGAGAGGAGAGGGAGAGAGAGGAGAGGAAGAGGAGAGGAGAGGAGAGGAGAGGAGAGGAGAGGAGGAGGAGAGGAGAGGAGAGGAGTGGAGAGAGAGAGGAGAGGAGAGGAGAGGAGAGGAGGAGGAGAGGAGAGGAGAGGAGAGGAGAGGAGAGGAGAGGAGAGGAGAGGAGAGGAGAGAGAGGAGAGGAGAGGAGAGGAGAGGAGAGGAGAGGAGAGGAGAGGAGAGGAGAGGAGAGGAGAGGAGAGGAGAGGAGAGGAGAGGAGAGGAGAGGAGAGGAGAGGAGAGGAGAGGAGAGGAGAGGAGAGGAGAGGAGAGGAGAGGAGAGGAGAGGAGAGGAGAGGAGAGGAGAGGAGAGGAGAGGAGAGGAGAGGAGAGGAGAGGAGAGGAGAGGAGAGGAGAGGAGAGGAGAGGAGAGGAGAGAAAGAGGGTTGTTTATGGGTGAAAAGGAGAGGTGGGGTGTTTTGTAGAGGCTACCTAAAGTTGTGGAAGTCCAACACAGGACATTCTGCGGGCGGGTCTCACACCAAGTGGTATATGCATTGTGTTCCGAATGGCACTGGTCTTACACAGATGTTCAATACATTGCAGATAATACATAAGATAATTTGTTCCCGATGTTGGGGGAGTCCAGAACCAGGTGTCACAGTTTAAGAATAAGGGGCAAGGTCATGTAGGACTGAGATGAGAAAAAACTTCTTCACCCAGAGTGTTGGGAATCTGTGGAATTCTCTGCCACAGAAGGCAGTGAAGGCCAATTCACTGGATGAATTCAAGAGAGAGTTAGATATAGCTGTTGGGGCTAACGGAATCAGGGGATATGGGGGGAAAAGCAGGAACGGGGTACTGATTTTGGATGATCAGCCATGATCATATTGAATGGTGGTGCTGACTTTAGATTATGATTACCATTCCCAGTGTACAGATACAGGATAAAGGGAATAACGTTTAGTGCAAGGGCGTGGGCTTGAAAGTGTCTGGGCTTGTGTTCACTGGAATGAATGAATGAATGAATGAATGAATAAGTTTATTGGCCAAGTATGTGCACACACAAGGAATGTGCCTTGGTGCCCCGCTCACAAACGACAACACAAACGTACAGTTAACAATTAAGAATAAAGCATAACCACATCAAAACAATAAGGATACAACATTACGGTCTAAACATGTGGGTGAAAATAAACCAGAGGAAAAAAAGAGACTACAGACTGTGGTTATTGAGTAGAACTACCACTCGTGGAAAAAAAGAATTTAGAAGGATGAGAGGGGATCTTATAGCAACATTTTAAATTATTAAGGGATTGGATACACTAGAGGCAGGAAACATGTTCCCGATGTTGGGGGAATCCAGAATCACGGGCCACAGTTTAAGAATAAGGGGTCGGCCATTCAGACAATAGACAATAGAACTGAGACGTGGAAAAATATTTTCACACAGAGAGTTGTGAACTTGTGGAATTCTCTGCCTCAGAAGGCAGTGGAGGCCGATTCTCTGGATGCATTCAAAAGAGAGTTAGATAGAGTTCTTAAGGATAGTGTATGGGGAGAAGGCGTGAACGGGGTACTGATTGGAGATGATCAGCCATGATCACATTGAATGGCTGTGCTGGCTCGAAGGGCCGAATGGCCTACTCCTGCACCTATTGTCTATGTATCTATGTATCTAACAAGGATCTGCAGATGCTGGATTATGACAAAGATAGACACAAAGTGCTGGAGTAACTCTGCGGGTCAGGCAGCATCTCTGGATGAAAAGGAGTCGCTTATTGCGTGGTTTAGACATTTTATTTAGGGGGCGTGGCTGTGTTCTGCAGCTGCGGCTCACCAGCAGTCTCTATGTCTTTTTTTTGTTTTTGTCTATTGTTATCGTTTAAATGTTTCTTTTGATTTATTTTTAACTCTGTATATGTGGGGGGGGGGGGGGGTGGGGGGGTTGGGGGAAACCTTTTTTTCCAATCTCCTCCTCAACAGAGATGCGACCTTTACCGTGTCGTATCTCCGTTCGTGCTACGGCCTAACACTGTGGAGTCGGCGGCCTCTAGCTGGGATCGACCTTGAAGACTCCGGTCGCAGGGCCTGGACTTACCATCTCGGAGGCTTCGGCCGTGGGCCCTGCAGACCGCAACATCGGGAGTTCGCAGGTCCCTGGCTGGCAACTGGCTTTCGGGAGCTCCAGCCGTAGCAGCTTCGACCGCCCCGAAGCGCGAGGTTTGATCGACCCGCTCGCAGGCCCTTCATCGCCCTGCGTGGCTCGGCCGCGGCACTTTCCATCGCCTGGTGGGGGCTCAGGACCTTCATCGGCCTGCGCGGCTCGGCTCGGCTCGGCTCGGCTCGGCTCGGCTCGGCTCGGCTCGGCTCGGCTCGGCTCGGCTCGGCTCGGCTCGGCTCGGCTCGGCTCGGCTCGGCTCTGGGACTTTCCATCGCCCGGTGGGGGCTTCAAAAGTCGGGAGCCTCGATCGCCTCGTGGCACCACGGGAGAAGAATGAGGAGGAGATAAGACTTTTCTTTGCCTTCCATCACAGTGAGGGTGTGCCTGGAGCAATCACTGTGATGGCTGTCTGTGTTAAATATTGTAATTGTGTGTCTTGTGTTCTTTATTGTCTACTGCCGGACCCTGACGTGAGAGGACGCTGGCGCTGTTTGTTCGCCGCTTCTCCGTCAGGACAGTTCGTCTGTCTGTTTTTATGTCTTGACTGTTTTTGTAAAGCGTCTTTGAGCATTTGGAAAAGCCCTCTAAAAAATAAATGTTTATTATTATTATTATTATTATGGTCCCGGAATGGCGGGACTGTCATATGTTGAAAGACTGGAGCGACTAGGCTTGTATACACTGGAATTTAGAAGGATGAGAGGGGATCTTATCGAAACGTATAGGATTATTAAGGGGTTAGACATGTTAGAGGCAGGAAACATGTTCCCAATGTTGGGGGAGTCCAGAACAAGGGGCCACAGTTTAAGAATAAGGGGTAGGCCATTTAGAACTGAGATGAGGAAAAACTTTTTCAGTCAGAGAGTTGTGAATCTGTGGAATTCTCGGCCTCAGAAGGCAGTGGAGGCCAATTCTCTGAATGCATTCAAGAGAGAGCTGGATAGAGCTCTTAAGGATAGCGGAGTCAGGGGGTATGGGGAGAAGGCAGGAACGGGGTACTGATTGTGGATGATCAGCCATGGTCACATTGAATGGCGGTGCTGGCTCGTAGGGCCAAATGGCCTCCTCTTGCACCTATTGTCTATTGTCTATTTCCATGTTATCCCACTTTCCCATCCACTCCCTGCTCACTAGGGGGCAATTTTACAGAGGGGCGATTAACCTACGAACCCGCACGTCTTTGGGGTGTGGGAAGAAACCGGAGCGCCCGGAGGAAACCCACGCGGGTCACAGGGAGAACGTGCACAAACTCCACACACACACAGACAGGACACAGACACAGACACAGACAGACACAAAATGCCGGAGTAACTCAGCGGGCCAGGCAGCATCTCGGGAGGGAAGGAATGGGTCGAGACCCTTCAGACTGATGTCAGGGGAGGGGGCGGGACAAAGATCGAAACCTGAGGTCAGGATTGAACCAGGGTCTCTGGCGATGGGAGGCAGCGACACTGTGCTGACGATGTTGATACTTGGTAAAAATAGGGGAGGTTTAAATTCAAGATGTTCCAAAATTGTTCGTGCTGTCAAATAGATTTTGAATCTGTGACATTTTATTTGGTTCAAGTGTTAGCCAGTCTTTATGAGGTGAGACTCTGACGTATTTCAGTGTTTATAAGAGTGAGCCATGACTCCAAATATTTTTACCAGTGTTGTTAATAAATCTCCTTTTATATACTTCGCCTCCAAGACTGTAACACTGTTCATTTTCCCTCGTTGTTTAAACTGAACGACAAGTGGAAAAAAAGGACACAGAGTGCTGGAGTAACTCAGCGGGTCAGGCAGCATCTGTGGAGAACATGGATAGGTGACCATAGATCATAAGAGACATGAGCACAATTAGGCCATTCGGCCCATCAAGTCTCCTCCGCCATTCAATCATGGCTGATCTATCTCTCCCTCTCAACCCCATTCTCCTGCCTTCTCCCCTTAACCTCTGACACCCGTACTAATCAAGATTCTATCTAACTGCCTTTTCAAATATCCACTGACTTGGCCTCCACAGCCCTCTGTGGCAAAGAATTCCACAGATTCACCATCCTCTGACTTAGGGTCCTCTGTGACTAGGGTTGCCAACTTCCTCACTCCCAAATAAGGGACACAAGGTGACATCACCGCCCCGCGCACCATCTGACCTCACCCAGCCAGTGGCCACGAGCTCCCGCTCCACCAATGGTGGTGCCCTGGCCTCTGGGCCTACACAGTCCGGGACTACGACGGCCCCCGGGCTACAGTGTCCGGGCATACAGTGTCCGGTAATACAGTGTCGAGCCTACAGTGTCCGGGCCTACAGTGTCCGGGCCTACAGTGTCCGGGCCTACAGTGTCGGGCCTACAGTGTCCAGGCATACACTGTCCGGTCATACAGTGTCGAGCCTACAGTGTCCGGGCCTACAGTGTCCGGGCCTACAGTGTCGGGCCTACAGTGTCCGGGCCTACAGTGTCCAGGCCTACAGTGTCCGGGCCTACAGTGTCGGGCCTACAGTGTCCAGGCATACACTGTCCGGTCATACAGTGTCGAGCCTACAGTGTCCGGGCCTACAGTGTCCGGGCCTACAGTGTCGGGCCTACAGTGTCCGGGCCTACAGTGTCCAGGCATACACTGTCCGGTCATAGTGTGTCGAGCCTACAGTGTCCGGGCCTACAGTGTCCGGGCCTACAGTGTCCGGGCCTACAGTGTCGGGCCTACAGTGTCCGGGCCTACAGCGCCGTAATATGATAATATGATATTATCATAATATGATAAATTTTAATCTACAAATTGAGAGGGAGAAGGGAAAATCGGAAGTGTCAGTATTACAGTATAGCAAAGGGGATTACAGAGGCATGAGGCTGGAGCTGGCCAGAATTGACTGGAAGGAGACCCTAGCAGGGAAGACTGTGGAACAGCAATGGCAGGTGTTCCTGGGAATAATGCAGATGTTGCAGGATCAATTCATCCCAAAGAGGAGGAAAGATTCTAAGGGGAGTAAGAGGCACCCGTGGCTGATAAGGGAAGTCAAGGACAGCATAAAAATAAAAGAGCAGAAGTATAACATAGCAAAGAAGAGTGGGAAGCCAGAGGATTGGGACTCTTTTAAAGAGCAACAGAAGATGACTAAGCAGGCAATACGGGGAGAAAAGATGAAGTACGAGGGTAAACTAGCCAATAATATAAAGGAGGATAGTAAAAGCTTCTTTAGGTATGTAAAGAGGAAAAAAATAGTCAAGGCAAATGTGGGTCTCTTGAAGACAGAAGCGGGGGAATTTATTATGGGGAACAAGGAAATGGCAGACGAGTTGAACCGGTACTTTGGATCTGTCTTCACTAAGGAAGATACAAACAATCTCCCAGATGTTCTAGTGGCCAGTTTGTGTGTTTCATTTCATTAAAAGGGCCTGTGTAGCTGCAGAACGTAACGATATCATTGCTCCATTGCAGCTACAGATGCCAATTAAACCCTATTGACTCCTGCGTAGGAAGGAACTGCAGATGCTGGTTTACACTGAAGAGACACCGAAATGCCGGAGTAACTCAGTGGGACAGGCAGCATCTCTGGAGAATTGCATGCAAGAACTTATTAGGAAATTCAGACATCCACGTTGACAGCCAAAACTTTAATTCCAGGATGAAATCATAAGAAGAAGAATTATGTATTTGGCAAGTCATGAAAGGCTGAACCATAAATCACGAGTGCAGCAGGGAAAGTCCATAAAACACTAATTACTCTTCGTCTAACTTTGACTCAGTTCTTCCAGAGCAGAACTGAAGATTGTTTCGGAGTCAGAAGATGCACTTCAATGCAAAATCTAGTCAGACTCGTTAACAAAGTGGCTGAGATATGGGGGAGCTGGTGTCTTTCAGATAACGTAGTCAAAGATACATTTAAACGAGTCTTGGCAAAAACAACACACTCCTTGGCCAATATTCTTTACACAACCAGCAACAGAATGATTTAGGCTTCACCTTATCATCATCATGTGTACAGCAGTACGTTGGGAAACTTTGCTATCCAAACAGATCACAGAAGATCACAGAAAGAAAAACTTTTTCAGTCAGAGAGTTGTGAATCTGTGGAATTCTCTGCCTCAGAAGGCAGTGGAGGCAAGTTCTCTGAATGCATTCAAGAGAGAGCTAGATAGAGCTCTTAAGGATAGCGGAGTCAGGGGGTATGGGGAGAAGGCAGGAACGGGGTACTGATTGAGAATGATCAGCCATGATCACATTGAATGGCGGTGCTGGCTCGAAGGGCTGAATGGCCTCCTCCTGCACCTATTGTCTATTGTCTATTGTTTAGAGATACAGCGTGGAAACTGGCCCTTCGGCCCACCGAGTCTGTGCCGACCAGCGATCCCCGCGCACTTGCACTACCCTACGCACACGAGGGACAATTTACAATTATCCCAAACCAATTAGCCCACAAGCCTGTATGCCTTTGGAGCGTGGGAGGGAACCAGAGATCCCAGAGAAAACCCACGGAGGTTAGTTTAGGGACAAGGTACAAACTCTGTACTGACAGCACCCATAGTCAGGATCGAACCCGAGTCTCCAGCGCTGTGAGGCAGCAACTCTACCGCTGCGCCACCGTGCTATACTAATCTATACATCAATACAATCAAATCAAACTCAAGTACAATCGGGAGAGCAAAGGGGAAGAATACAATATAAACTTAGCAACTTGGGACTTGCTTCGTTACTTTTTGCCAGAGTTTGCTTTATGCAAAATGGTTGCTGCATTTCAGTCCAAGGCAATTATCATCAAGGCTTATTGAAACGTTTGAAGACATTCCTGAATTATGTATTATGATGCTTTGTAAATGCACCGATTTTTCTTCAGAAGAACACAGCTCGTAAACGAATAGCAAATCTATACGTTGGAAGTGCTGACGTTTGTTTTCTTGCAAGTTTGACATTGGGGCAGTTAGTCGAGCTACTACCTCACAGCACCAGACACCCGGGTTGGATCCTGACCTCGGGTGCTGTCTGTATGGAGTTTGCATGTTCTCCCTGTGACTGCGTGGGTTTCCCAAAGACATGTGGGTTCATAGGTAATCCGCCCTCTATAAATTGGCCCCTAGTGTGCAGGGAGTGGATGAGAAAGTGGGATCACATAGAAACAGTGTGAACGGGTGATTGATGGTCGGCAGGGACTTTTGGTTTAGTTTAGTGTAGAGATACAGCGTGGAAACAGGCCCTTCGGCATACTGGTTCCGCACCGCCCAGCGATCCCCGCACACTAACACCATCCTACACCCACTAGGGATGATTTTTACATTTACCTAGTCAATTAACCTATAAACCTGCAAGTCTTTGGAGTGTGGGAGGAAACCGAAGATCTCGGAGAAAGCCCACGCAGGTCACGGGGAGAACGTACAAACTCCGTACAGACGGCGCCCGTAGTCGGGATGGAACCCGGGTCTCCCGCGCTGCATTTGCTGTAAGGCGGCAACTCTACCGTGACTACCCGGTGGATGGGCCGAAGGGCTTGTTTCCACGCTGTATCTCGATGCTCGAAAATCAGAAAAGTGAAATGCAGGTTCAATACAATTCTCTACATCACACAACTGTGGAGTAAGGACCCACAAGGAGAGAGGTTTGCACCAGGTCATTAGAGTCATAGATTCTATCATAGAAGGATGAGAGGGATCTTATCGAAACATATAAGATTATTAAGGGGTTGGACACGTTAGAGGCAGGAAACATGTTCCCAATGTTGGGGGAGTCCAGAACCAGGGGCCACAGTTTAAGAATAAGGGGTAGGCCATTTAGAACTGAGATGAGGAAAAACTTTTTCAGTCAGAGAGTTGTGAATCTGTGGAATTCTCTGCCTCAGAAGGCAGTGGAGGCCAATTCTCTGAATGCATTCAAGAGAGAGCTAGATAGAGCTCTTAAGGATAGCGGAGTCAGGGGGTATGGGGAGAAGGCAGGAACGGGGTACTGATTGAGAATGATCAGCCATGATCACATTGAATGGCGGTGCTGGCTCGAAGGGTCGAATGGCCTCCTCCTGCACCTATTGTCTATTGTCATGCGGGCGGCACGGTAGCGCAGCGGTAGAGTTGCTGCTTTACAGCGAATGCAGCGCCGGAGACTCAGGTTCGATCCTGACTACGGGTGCTGCACTGTAAGGAGTTTGTACGTTCTCCCCGTGACCTGCGTGGGTTTTCTCCGAGATCTTCGGTTTCCTCCCACACTCCAAAGACGTACAGGTATGTAGGTTAATTGGCTGGGTAAATGTAAAAATTGTCCCTAGTGGGTGTAGGATAGTGTTAATGTGCGGGGATCACTGGACGGCATGGACTTGGAGGGCCGAAAAGGCCTGTTTCCGGCTGTATATATATGATATGATATGATATGATATGATATGATATGATATACAGCGCGGAAACAGACCCTTTGGCCCATCTTGCCCATGCTGACCAAGCTGCCCCATCCACACTAGTCCCACCTGCCTGTGTTTGGCCCATGACCCTCTAAACCTTTTCTATCCATGTACTTCTCCAAGTGTCTTTTATATGTTGTTTTAGTACCTCCTCTGGCAGCTCGTTTCCTGCACCCACCACCCTTATTGCACCCATAGAAGATGCAGACTGCAGAATATCATTCTCAGCTTTGTAGCGTGATATCTCTGTGCGTGTAATAACACAATACAATACAATATATCTTTATTGTCATTGTACAGGGGTACAACGAGATTGGGAACGCACCTCCCATACGATGCAATAAATTAATTAGCTAGTCAGTATTAATTTAAACAACAACAACCAAACGAAAAAAATTGTAACTGCGGAGCGGCGCGGTGGCGCAGCGGTAGAGTTGCTGCCTCACAGCGCCAGAGACCCGGGTTCCATCCTGACTACGGGCGCTGTCTGTACGGAGTTTGTACGTTCTCCCCGTGACCTGCGTGGGTTTTCTCCGAGATCTTCGGTTTCCTCCCACACTCCAAAGACGGACAGGTTTGTAGGTTAATTGGCTTGGTAAATGTAAAAATAGTCCCTAGTGTGTGTAGGATAGTGTTAGTGTGCGGGGATCGCTGGGCAGCGCGGACCCGGTGGGCCGAAGGGCCTGTTTCCACGCTGTATCTCTAAACTAAACTAAACTAAACTACATAGCCTTGCAGGCATTGCACTATTATTATTCGTTTGTAGGAACAAGGAACTGCAGATGCTTGTTAATACACAAAAGGACACAGAGTGCTGGAGTAACTCAGCGGGTCGCACAGCACCCACGGAGAAAATGAATAGGTGACCCCGCTGAGTTACTCCAGGATTTTGTGTCTATCTTCGGTTTAAACCAGCGTCTGCAGTTCCTTCCTACACTAAGCATCTCTGGAGAACTTGGATAGGTGACGTTTTGGTTCCAGACGCTGTTTTTTAATGCACTGGACTTCTTTTTTGTTGTTTATTAGTGTGTTTACAGCAGACGAGGTTTACATTTCCACTGAGCTGCTGCAAGTAAGAACACTTCAACTCTCTCTCTCTCTCTCTCTCTCTCTCTCTCTCTCTCTCGCTCTCCACGGCTGTGTGTGACACTCTCCACCCCAGGTCCCCGATGTAAAGGGGGAGGACTCCTTTGTAGAGAGACACTCTCTCTCTCTCCCTTCCCTTTTCACCCCTCCTCTCTCGCTCTCTCTCTCTCGCTCTCTCTCTCTCTCTCTCTCTCTCTCTCTCTCTCTCTCTCTCTCTCTCTCTCTCGCTCTTTCTCTCCCTCCCTCTCTTCCCCTCCTCTCCCCTTCTCCCCCTGTCCCCCTCTCTCTCTCCCTCTCTCCCTCCCTCCCTCTCCCTCTCCCCTCTCTCCTCCCCTCTTTCTCCCCCATATCTCTCCCCCCAACACTCTCTCTCTCTCTCTCTCTCTCTCTCTCTCTCTCTCTCTCTCTCTCTCTCTCTCTCTCTCTCTCTCTCTCTCTCTCTCTCTCTCTCCCTCCCTCTCTCCCTCTCTCCCTCTCTCCCGCTCTCTCTCCCCTATCTCCTTCTCCCTCTCCCCCTATATCCCTCTCCCTCTCTCTCTTCCTCTTCCCCCTCTCTCTCCCTCTCTCCCTCCCTCTCTCTCTTCCCCTCTTTCCCCCTCTCTCTCCCCCTCTCTCTCCCTCTCTTTCCTCATCTCCCCCTCTCCCCCTCTCTCCCTCTTCCCCTCTCTCCCTCTCTCCCTCTCCCCCACTCTCCCTCTCTCCTCTCCCCTTCTCCCCTGTCCCCCTCTCCACCTCTCCCCTTCTTCCCTTCCCCTCCCTCTCCCCTTCTCACCCTCTCCACCTCTCCCCCTCCCTCTCTCCCTCCCCCTCTCCCACTCCCTCCTCTCCTGATACGTTTCACAGATTGTCACAAACAGTCTTCCCCGTAAGATGTTAGACGTTAATTGAGTGAAATCTCTGTGTTGGTCCCATTTCCTCTCGCACCAACTGTGGGTATTCTGTAGTGAACACACGAGGATGTGGGATCTGGAAGTAGCAGGTGTGGCGATTTGCATGTGTAGCACAGAGGTGTTGGGGCCGACCCCCCTCTCTCTGTGAAGATCTTTTCAAGGTGGACTTGTCGCTGCTGTGTGCTAACAGATACTCATTACCGTTCCATTCTTCACTCCCCTTCTGGCAAGTTCAAACACAGGAAACCACTCATTCAGCAATTTACAGCTTGCGTGCGCTCCATTAACTCCGAGAGAACTCCATCCCCTTTGAAGCCGGCTTCCTGCAGAAGGTTTACACCATCAATCATGATCTAGCCCCGTGCAACGTCGCAGGTTGTGAGAAAAATGCAAACGGATAATTAATAATCAGATTCACTTTAAACCAGCATCTGCAGTTCCTTCCTAAACAATTCTTAACCAAAGATAGACACAGAGTGCTGGAGTAACTCAGCGGGTCAGGCAGCATCTGTGGAGAGAAGGAATGGGTGACGTTTCACAGAGTGCTGGAGTAACTCAGCGGGTCAGGCAGCATCTGTGGAGAGAAGGAATGGGTGACGTTTTGGGTCGAGACCCTTCCACCAACATGGGGGCATTGATTTTGCCTTTGCACTATTTTTGTTTGTATTTTATATACTAAACTTCTTTTTTGTTGTTTATTGTGGTGTTCTCCACAGATGCTGCCTGACCCGCTGAGTTACTCCAGCACTCTGTGAAACGTCACCTATCCATGTTCTCCACAGATGCTGCCTGACCCGCTGAGTTACTCCAACACTCTGTGAAACGTCACCTATCCATGTTCTCCACAGATGCTGCCTGACCCGCTGAGTTACTCCAGCACTCTGTGAAACGTCACCTATCCATGTTCTCCACAGATGCTGCCTGACCCGCTGAGTTACTCCAGCACTCTGTGAAACGTCACCTATCCATGTTCTCCACAGATGCTGCCTGTCCTGCTGAGTTACCCCGGCTTTTTGTTTAAACCGTCTATCTTTGGTTCAGCAGTTCCTTCCTACAGTATTATCAAAGGATTTGGCTCACAGCTCACCTGACCGAGGGACACTCATAGTCTTTTGCTGATCATGCCAGTGGAGTCATACCATGGCACTGTGGCGCAGCGGTAGAGTTGCCACCTTACAGCGAATGCAGCGCCGGAGACCCGGGTTCCATCAGTACGGAGTTTGTACGTTCTCCCCGTGACCCGCGTGGGTTTTCTCCGAGATCTTCGGTTTCCTCCCGCACTCCAAAAAGACGTGCAGGTTTGTAGGTTAATTGGCTGGGCAAATGTAAAAATTGTCCCTAGTGGGTGTAGGATAGTGTTAATGTGCGGGGATCGCTGGGCGGTGCGGACCCGGTGGGCCGAAGGGCCTGTTTCTGCGCTGTATCTCTAAATCTAGAAACAAATCTAGAGTGATACATCGTGGAAGCAGGCTTTTCGGCCCAGCTTGCCCACACCGACCAACATGCCCCATCTACACTAGTCCCACCTGCCCACACCGACCAACATGCCCCATCTACACTAGTCCCACCTTCCCACACCGGCCAACATGCCCCATCTACACTGGTCCCACCTGCCCACACCAACCAACATGCCCCATATACACTGGTCCCACCTGCCCACACCGACCAACATGCCCCATCTACACTAGTCCCACCTCCCCACATCGACCAACATGCCCCATCTACACCAGTCCCACCTGCCCGTGCTTGGCCCATATCCCTCTAAGCCTGTCCTATCCATGTACCTGTCTAAATGTTTCTTCAATGTTCCAATAGTCCTGGCTCAACTACCTCCTTTGGACTTTGGAGATACAGCGCGGCACCACGCCCTTCGCTTCACTGAGTCCACGCCGACCAGCGACCAGCGACCACTAGCGCTAGGACCAATTTACAATTATTTCAACAAAGCCAATTAACCCACAAAACTGTGAGTGTTTGGAGTGTGGGATGAAACCGGAGCACCTGGAGAAAACCCACGCAGGTCACGGGGAGAACGTACAAACTCCGTACAGACAGCACCCGTAGTCGGGATCGAACCCAGGTCTCTGGCGCTGTAGGGCAGCAACTCTACCGCTGCGCCACCGTGCCACACTGTTGTTTGCTCAAGGTTCCAGCATCTGAGCTTCCTTGTGCCTCCCATCTATTTATCTGGCCTGAATTGGCGAAGATAAAGTTCAACTCAACATAATTGACTTTCTCCCCATCAGCACACTGCCCAGATAGCTCACTACTTTTCCAAAGTGTTTTCCAAAGATCTCCAAATGTCATCTATTTCACAATAATGTTGATTGCGTTGGTCGAATGTCAAAATGGCAATATTTAAAATTTATGTCTTTAATTTTCTTTCGCCCGTGTCCTGTTTCTGACCCATGCACAGCACTGTTCCATCGGACAGATAGGAGCTAAGCAAGCCTAGCTGTTAAAACAGTTTCATCCTGATACCATCCGTTCTGGGGAGGTTTGTGCAGCTGAGACCAATTTTCGTAATACCCAGTTTGTTTGCTTTTGCCACCGACCTTTGTCCTTTGCTCGAAATTCCAGTTTTATGATTAGCAGGATCTCAGGGACAAGTGGACTAGGTCATCAGTTATATAAACTGCTCCCTCAGTCTTATACCTGGCCTGGCGGTGGGACCACGATCATCCAGGGAGGTAGGGGTGGGGAAGAGAGTTGGTTGCCAGCACCACTGTCAGGTAAGATAGCGTTATTACACAGCAATCAGTTCGGTTTACTTCATTTTAGTTTATTTTAGTTATTCATTAAACTGCTAACAGTTTATAACTGTTAGCAGTTTCCCTCCTGAGATAAATAAAGTTCTATCATATCTAGGGTTGCCAACTGTCCCGTATTAGCCGGGACATCCCGTATTTTGGGCTAAATTGGTTTGTCCCATACGGGACCGGCCTTGTCCAGTATTAGGCCCGAGGGCCTCTGTAGGCCTGGAAACTGTAGGACCCGACGCTGTAGGTCCCGACAGTTTAAGTCCCGACACTCTAGGTTTCCGACATTCTAGCTCCGGACAGTCCAGGTCCGGAGGTTGCGTAGCAACCCGCCTCCCGGCCCGGGCGGCCGCCATTGGTGGAGCGGGAGCACGTGGCCGCTGGCTGGGTGATGTCACGTGGGGTGGTGACGTCACCTTGTCCCCTATTTGGGAGTGAGATAGTTGGCACCTCTGATCGTATCGTATCATATTGAGGTTAGTATCTTCCCCAGATTCCAATTCCTCATCTCTCCCTGCCTCCATCTGCAAGTCATTTCCATCTTCAAAAAAGGAATGGAAGGGTACGGATCACGTGCAGACTGAGGGGATCAGTTAAAGCTGGCATCATGTTCAGTATGAGCATTGTGGGCTGAAGGGCCTGTTTTCCTGCTGTGTCTTTCATCAATTAATGTATTTGGCAAATTGCAGAAGGTACAGCCCTCGACAGCCTGTGGGAGATTGTCTCCATTAATTCTGAAGGAATATTTTACTTCATAGAACATGGAACTGTACAGCACCGGACAGGATCTTCGGTCCACAATGCCATTGCCTAGTTTAGTTTATTGTCACGTGTACTGAGGTACAGTGAAAAGCTTTTGTTGTGTGCGATCAAGTGAGCGGAAAGGCAATACATGTTTACAATCGACCCATTGACAGTGTACAGACACATCTCGAGGGCCGAACGTGATACCAAGTTAAACTAATCTCCTCTGCCTGCACATGATCCATATCCCTCCCTGCATACCCATGTGCCTGTCTAAAAGCCTCTCAAACACCACTATAATTTCTGCCTCCACCTCCACCTCCACCCCTGGCAGCGCGTTCCAGGCACCCACCACCCTCTGTGTAAAAAACACGCCCCACACATCTCCTTTAAACTTTGCCCCTCTCGCCTTAAAGCTAGTCCTTAACATTTCCATCCTGGGAGAAAGGTTCTGTCTCTCTACCCTATCTTTTTTGAATAAATTAAATAATCCTATAGCATCCCCGATTAAAACATTAGTCAATGATTTCTGCATTTGTACAAAAGTGTACAGTTGAATTGTACAAAATTATAATGTTTTATTCTTAATTGTTTACTTTGACGTGTTGTTACTTGCGAGCAAAGCACCAAGGCACATTCCTTGTATGTGTACATACTTGGCTAATAAAAAATATTCAATTCAATTCAATTCAATTCAGTTCAATCAATTCAATTCAGTTCAATCAATTCAATTTAATTCAGTTCAATCAATTCAATTCAGTTCAATCAATTCAATTCAATTTAATTCAGTTTAATCAATTCAATTCAGTTCAATCAATTCAATTCAATTCAATTCAGTTCAATCAATTCAATTCAGTTCAATTCAATTCAATTCAGTTCAATCAATTCAGTTCAATTCAGTTCAATCAATTCAATTCAATTCACTTCAATCAATTCAATTCAATTCAATTCCGTTCAATCAATTCAATTCAATTCAGTTCAATCAATTCAATTCAACTCAATTCAATTCAAAATCTTTGAGCTGGTGTAAAATACACGTTGGTTTAAGTTTCCTGTTAGAAATGCAAAGTTTTTTGTTGCTTCCTCACTTGAAGGTCTTGTTGAGACCTTTTCCCCGGTGTGGGACGAATAAAGGAATATATTATATATTGTACCACAAAGACCAAATTGTGTGCAATGGGGAATTAAAAGGGGCTTCCCGTTTCAAACCATAATGGCACATTGTCCAATATGTGGCCTCTTACGCTGGTGTGATTAACGCCAAGATTGATGCGTTATGAAAGTGAAACACCATAATTCTTTCAGGTGACAAAAGATATGAACTACTTCGCTCTGAATCATAGTAACATTGTCAGATATTGCACTGGGCAAAGATTGCAAATATATATTTCCTTTACAAAAGACAGATTCCACCCCAGACACCCATTCTGGAGAGTTAAGTAGTTTGGTTAACCATATGTCATCCATTTTCACGCAACAAAATATAGATTTGTGTCAATAAAATGGACCAATTGATATACAATTGGCAGTGGGGAGGGAGTCTACTGCTTCATGTTCCTAGGTGTGCAAATCTTTGAAGACCTGTCATCAGGTCATAACCAATAGGAATAGAATTCGGCCCATCAAGTCTATTCCGCCATTCAATCATTGCTGATCTATCTCTCCCTCCTAGCCCAGCACATTGATACAATCACAAAGAAGGTCCACCAATGGCTCTATTGCCATTGAAGTTAGGAGAGATTTGGTGTGCCAACCAATGCTGTCTTGAACTTCTGCAGGTGTAGGGTAGAGAGGGTATTGACACGTTTCATCACATACTGGTTCAGCAACACAAATGCCCAGAAACAAAGAGTGGCGGTCACGGTGGCGCAGCGGTAGAGTTGCTGCCTTACAGCGAATGCAGCGCCGGAGACCCGGGTCCCATCCCGACTACGGGCGCCGTCTGTACGGAGTTTGTACGTTCACCCCGTGACATGCGTGGCGTTTTCTCCGAGTTCTTTGGTTTCTTCCCACACTCCAAAGACGTGCAGGTTTGCAGGTTAATTGGCTTGGTGTAAATGTAAAATTGTCCCCAGTGTGTGTAGGATAGTGTTGGTGTGCGGGTATCGCTGGTCGGCGCGGACCCGGTGGGCCGAAGGGCCTGATTCCACGCTGTATCTCTAAACTAAACTAAACTAAAAAAGAGCAGTAAGAGAAGCAGAGAACGATATAGAAAGGGAAACAACGGACAAAGAATTTTACAGAAAGAATGAAAAAATTACAAGGAAGATATATTACTTCAAAGCTCGCTCCAGGGTAGAAATAAATAGTGTTCAATATTTAAGGTTGACATTGAGTTAGTGCTTATAAAACGATTATTATGTATATTATTTTTGTTGTAAAGAGCAATATTCCTAAATTCACCAGGTAATAAAATCTGATAGAGTAGCATATTCCGTTGTTAGCTTAGCTTATTAGTTTAGTTTGTTTAATATATTGTCAGCGGAAATACAACACGTGATTACAATCGAGCAGTCCACAGTGTACAGGTAAAGGATAAGGGAATAACGTTTAGTGCAAGGTAAAGCCAGTGAAAGATCGTCTGAGGGTCACCATTGAGGTAGATAGTAGCTCAGCACTGCTCTCTGGTTGTGGTAGGATGGTTCAGTTGCCTGATACTATCTACTTTTGTTTACTATCTACCTCACTGGTAATCCTCTGACTATCCTCTGCTGGCTTTACCTTGCACTGAACGTTATTCCCTTATCATGTATCTGCACACTGTAAATAGCTCGGTTGTAATCATAGGTAAACACAAAATGCTGGAGTAACTCAGCAGGTCAGGCAGCATCTCACGATAGGGTGATCAGTTTGAAATACTT
Source organism: Rhinoraja longicauda (assembly GCF_053455715.1). NCBI lineage: Eukaryota > Metazoa > Chordata > Chondrichthyes > Rajiformes > Arhynchobatidae > Rhinoraja > Rhinoraja longicauda. The sequence goes on from NC_135965.1 coordinate 49,164,880, forward strand.
GGGAGTCCGCATCACAGAGGATCTGACGTGGGCAACGCACATTGCCGCACTGGTGGGTAAGGCAAAGCAGCGCCTTTACCACCTTAGACAACTGAGGAAATTCAGAGTGTCTCTGAGGATCCTTCATTGCTTCTACTCTGGCGCTGTAGAGAGCATCCTGTCCGGCAACATCACAGTCTGGTTTGGGAACAGCTCTGCCCAGGAGAGGAAGACCCTGCAGAGAGTAGTGCGTTCGGCAGAACGCACCATGGGAACTACACTTGTCCCCCTGCAGGACCTATACATCAGGAGGTGCAGATCCAGAGCAAGCAAGATCATGAGGGACCCCTGCCACCCCAGTAACGAACTGTTCCAGCTGCTACGGACAGGCAAACGCCTCCGCTGTCACGCTGTGAAACGGAGAGGATGAGACGGAATTTCTTCCCACAGGCCATCAGGACTGTCAACTTTTATAACCCCAGAGACTAAATTTTTGTCTACACTATAGTAACTTATTAACTTTATTTATATGCTGTAACTGTAATTCTTTTATGTGCACAATCCGCAGGCATTGCCACTTTCATTTCACTGCACATCGTGTATGTGAATGTGACAAATAAATTTGACTTGACTTGACTTGACTTGAAGGAATGGGTGACTTTTCGGGTCGAGACCCTTCTTCAGACTGTCTGAAAAAGGGTCTCGACCCAAAGCGTCACCCATTGAGTCTGAAGAAGGGTCGCGACCCGAAACGTCGCCCATTCCTTTCCTCCAGAGACGCTGCCTGACCCGCTGAGTTACTCCAGCATTTTGTGTCTGCCTTCGATTCAGACCAGCATCTGCAGTTTTTTTCCCTATTCGATTGTAATCATGTTTTGTCTTCCCGCTGACCGGTTAGCACGCGACAAAAGCTTTTCACTGTACCTCGGCGCACGTGACAGTAAACGTAACAGAAAATGGACGGGAACAACAGCTGGGAAGAGACTGGCCCTGAATTCTGGATGTGCACGCTTCGTTATTAAAATAAACCCCATTGATTAATAATGTACTGCAATTCCTACGTTTTAAGGGCATGGGAAGATTGGAGCAGAGAGCACACAACTGGCCTCAGTAGCTGAGAGATTGTCCACGTTTTATAAATGTGAATTGTGTTCGTTGGAAAGAGAAACAGAGCCCACACAGGGGCCCAGGGACAGAGGGTGGACAGGAAGGAACTGATGCCTCTGCTGCTGGAGAATAATAAAAAAAAAGGAGCTATTGATCTTAAAATATATGACTTGGACATCGGGCAGCAAAGCTGCTCCACTGATGTTGTCCATCCATTCACCTGACAGAGAAGCATTTAGAGTGCGTGGGTTTTTAAAGGACTAATTAATTAAGGGTAACTCAATACATGCTATCAGGCAAATGGTGCAAGTTAACCTCTCACCCCTGCTTCCTGACTTTTCTTTCCGTCCTTCACAAAAGTGCCTCTATTCCAATTCAATAAGCCCGTTTTTAGTCGTGAAGAAATACTCGCACTGATGTACTGTTGGGCCGTTGGAACAAGTAGCAATAAAAACACCCACTCTATGGACAATAACGTGTTAATGGGGGCAGATGAATAGAGATCTTCATCATCAATGCATTGTTGGTCTGGACACAGGCTACCCTTCATCACCAGAAGGCAGCTGGCTACTTTACAAACACATACCACACATGATAAGTTAGCCAATCACTTAAAACATTCCAGACGCACACAGTCTCTTACCCAGAGTAGGGGAATCGAGGACCAGAGGACACGGGTTCAAGGTGAAGGGGGAAAAGATTTAATAGGAATCCGAGGGGTAACTTTTTCACACAGAGAAGGGTGGTGGGTGTGTGGAACGAGCTGCCAGAGGAGGTAGTTGAGGCTGGGACTATCCCATCGTTTAAGAAACAGTTCAACAGGTACATGGATAAGACAGGTTTGGAGGGTTTATGGATCAAGCGCAGGAAAGTGGGACTAGGATAGCTGGGACATTGTTGGCCGGTGCGGGCGAGTTGGGCCGAAGGGCCTGTTTCCACACTGTATCAATCTATGACTCTATTGTGCAGCGGTAGAGTTGCTGCCTCACAGCACCAGAGATAAGTTCACAAGTTAGAGGAATAGAATTAGGCCATTCGGCCCATCGAGTCCACTCCATCATTCAATCATGGCTGATCTCTGACTCCTAACCCCATTCTCCTGCCTTCTCCCCATAACCCTTGACACCCGTTCTAATCAAGAATTTGTCTATCTCTGCCTTAAAAATATCTACTGACTTGGCCTCCACAGCCCTCTGTGGCAATGTGTTCCACAGATTAACTACCCTCTGACTAAAGAGGTCCCTCCTCACCTTTCTTAAACAGCATCCTTTAATTCTGAGGCTATGATGTCTGGTCCTAGACTCCCCCACCAGTGGAAACATCCTCTCCACATCCACTCTATCCAGGCCTTTCATTATTCTGTACGTTGCAATGAGGTCCCCCCTCAACCTTCTAAACTCCAGTGAGTACAGGCCCAGTGCCGACAAACGCTCGTCATGAGCTAACCCACTCATTGCTGGGATCATTCTTGTAAACCTCCTCTGGACCCTCTCCAGAGCCAGAACATCCTTCCTCAGATACGGGGCCCAAACACAAACACATACTCATGAGAGCGGGGTTCGATCCTGACTACGGGCGCTGTCAGTACGGAGTTTGTACGTTCTCCCCGTGACCACATGATTTTTCTCTGTGATTGTTTCCTCCCACACTCCAAAGACGTGCAGGTTTGTAAGTTAATTGGCTTGGTATAATTGTAAATTGTCCCTAGTGTGTGTAGGATAGTGTTAGTGTGCGGGGATCGCTGGTCGGTGCGGACTCGGTGGGCTGAAGGGCCTGTTTCCGCACTGTATCTCTAAACTAAACTACACAAAACTAAACTAAACTAAACCCGGTACTAGCGAACCTCTTCACAAATATTTAAACAAATAAGATTGTTCCTTATTTATTAGAATAACCATGTGAAGATCTTATTTTCCACATTATGCAGGAAAAATGCTTTGTTTGCATCTTTTTTATAAGGGTATAGAGTGATACAGCTTGGAAACAGGCCCTTCGGCCCAACCAGTCCATGCTGACCAAGATGTCACCTCCAAGCTGCCTGCATTTGGTCCATATCCCTCCAAACTGTTCCAGTGCATGTTGCCACCAGTTATATCCACAGTGTGTGTAGGAAAGAACTACAGGTGCCGGTTTAAATTGAAGGTAGGCACAAGATGCTGGAGTAACTCAGCGGGTCGGGCAGCATCTCTGGAGGGAAGGGATGGGTGATGTTTCGACCTGCTGAGTTACTCCAGCATTTTGTGTCCATATCCATAGTGTGGCCTACTGTCTTACACTCTTACACCGAGCGTGATTGTGCCTAATAAAGTCACAGAGTCACAGAGAGCGGAAACAGGCCCTTCGGCCCAACTGGGCCATGCCGACAAGGATGCCCCATCTATGATACAGTGCATTCAGAAAGTATTCAGACCCCTTCACTTTTTCCACATTTTGTTACGTTACAGCCTTATTTTAAAATGGATCAAATTCTTTTTTTTTAATCATCAATCTACACACAATATCCCATAATAAAAAAGCAAAAAGAGGTTTTTAGATTTTTTTGCAAAGTAATTAAATAGATATAACTGAAATATTAAATAGATATAACTGAAATATTACATTTACATAAGTATTCAGACCCTTTGCTGTGACACTCAAAATTGAGCTTATGTTCATCCTGTTTCCATTGATTATCCTTGAGATGTTTCCACAACTTGATTGGAGTCCACCAGTGGTAAATTTAATTGATTGGACATGATTTGGAAAGGCACATACCTGTCTATACAAGGTCCCACAGTTGACAGTGCATGTCAGAGCAAAAACCAAGCCATGAAGACAAAGGAATTGTCTGGAGACCTCAGAGACAGGATTGTATCGAGACACAGATCTGGGGAAGGGTATAAAATAATTGTTGCAGCATTGCAGGTCTTGAAGAGCACAGTGGCCTCCGTCATTCTTAAATGGAAGAACTTTGGAACCACCAGGACTTCATAGAGCTGGCCGCCCGGCCAAACTGGGCAATCGGGAGAGAAGGGCCTTGGTCAGGGAGTTGACCAAGAACCCGATGTTCACTCTGACAGACCTCCAGAGTTCCTCTGTGAAGATGGGAGAACCTTCCAGAAGGACAACTATATCTGCAACACTCCACCAATCGGGTCTTTATGGTAGAGTGGCCAGACGGAAGCCACTCTTCAGTAAAAGGCACACGACAGCCCGCTTGGAGTTTGTCAAAAGGCACCTAGCGGACTCTCAGACCATGAGAAACAAGTTTCTCTGGTCTGATGAAACCAAGATTGAACTCTTTGGCCTGAATGCCAAGCAGCACCGCTCATCACCTGGCCAATACCATACCTACAGTGAAGCATGGTGGTGGCAGCATCATGCTGTGGGGATGTTTTTCAGCGGCAGGAACTGGGAGACTAGTCAGGATCGAGGGAAAGATGAACTGGAGTATTGTGTACAGTTTTGGTCTCCTAATCTGAGGAAAGACATTCTAGCCTTGGAGGGAGTACAGAGAAGGTCCACCAGATTGATCCCTGGAATGGCAGGACTTTCATATGAAGAAAGACTGGATAGACTAGGCTTATACTCGCTGGAATTTAGAAGACTGAGGGGGGATCTTATTGAAACATTTAAAATTCTTAAGGGGTTGGAGAGGCTAGATGCGGGAAGATTGTTCCCGATGTTGGAGAAGTCCAGAACCAGGGGTCACAGCTTAAGGATAAGGGGGGAAGTCTTTTAGGACCGAGATGAGAAAACATTTCTTCACACAGAGAGTGGTGAGTCTGTGGAATTCTCTGCCACAGAAGGTAGTTGAGGCCAGTTCATTGGCTATATTTAAGAGGGAGTTAGATGTGGCCCTTGTGGCTAAAGGGATCAGGGGGTATGGAGAGAAGGCAGGTACAGGTTACTGAGCTGGATGATCAGCCATGATCATATTGAATGGCGGTGCAGGCTCAAAGGGCCGAATGGCCTACTCCTGCACCTATTTTCTATGTTTCTATGAACGGAGCAAAGTACAGAGAGATCCTTGATGAAACCCTGCTCCAGATTGTTCTGGACCTCAGACTGGGGCGGAGGTTCACCTTCCAACGGGACAACGACCCTAAGCACACAGCCATGACAATGCAGGAGTGGCTTTGTGACAAGTCTGCGAATGTCCATGAGTGGCCCAGCCAGAGCCCGGACTTGAACCTGATCGAACATCTCTGGAGGGACCTGAAAATAGCTGTGCATCGACGCTCTCCATCCAACCTGACAGAGTTTGAGAGGATCTGCAGAGAAGAATGGGAGAAATTACCCAAATACAGGTGTGCCAAGCTTGTAGCGTCATACCCAAGAAGACTTGAGGCTGTAATCACTGCCGAAGGTGCCTCAACAAAGTACTGAGTAAAGGGTCTGAATACTTATGTAAATGTGATATTTCAGTTATTTATTTTTAATTACTTTGCAAAAAAATTGAAGGGGTCTGAATACTTTCGGAATGCACTGTAGTCCCACCTGCATGCGTTTGGCCTACATCCCTCTAATCCTTTCCTATCCATGTACCTGTCCAAAAGTCTTTAAAAATGTTGTGATGGTACTGCCTCAGTCACCTCCTCTGGCAGCTTCCATACCCCTCGGGTATTATAAGTTGCCCCTCCGGCTTTATATACCATTCCACAGTCAAAAAGGCCCAACAGAGGATGTACTTCCTACAGAAACACAATCTGCCACAGGCCACAGGCAATGATGGTCCAATTCTATACTGCTATCATTGAGCCCGTCCTCACCTTCTCCATCATGGTCTGGTTTGGCTCAGCCACCAAGCACGACATCCGGAGGCTGCAACGGATCGTTCGCACAGCTGAGAAGGTTGTTGGCTACAACCTTCCCTCCATTGACGAACTGTACACTGCAAGGGCCAGGAAGCGAGCGGGCAAGATCATCTCTGACCCCTCTCACCCTGGCCACAAACTCTTCGAAGCACTTCCCTCTGGAAGGCGACTCCGGACTGTCAAAGCAGCCACAGCCAGACATAAAAACAGCTTTTTTCCACGAGTGATAGTCCTACTCAACAACCAAAGTCTGTGGTAGAAACATAGAAAACTTAGAAAATAGGTGCAGGAGTAGGCCATTCGGCCCTTCGAGCCAGCACCTCCATTCAATAAGATCATGGCTGATCATCTAAAATCAGTACCCCATTACGGCTTTTTCCCCATATACTTGATTCCCTTAGCCCTCAGAGCTAAATGTAACTCTCACTTGAAAACTTCTATGCCTTGCCTATTTATCCACCTGTCGATATGTCTCTTAAACATGTTGACTGTATCCAATTCTACCACCTTCTCTGTCTTATAATTCAGATATCAACCAATCCCTGTGTAAAAAAATACCCCTCCCATTCCCTTTAAAACTCCTTATGCTTTACCTCAACCCTATCCCCTCATGTTTTTGAAAAACTGACCATGAGAAGACAATATTGATTATTTATCGTAACCTCATATACTTCCAACAGGTCGTTCCTCAGTTTCCTTCAATGCAAGGAAAACAAGAAAATCTTTTTCAAGAAAATCTTTCAACAAGAAAATCAGTTTCTCCCCATGGCTAAAGTCCTCCAGTTCAAGCAATATTCTGCTGAAGGTAGACACAAAATGCTGTCGTCTCTTTTTTGCTCTGATTAATTTTCACCCACATGTTTGGACCGTAATGTTGTATCCTTATTGTTTTGATGTGGTTATGCTTTATACTTAATTGTTAACTGTATGTTTATGTTGTCATTTGTGAGCGGAGCACCAAGACACATTTCTTGTATATGCACATACTTGGCCAATAAACTTATTCATTCATTAATTCATTCATTCATTTTTCCCCTTAAACCTATGTCCTCTAGTTTTTGATTCCCATACACTGGGTAAAGGTCTCTTTGCATTCACTCAACGCATTTCCTCTGGTGCTGTGTAGCAGGTTCTTGTGTGGAAATTACTTATTAATAAGGCTCACAATAATTCATTTGATCTACAGTCACGGTGGAGCAGCGGTAGAGTTGCTGCCTTACAGCACTTGCAGCGCCGGAGACCCGCGTTCGATCCTGACTACGGTTGCTGTCTGTACGGAGTTTGTACGTTCTCTCCGAGATCTTTGGTTTCCTCCCACACTCCAAAGACGTGCAGGTTTGTTGGTTATTTGGCTTGGTGTATGTGTAAATTGTCCCTAGGAGTAATATTAATGCGCGGGGGTCACTGGTCGGTGCGGACTCGGTGGGCTGAAGGGCCTGTTTCCGCGCTGCATCTCTAAATTAAACTAAATTTAAAAACTACACACATCATTTATTTTATTTATCTATTCTCACCACTAAAGTATTTGAAAAATGCGCAACCAAAATTTAAGTTTGCACTTCGTAATGGTAAGAATTATACCAAACTGAAATTAAATTCAAATTATCTCATTAATTATCTTCAAGTTACACAACTTATGTTCATGAATCTGAAAATAATATATTCACCAGGGAATAGGACCTATCATTTTACTGCAGATTACTACATAATGTCAAAACCCAGTGCCCTGTGAGTTCGTTGTGATATCATGAGAGGTAGAGTCATAGAGGGGAGATACATTTCCTCCCGGTGGATGCAACAAGGACTACAAACCATCATGGCTGCCAGCAAAAGACTACAAAACCCATAGTCAGCAGGGCTGATTGCTGCTGACACTGATTGCTGCTGACACTGATTGCTGCTGACACTGATTGCTGCTGACACTGATTGCTGCTGACACTGATTGCTGCTGACACTGATTGCTGCTGACACTGATTGCTGCCCAGCTGAACCAGATGAGCTGATTGCCTCAGTGAGAGAGCTCAAAGGGAAGGGGAGCAGTGTATTTAAAAAGAGAGACAACGACTGGAACAGACAGAGAGAAAAGCAGCAGTGTTTGAGTTATATTTTGTAAGAAGGCAGCAAGCTACAGTTTTGATTTAACTACATGTTTTTGTTTTGATTACCTGTCTGCAAATAATTAAGTTTACCTGTTTTTGGAAAATACTAAATATATGGAATTTAAGTTTGAAAACAAGAACTTGTCTGTCTTCATTTCCGGCACCCACACCTCCCAACCTTCAAGAGAAAAGCTCCCGACCTCTCAAGACATCACATAGTGTAGAACAAAATGCTGGAGTAACTCAGCGGGTCAGGCAGCATCTGTGGAGAACATGGGTATGTGACGTTTTACAGAGTGCTGGAGTAACTCAGCGGGTCAGGCAGCATCTGTGGAGAACATGGATAGGTGACGATTCACAGAGTGCTGGAGTAACTCAGCGGGTCAGGCAGCATCTGTGGAGAACATGGATAGGTGACGATTCACAGAGTGCTGGAGTAACTCAGCGGGTCAGGCAGCATCTGTGGAGAACATGGGTAGGTGACGTTTCACAGAGTCCTGGAGTAACTCAGCGGGTCAGGCAGCATCTGTGGAGAACATGGGTAGGTGACGTTTCACAGAGTGCTGGAGTAACTCAGCGGGTCAGGCAGCACCTGTGGAGAACATGGATAGGTGACGTTTCACAGAGTGCTGGAGTAACTCAGCGGGTCAGCACCTGGGGTCAGGATGGAATCCGTGCTTCTGACGCTGTGAGGCAGTTCGTCTGAGTTACGCAAAAATAATTACCAAGTTTGTGAAAATGTTTTCATTCTACTTTTGAGAAAACAAGTAAAAGCTCTTCAATACTGAGCTTGTTCTGTTGCGTTTGGAAATGTTTACCTTTGAACTTAGCTCTGAGAACTAATGGCCATTCCATAATCTCATGAAGTTCAGATCTATGAGGCATTACGTAATATTTGTGGATTTAGTACAGACATAGAATGTTCTCGGATGATAAACAAGTCTGCAAAGAAGGCATAATAAAATAGAGTGCATAGGGGGAATTGCATTTTTAAAAGACTGTGCAATGAAGTACCACTCAGTTATAAAATATTAGCGCTGTTAAAGTTAGCAAAACATAACACTGCAACAAAAATTCTCCTGAAGGTCTCTGTATTTACTCAATAATCAGATTAATTCTGTAGTTTGGACAGGTGGCTCTAACAGTGATGCCTTTGCTACAGGGGCAAGTTAGAAGGCAATGGGATCCAGATTTGGCCGTTGTCCGTGTCTATGTGTTGATGGAGTACTTGTAATTGAAGGTAATTGCCGACTGGGTCCCAGGCAAAGCAGGGCTGCGGTGTTGGCACAGGTGCGCTGACAATTGACTGGGTTAACCTATGATGAGCGTTTGACGGCACTGAGCCTGTACTAGAGTTGCCAACTATCTCACTCCCAAATACGGGACAAGGTGACGTCACCACCCCGCGCCCCACGTGGCCTCACCCAGCCAGCGGCCACGTGCTCCCGCTCCACCATTGGCGGCCGCCCGGGCCGGGAGGCGGGTTGCTACACAACCTCCGTCAGGTGAACACACTCGTCCACGCTCCTTAAACACACTCCGTTACCCTACAGTGTCCCGGCCTACAGCGGACCCCGGGCCTAATATGGGACAAGGGCGGTCCCGTACGGGACAAACCAATTTAGCCCATAATACGGGATGTCCCGGCTAATACGGGACAGTTGGCAACCCTAGACTGTACTCACTGGAGTTTAGAACGATGAGGGGGGAACCTCATTGAAAATTTACCGAATACTGAAAGGCCTGGATAGAGTGGATGTGGAGAGGATGTTTCCACTAGTGGGAGAGTCTAGGACCAGAGGTCACAGCCTCAGCATTAAAGGACGTTCCTTTAGAAAGGAGGTGAGGGGGAATTTCTTTAGTCAGAGGGTGGTGAATCTGTGGAATTCATTGCCAATGAGGGTTGTGGAGGCCAGGTCAATGGATATTTTCAAGGCTGAGATTGACAGATTCTTGATTAGTACGGGTGTTAGGGGTTATGGGGCAGGAGAATGGGGTTGAGAGGGAGAGAGAGATCAGCCATGATCGAATGGCATGATGGGCCGGATTGCCTAATTCTGCTCCTCTAACATGAATTTATGAAAACAATCCAATCCATCCAAGCTCTCCTTATAACAAACAACCTCTAATCCAGGCCTGATTCCAGATAAACCTCCTCTGCACCCTCTCCAAATCCTCCACATCCTACCTGCAATGGGGGTGACCACAAATACATGCAATACTACCAATACAGTGTCACCAAATCCCTATAAAGCTGCGTCATAGAGTGATACAATGTGGCACAGGCCCTTCGGCCCAACTTGCCCACACCGTCCAACATGTCCCAGCTACACCAGTCCCACCTGCCCGTGTTTGGCCCATATCCCTCCAAATTTGTCCTATCCATGTACCTGACTAACTGTTTCTTAAACGTTGGGATAGTCCCAGCTTCAACTACCTCCTCTGGCAGCTTGTTCCACACACCCACCACCCTTTGTGTGAAAAGGTTACCCCTCAGATTCCTATTAACTTTTTTTCCCTTCACCTTGAACCTATGTCCTCTGGTCCTCGATTCACCTGCTCTGGGCAAGAGACTCTGTGCGTCTCCCCGATCTATTCCTCTCATGATTTTGTACACTTCTATAAGATCAAGTCAAGTCGGCACGGTGGCGCAGCGGTAGAGTTGCTGCCTTACAGCGAATGCAGCGCCGGAGACCCAGGTTCGATCCTGACTGCGGGCGCCGTCTGTACGGAGTTTGTACGTTCTCCCCGTGACCTGCGTGGGTTTTCTCCGAGATCTTCGGTTTCCTCCCACACTCCAAAGACGTGCAGGTATGTAGGTTAATTGATTGGGTAAATGTAAAAATTGTCCCTAGTGGGGGTAGGATAGTGTTAATGTGCGGGGATCGCTGGGCAGCGCGTACTCGGTGGGCCAAAGGGCCTATTTCCGCGCTGTATCTCTAAATCTAAAATCTAAGTCAAGTCAATTTTATTTTGTATAGCACATTTAAAAACAACCCACGTTGACCAAAGTGCTGTACATCAGTTCAGGTACTAAGAACGAACAAACAATGGCGCAAAAACATAACAGCACATACATAAACAGTTCACAGCGCAACTCAGAGGGCCTCAAACGCTAGGGAGTAGAAATAGGTTTTGAGCCTCATCCTTCTGCGTTCCATGGAATAGAGACCTAGCCTGCTTAACCTCTCCCTGTAGCTCACACCCTCTAGTCCTGGCAACATACTCGTAAATCTTTTCTGAACTGTTTCAAGCTTGACGATATCTTTCCTCTAACATTGTGCCCAGAACTGAACACAATATTCTAAATGCTTTCTCACCAAGGACTTATACAACCAAGTTTTACAATGCTAAATTATTCCCCAATCTGGATTTAAAATTAAACACAGCATCCTCTATTTCAGAGCACCACGAGAAACTCATTTAAGATTGGTGAAATATTTAGCCCTGCGCAGTTCACATAGGTTATAGAAAGATTATAGAATATGAAAGAATTTAAATATCATGCATTTTAAAATAAGGGAACTATTAATAATACAAAGGCAAGGCAAATTATGAATTTTACGCAGTAATAATAATTTCAATCCTACTTAAAGATTTAAATAAAACATGAATTATAAAACATGTTTAGGAATATAATATACATAACATATAAATTATTAATATAAAATATTTCAGAGCATTTAATATAATATATTTAAGTCTATTTGGTCAATATGCTCATAGTGTGTGTAAAATATTCACATGGTGAAATTTAAAATGAACACATTTAGTGCTCAGTTTGCAACATAGCTGTGTGTTTGGACCCAGAATCAAGAACATATATGGATCTCCTGGTTATCTGATGATGAGTTATCCACATAAGCAGAGTTTTATTGCAGTGAAAAAAAAGATTTGTAGTGCTGGCGTAACTCAGCGGGTCAGGCAGCATCTGTGGAGAACATGGACAGGTGACGTTTCACAGAGTGCTGGAGTAACTCAGCGGGTCAGGCAGCATCTGTGGAGAACATGGATAGGTGACGTTTCACAGAGTGCTGGAGTAACTCAGCGGGTCAGGCAGCATCTGTGGAGAACGTGGATAGGTGACGTTTCACAGAGTGCTGGAGTAACTCAGCGGGTCAGGCAGCATCTGTGGAGAACATGGATAGGTGACGTTTCGGGTCGGAAGAATTTTCGACTTAAGCAGTAAACAAAACCTCCACTAAGTAAATTAAATATCTCACCGACCCCAAGTGAATCTTCCTTCATTTACAAAACTTAAGTGTGACTCAGTCATTCATTGGCCAGTTAAAGCAGCAGACTGAGAAATGAAGCAAATTCATCCAACACAGGAAGAACTAATAGTTTAGTTTGGTTTAGAAATACAGCACGGAAACAGGCCCTTCGGCCCACTGTGTCCGTGACGACCAGCGATCCCTGCACACTAACACTACCCTACACACACCAGGGACATTCACAATTTTTACCAAAGCCATTTAACCTAGAAACCTGTAGGTTTTTGGAGTGTGGGAGGAAACCGGAGCACCCGGAGAAAACCCACGTAGTCACGGGGAGAACGTACAAACTCCGTACAGACGGCACCCGTATTCAGGATCTCTGGCGCTTTGAGGCAGCAACTCAACCGCTGCGCCACCGTGCCATCAGAGTCAGATTGGTATACAGATGTGTGCTTGATGCTTGCACTGTGTTGATGGGCCGAAGGGCCTGTTTCCCTGCTGTTTGGCCCTGATGCTCCTTGGATTTCCTGTTTGCCAGTGAATTAATAGGAAAGACAAATACTGGAAATAAATGCAGGAAATAAAATGAATCAATTACAAACAGAAAACCCGCAAGAGAACTTTCACTGACAATATTTATCGTGGTCTCTGAGTGGATGTGTGGGCTAACTATGGAAACCCAACACCCAATAAAAAAATATTATATGTAGAAATAAATATTAAAACAAACATATCTGGAAAAAGCAGAGGATTCCTTTAGTTTCCCTGCCAAGAAATGTATCCGACTTGTAAAGGAAGACCTCGTCTCTGCTGGGCTGCTCCTGATTCCACAGGATGTTCGGCTCTGACATTGCGATGGGACTGAACAAAGCAGTGGACACTCCTGGTTAGGGTTGCCAATTGTACCGTATTAGCTGGGACATCCCGTGTTTTGGGCTAAATTGGTTTGTCCCAGACGGGACCGCCCTTGTCCCATATTGGGCCCGGGGGGCGGATACTGTAGGCCCGGACACTGTAGGCCCGGACACTGTAGGCCCGGACGCTGTAGGCCCGGACGCTGTAGGCCCGGACGCTGTAGGCCCGGACGCGGTAGGCCCGGACGCGGTAGGCCCGGACGCGGTAGGCCCGGACGCTGTAGGCCCGGACGCTGTAGGCCCGGACGCTGTAGGCCCGGACGCTGTAGGCCCTGACGCTGTAGGCCCGGACGCTGTAGGCCCGGACGCTGTAGGCCCGGACGCTTTAGGCCCGGACACTGTAAGCCCGGACACTGTAGGCCCGGACACTGTAAACCCGGACACTGTAGGCCAGGACACTGTAGGCCCGCACACTGTAGGCCCGGACACTGTAGGCCGGGACACTGTAGGCCCTGACACTGTAGGCCTGGATACTGTAGGCCCGGACAGTGTGGTAGGAAAAAATCTGCAGATCAAAAACTAAAATCTGTGCCTACCTTCCGGACAGTGTAGGCCCAGAGGCCCCGGCTCCACCTGACGGAGGTTGCAACGCAACCCGCCTCCTGGCCCAGGTGGCCGCTATTGGTGGAACGGGAGCACGTGGCCGCTGGCTGGGTGAGGTCACGTGGGGCGTGGGGCGGTGACGTCACCTTGTCCCGTATTTGGGAGTGCTATAGTTGGCAACCCCGACTCCTGGCTCAGCAGAACGTACCAGACCCTGCCTCAGGGGCTACATCAAGCTGTGAAGGGTGCCAAAAACGCTCGGATATCACAGCCACATGGTCACGGGTTATCCACAATTACAGAGACTGGGAAAAATAAGCCCAGCTGATTGCATGTGTTAAGTGAAGGCCCGGTCTGCTGGGGGTTATACCTTTCAAACAAAACAGTCGGTGTGGGCCGGAGATTGGCACAAAAAGCTGGTGTAACTCAGCGAGTCAGACAGCGAGACGGGTCTCGACCCGAAACGCCATCTATTTCCTCTCTCCAGAGATGCTGTCTGACCCGCTGAGTTACTCCAGCATTTTGAGTCTATCTTCAGTATAAACCAGCACCTGCAGTTCCTTCCCACACAGTAAGTGTCAGCCTGTCTGCCTGCCGAGGGAAAGAATAGCGATAGAATAATTAGCGGGGGTTTCGTTTAGTTTAGAGATGCAGCGCGGAAACAGGTCCTTCGGCCCACCGAGTCCGCGCCGACCAGCGATCCCCGCACACTAACACTATCCTACACACACTAGGGACAATTTTACATTCACACCAAGCCAATTCATCTACAAACCCGTACGTCTTTGGAGTGTGGGAGGAAACCGAAGATCTTGGAGAAAACCCACGCAGGTCACGGGGAGAACATACAAACTCTGTACAGACGGCGCCCGTAGTCGGGATGGAACCCGGGTCTCTGGCGCTGTCTTCTTCTTTCGTTTGAGGCAGCAGGAGTTATGTAACGCCCTCCAGGCGCTGTAGCCAGTGCAATGTGCTGTTGTCGAGGGCCGTGAGGTCTACCCCTCCACCAGGGGGACGGAGGACAGTGCAGTCGCCAATGCCGTGCTGCGCTGTTTGCTGGTCTGCTCCACGCACGCAGGCTGTTGATGGACGCAACCCCCAACGATGCATGTTGGCGTTGGACCGGCCGACCCCTGTGCGGAGCTGGTTCAGTGCGGCCCACTCTATGCGGGGCGTGTCCGAGCCGGTTGGGGCTGTGGCGTTCGGTGCGGCAGTGAATTGAGGCCTGGCGCTGTGAGGCAGCAGCTCTACTATTGGCCTGGACTAGGGATCATGAGGCAGGAGTAGGGATTGCATCCTTGCCAACTAGAAAGTTTAACTCCAAGTCATGGATTTTAAACGCCTGTTTTAGTAATGGTGACCACAAACCTGTGGACTTGTTTGAAATTAGAATCTGTTTCACTAAAGACCGTCGTCATTTCCGACCTACCAACGTGAACAAAACACAAACTGCTGGAGGAACTCTGCTCTCCAACAGAGCAAACTGTGTTTAATTTAAAATCCAGGTTTTGAAATAGTTTCAGTTCAATTTAGTTTATTGTCACGCACACTAATGTGCAGGGAAAAGCTTTTGTTGCGTGCTAACCAGTCAGCAGAAAGACAGTACATGATTACAATCGAGACATTTACAGTGTATAGATACCTGATAAGTAGGGGGGTTGCCAACTATATCTCACTCCCAAATAAGGGACAAGGTGACGTCACCGCCCCACGCCCCACGTGACCTCACCCAGCCAGCGGCCATGTGCTCCCGCTCCACCAATGGCGGCCGCCTGGGCCGGGAGGCGGGTTGCTACGCAACCTCCGTTAGGCGGCGCCCGGGCCTCCGGGCCTACACTGTCCAGAGATAAAATGTCAGAAACCTCGAGTGTTGGCACCTAAACAATCACACATTACAATCGCTCCACACTCTTAAATCTCTACCCCTACAGCAACATTTGTTACTTGATTAACCGGAGGCCTCGGTTCGATCCTCACTAAGGGTGCTGTCTGTACGGAGTTTGTACGTTCTCCCCGTGACCTGCGTGGGTTTTCTCCGAGATCTTCGGTTTCCTCCCACACTCCAAAGATGTACAGGTTTGTAGGCTAACTGGCTTGGTAAATGTAATAAATGTAAAAAATATCCCTAGTGTGTGTAGGATAGTGTTAGTGTGCGGGGATCGCTGGGCGGCACGGACCCGGTGGGCTGAAGGGCCTGTTTCCGCGCTGTAAATCTAAAAAAATCTAAAAAATCTAAAAACTAAACTAAAAATAATTCACATTCCCAATGACAAGAGAGATGGGAGACCTCAATTAAATTAGCCAAGGTCCAAAATACTGTCAAGTCAAGTCAAGTCAATTTTATTTGTATAGCACATTTAAAAACAACCCACGTTGACCAAAGTGCTGTACATTTGATTAGGTTCCAATAGAAAAAAAAAATGAAAACATACAGTAGTACGCAAACAGTTCACAGCGCCTCCTCAATGAGCCTCAAACGCTAGGGAGTAGAAATATGTTTTGAGCCTGGACTTAAAGGAGTCGATGGAGGGGGCAGTTCTGATCGGGAGAGGGATGCTGTTCCACAGTCTAGGAGCTGCAACCGCAAAAGCGCGGTCACCCCTGAGTTTAAGCCTAGACCGCGGGATAGTTAATAGCCCCAAGTCGGCCGATCTGAGGGACCTGGAGTTAGAGAGGGGGGTTAGAAGATTTTTGATGTAGGGGGGGGAGTGTCCATTTAGGGCTTTATACGTGAATAGGAGGAGCTTGAAGTTGATTCTGTACCGTACAGGGAGCCAGTGGAGAGAGGCCAGAATCGGGGTGATGTGGTCCCTTTTACGGGTACCCGTCAGGAGTCTCGCTGCGGCGTTTTGGACCAGTTGCAGGCGGGACAGGGAAGATTGGCTGATCCCAGTGTATAGGGAGTTGCAGTAGTCTAGGCGGGAGGAAATGAAAGCGTGAATGATTTTTTCTGTGTCGTCGAATTTGAGGAAAGGTTTGATTTTAGCTATGGTTCGAAGTTGGAAGAAGCTGGCTTTTACCACAGCGTTGACTTGCTTATCAAATTTTAATGCAGAGTCAAATATCATGCCGAGGTTTTTGACATGCGGTTTGACTAGGCAGGATAGGCTTCCAATCCTGTGAGATAGGTGACTGAAAAAAGATATTTCTTTATGAAAACTGGGAGCATTTCTGGGAATGGGACTGGTGAGAAATTCATTATAAAGGTGTTCGGCACGGTGGCGCAGCGGTAGAGTTGCTGCTTCACAGCGCCAGAGACCCGGGTTCCATCCCGACTACGGGCGCTGCCTGTACGGCGTTTGTACGTTCTCCCCGTGACCTTCCTTGGGATTTTCTCCGAAGATCTCCGTTTTCCTGCCACACTCCAAAGACGTGCAGGTTTCTAGGTTAATTGGCTTGGCTAATAAATGTAAAAAAGTCCCTCGTGTGTGTGTAGGGTAGTGTTGGAGCACGGGGAGCGCTGGTCGGTGCTGACAAAGGACCTGTTTCCGCGCTGCATCTCTCAGCTAAAACCAAACTAAAAAGAAACTGTAACCAAAAGAAGACACAAAAGATCAAAGCTTTGTATTGTCTTTCATGGTTATCGTAGTACTTGGGGAGAAAATATTTGGTACCTTTCAAGTCAAAATCATTATTGTGTAAGCATAGGCTCCATGTATACTCGGCAAGAACACATTGACTGCCAAATTGAAGAAGAAACTACTATCGCTGAAAGGCAAGGAACACATTGGGAGATTTCCTTTATCTGACTGCAATGGAAAATATCAAAAGACTTTCTGAGCAAAATTATGAGGGAGAAATCTGTTTTAGGGAAGATAGTCATATTCCAGATACCTGCCAACAAATTAGAACAACCCACTTTTTATTTCTTAAAACTTCATTGCGTGTTTTTGTTGAAAAGCTTAAAATGTGCCAAATTAAATCATTTTTAAAGTTTAATTTTTCCAGTCAACTCAAAAGCTTAAAAGGTACTGAACTAAACCATTTTTAAAGTTTAATTTTTCCACTCTACTCAAGCTTAGCAAATACCGAGATAAATCATTTAAAAAGTTTTAATCTACCACTCAACATTCATTCGGAATAAACAAAATAGTGGCGAATGTTTTCTTTAACACTGATATCTTGAGTCTGAAGAAGGGTCTCGACCCGAAACGTCACCTATCCGTGTTCTCCAGAGATGCTGTCTGACCCGCTGAGTTACTCCAGCACTCTGTGAAACGTCACCTATCCATGTTCTCCACAGATGCTGCCTGACCCGCTGAGTTACTCCAGCACTCTGTGAAACGTCACCTATCCATGTTCTCCACAGATGCTGCCTGACCCGCTGAGTTACACCAGCACTCTGTGAAACGTCACCTATCCATGTTCTACACAGATGCTGCCTGACCCGCTGAGTTACTCCAGCACTCTGTGAAACGTCACCTATCCATGTTCTCCACAGATGCTGCCTGACCCGCTGAGTTACTCCAGCACTCTGTGAAATGTCACCTATCCATGTTCTACACAGATGCTGCCTGACCCGTTGAGTTACTCCAGCTTTTTGTGTCTGTCTGCAACACCATATTGTCAGACAGTTCATGTTTCTGCTTCGGTTATCTTTGAATGTAAAGGGACAATTTCTCACAATCCAACCCTAGGTCTCTGACTCCAGATAAAATAAAGCCAATTCCAAAGTGCATGGTATATTTGAACATGTTGACTATCTATATGAATTGGATTGAATTGAATTGGATTGAATTGAATACTTGTGTAGGAAGGAACTGCAGATGCTGGTTTAAGCAGAGAATTGACCCTAGTGTGTGTAGGATAGTGTTAATGTGCGGGGATCGCTGGGCGGCGCAGACTCGGTGGCGTATCTCTAAATCTCCGCGCTGTATCTCTAAATCTAAATCTAAATCCTGCACACACAAGGTACAATTTACATTTACCAAGCCAATTACCCTACAAACCTGCACGTCTTTGGAGTGTGGGAGGAAACCGGAGATCCCGGAGAAAACCCAGGCAGGTCACGGGGAGAACGTACAAACTCCGTGCAGACAGCGCCCGTGGTCGGGATCGAACCCGGGTCTCCGGCGCTGTGAGGCAGCAACTCTGCCGCTACGCCACCGTGTCTCCCGGATTGTTGAGGGCAAAATTGACCTCTGTTCCCCTCCACTGGAAATGAGAAATAGGAAGCATGTCAAAGGTCACGGGGAGAGGGCGGGGGAGTGGGGTGGAGATGGAAAAATAGATCAGACTTGTTTGAATGGCGGAGTGGACTTGATGGGCCGAATGGCCTAATTCTGTTCCTATCTCATATGGTCTCTTGATAAAACTGGCTGTTGATTATGAAATTGCCCATTTTGTGATGATGTTCAAGATATTTTTTGACTGCCATTTGGTCAATGACAGAAACTGACGTTTTAACTGGCATTGTTATAAGGAGTGGTTGGACAAACTAGGAGTATCCACGCATTAGACACGTGGTGTTTCATGTTGGGAGCTGTTCATTCCTGTCACAGATTCAGTTTAGTTTAGTTTAGTTTAGAGATACAGCGCAGAAACAGGCCCTTCGGCCCACTGGGTCCGCGCCAACCAGCGACCCCCGCACACTAACACCATCGTACACACACTAGGGACAATTTTACATTTATACCAAAGCCAATTAACCTACAAACCTGTACGTCTTTGGAGTGTGGGAGGAAACCGGAGAACCCAGAGAAAACCCACGCAGGTCACGGGGAGAACGTGCAAACTCCGTACAGACAGCACCCGTAGTCGGGATCGAGCCTGGGTGTGAGGCAGCAACTCTACCGCTGCGCCACCGTGACGCACGGTGCTCCAGCACTTAGTGTTTTGCTTAAGATCGCAGCATCTGCAGTTCCTTGTGTCTCAACATGAAACCCTGCACTAACTCTACTTTGTGCAAGTTTACGTTATTTTTCTCATATGCCAATTAGTTTGCTTGTATATTTTGTGAAAAACAATTCACAAAAGTGGTGCAATTTGCATTCAGAGTGCCAATCTGTGCCCAAAATACACATTCTACCTCACTTCACATCAGGCAAAATGTTGAGCTGATGCCTGTTGCAAAAGTACAATTGGTTTAATTTAATATGAGTGTCTCGTGACTGGATAATAGCATCAAGATTTTGGAAAATGCATTCTATTCCATGCAATGCAAGTTGGGTGTGCATGTATGTGTGTACGTATACAGTATATCAGTCTGAAGAAGGGTCTCGACCCGAAACGTCACCCATTCCTTCTCTCCTGAGATGCTGCCTGACCTGCTGAGTTACTCCAGCATTTTGTGAATAAATACCTTCGATTTGTACCAGCATCTGCAGTTATTTTCTTGTATACAGTGTATATATATGTGTGTGTGTGTGTATGTATGTGTGTATGTATACAGTGTATATATATGTGTGTGTGTGTGTGTGTGTGTATACAGTATATATATGCGTGTGTGTGTGTATGTATGTGTGTATGTATACAGTATATATATATGCGTGTGTGTGTGCGCGTGCGCGTGTGCGCGCGTGTGTGTGTATATGTATATGTATATATATATATATGTGTGTCTGTGTGTGCGTCTATGTATGCATATATATGTGAGTGTGTGTATATAGAACAGTCTCAACCCGAAACGTCACCAATTCTTGTAGGGGGGATGGAGTGGGGGTGAGGAGGGGGGATAAAGGAGATTGAGTGGGGTGTGAGGGTCCTAGACCAATACAGGAGAGGCTTTGGGTCCACGGCTCGCTCTGGCTGCAGTGTTGGGGCCATGGGGCCGAGGTGAGTGGCAGCCTCTCTCTTTCCCTGTCCCCCCCTCTACGAGGAATGGGCCCAACGGGTCCACTTGTTCTAGTGTATATATATATATGTGTGTGTGTGTGTGTGTGTGTGTGTGTGTGTGTGCGCGCGTGTGCGCGTGTGTGTGTGCGCGTGTGTGTGTGCGTGTGCGCGTGTGGGTGTGTGTGTGCGCGTGTGTGTGCGCACGTGTGTGTGTGTGTGTGCGCGCGCGTGTGTGTGTGTGCACGTGTGTGTGTGCGCGCGCACGTGTGTGTGTGTGTGCGCGCGTGCGTGTGTGTGTGTGCACGTGTGTGTGCGCGCGTGTGTGTGCGCGCGTGTGTGCGTGTGTGCATGTGTGTGTGTGTGTGTGTGTGTATATGTATATATATATATATGTGTGTGTGTATATATATATATATATATATATATTGAGCTTCTTTTTGTTTATTATTTTGTTTACAGTGCACTATGTTTCCATATTGTGTTGTGCTGCTGCAAGTAAGAATGTCATGGTTCTATCTGGGACATGTGACCGCGTGGGTTTTCTCCGGGTGCTCCGGTTTCCTCCCACACTCCAAAAACATGCAGGTTTGTTGGTTAATTGACTTTGGTAAAAATTGTACATTATCCCGTGTGTGTGTGTGTGTGCGTGTGTGCGTGTGTGCGTGTGTGCGTGTTTGCGCGTGTGCCCGTGTGTGCACGCGTGTGTGTGCGCGTGTTCGTGTTCGTGATCGTGATCGCAGCGGACTCTGTGCTGTGTCTCTAAACTAAACTTCGGTGAAGTTCCTCCTGGGTTGGATGAATTTGCTTCGTTTCTCAGTCTGCTGCTGTACCTGGCCAATGGTACGACTCA
Source organism: Rhinoraja longicauda (assembly GCF_053455715.1). NCBI lineage: Eukaryota > Metazoa > Chordata > Chondrichthyes > Rajiformes > Arhynchobatidae > Rhinoraja > Rhinoraja longicauda. Next base: position 49,186,159 of record NC_135965.1, read on the forward strand.
GTCACATGTAACATCTGCTGTACCTGGCCAATGGTACGACTCAGTCACATGCAACATCTGCTGTACCTGGCCAATGGTACGACTCAGTCACATGTAACATCTGTAAACATAGATAGTTTCACTTGGGATCGGTGAGATATTTCATTTTCTCAGTGGAGGTTTTTATTTACTGCTTAAGTCAACAATAAACTTGGGAGGGACAAGAGAAATCAAAGCGTTTGAAGTTGACATTTTTTGCAGTACAGTTGCTGCTTCCCAGAGTAAGTGTAAATTAAGCATCACCAAATCAATGCCAGATCCATACAACGGATAAATAATTAAACCAAATGCCCATGGGTTCATATTCACGGATTCATGAAGCATTATCAAAGTGCTGGCGTTATATAAGCAGGAGGTTTGTGTGCTAGAACAAGCAGTATTTTCACACGAGAACATCCAGATTCAGGGACAGTTTCGTCCCAGCTGCTATCAGGCAACTGAACCATCGTACCAACAAACCAGAGAGTGGTCCTGAGCTACTATCCCTTCCATCGACTCCATCTACACCTCACGCTGCCTCGGCAAGGCCAGCAACATAATCAAGGACCAGTCTCACACCCTGGCCATTCCCTATTCTCCCCTCTCCCATCGGGCAAAAGGTTCAGAAGTGTCATCAGAGAGAGACAATAGGTGCAGGAGGAGGCCATTCGGCCCTTTGAGCCAGCACCGCCATTCAATGTGATCATGGCCGATCATTCTCAATCAGTACCCCGCTCCTGCCTTCTCCCCATACCCCCTGACTCCGCTATCCTTAAGAGCTCTATCTAGCTCTCTCTTGAATGCATTCAGAGAATTGGCCTCCACTGCCTTCTGAGGCAGAGAATTCCACAGATTCACAACTCCCTGACTGAAAAAGTTTTTCCTCATCTCCGTTCTAAATGGCCTACCCCTTATTCTTAAACTGTGGCCCCTGGCTCTGGACTCCCCCAACATTGGGAACATGTTTCCTGCCTCTAACGTGTCCAACCCCTTAATAATCTTATACGTTTCCTCATTTAACTCAAGAGGAACTCAAGAGATCCTCATTTACTATCTTTGATTGGACTTTACTGGCTTTATCTTGCACTAAAAGCTATTCACGTTATTCCCTTTATCGTGTATCTGTACACTGTGAAATGGCTCGACTGTAATCATGTGTTGTCTTTCCGCTGACTGGTTAGCACGCAACAAAAGGCTTTTCACCCTACCTCAGTACACGTGACAATAAACCGCAGAGCATCCTGGACAATACAGCTCACCCCCTCCATGACACACCGGTCAACCTGAGGAGCACCTTCAGCAACAGACTGGTCCCACCAAGATGCAGCACAGAACGCCACAGGAGATCCTTCTTCCCTGTGGCTATCAAACTGTACAACCCCTCCCACTTCTGTCGTGGGGTAGACTGAGACTGACACCCGGGAACTCAGATGGTCAGGCAGCATCTGTGGAGAACGTGGATAGGTGACGTTTCACAGAGTGCTGGAGTAACTCAGCGGGTCAGGCAGCATCTCTGGGGAACATGGATAGGTGACGTTTCACAGAGTGCTGGAGTAACTCAGTGGGTCAGGCAGCATCTGTGGAGAACGTGGATAGGTGACGTTTCACAGAGTGCTGGAGTAACTCAGCGGGTCAGGCAGCATGTGGAATTCCCTGCCTCAGAAGGCAGTGGAGGCCAATTCTCTGAATGCATTCGAGAGAGAGCTAGATAGAGTTCTTAAGGATAGCGGAGTCAGGGGTTATGGGGAGAAGGCAGGAACGGGGTACTGATTGAGAATGATCAGCCATGATCACATTGAATGGTGGTGCTGGTTCAAAGGGCCGAATGGCCTCCTCCTGCACCTATTGTCTATTGTATATCTGTGGAGAACATGGATAGGTGACGTTTCACAGAGTGCTGGAGTAACTCAGCGGGTCTGGCAGCATCTGTGGGGAACATGGATAGGTGACGTTTCAAGTCGGGACCCTTCTTCATACTGATTGTGAGGGGAGGGGGGTGAAGGAGAAAGCTGGAAAAGGGGAGAGGCAGGACCTGGAGTATTGTGTGCAGTTTTGGTCTCCTAATCTGAGGAAAGACGTTCTTGCCTTAGAGGGAGTACAGAGAAGGTTCACCAGATTGATCCCTGGGATGGCGGGACTTTCATATGAAGAAAGACTGGATAGACTAGGCTTGTACTCGCTGGAATTTAGAAGACTGATGGGGGATCTTATAGAAACATATAAAATTCTTAAGGGGTTGGAGAGGCCAGATGCGGGAAGATTGTTCCCGATGTTGGGGAAGTCCAGAACTAGGGGTCACAGTTTAAGGATTAGGGGGAAGTCTTTTAGGACCGAGATGAGAAAACATTTCTTCACACAGAGAGTGGTGAGTCTGTGGAATTCTCTGCCACAGAAGGTAGTTGAGGCCAGTTCATTGGCTATATTTAAGAGGGAGTTAGATGTGGCCCTTGTGGCTAAAGAGATCAGGTGGGTATGGAGAGAAGGCAGGTACAGGTTACTGAGCTGGATGATCAGCCATGATCATATTGAATGGCGGTGCAGGCTCAAAGGGCCGAATGGCCTACTCCTGCACCTATTTTCTATGTTTCTATGTTTCTATGACAAAGCATAGCCAAGGCCAGGTGGACATAGGCAAAGGGGGGCGGGAGGTTTCGTAAGGCCGATGGTTGGAACAAAGGCCAGAGATAAGAGCAGAAGGTGTGGTACAGATTTGCAGAGTCAGTTTGCTTAATGTCACAACAGGTCCACAGAAGCCATATCCCTGGTCCTAACTCATCCCTGGAACAGCTAGACAGGAAGGATTCCTACGTTAGACTTGTATAGCTCTGCATCCCACACTACAATCACACCGAGTGTGATGTATGGTGGACAGGATGGCCTGTGACCATGTTGTTTCTGTTAATGATTCAATTGAACCCTGTTGTAACCAGGGGGAGCCTGTAGAATAAGTCTGAAGAATGGGTTTCAACCTGAAACGTCACCCATTCCTTCTCTCCAGAGATGCTGCCTGTCCCGCTGAGTTACTCCAGCATTTTGATCCTACCTTCGGTTTAAACCAGCACCTGCAGTTCCTTCCTACACGAATAAGTACAAGTGTAGGTATGAAGGGTGAGAGGGGTTATGGGGAGAAGGCAGGAGAATGGGGTTGAGAGGGAAAGATAGTTCAGCCATGATTGAATGGCGGGGTAGAGTTGATGGGCCAAATGGCCTAATTCTGCTCCGAGAATTTAAGAACTTGTGAACTTATAACAAGTGCAGTTCTGGTCGCCAAATTATAGGAAGGATGTCGACAAAATGGAGAGGGTACAGAGGAGATTTACTAGAATGTTGCCTGGGTTTCAGCACTTAGGCTACAGAGAGAGGTTGAACAGGTTGGGTCCTTATTCTTTGGAGCGTAGAAGGTTGAGGGGGGACTTGATAGAGGTTTTTAAAATTTTGAGAGGGACGGACAGAGTTGACGTGGGTAGGCTTTTCTCTTTGAGAGTGGGGAAGATTCCAACAAGGGGACATAGCTTCAGAATTGAGGGACAAAGGTTTAGGGGTAACATGAGGGGTAACTTCTTTACTCAGAGGGTGGTGGCTGTATGGAATGGGCTTCCGGTGGAAGTGGTGGAGGCTGGCTCGATTTTATTATTTAAGAGTAAATTGGATAGGTATATGGATAAGAGGGGATTAGAGGGTTATGGTCTGAGTGCAGGTAGATGAGACTAGGTCAGGGAGAATGGTCGGCGTGGACTGGTAGGGCCGGACAGGCCTGTTTCCATGCTGTAGTTGTTATAATATGGATAGGTAAGGTTTAAACATAGAAAATAGGTGCAGGAGAAGGCCATTTGGCCCTTCGAGCCAGCACCACCATTCATTGTCATCATGGCTGATCACCCACAATCAGTAACCCGTGCCTGCCTTCTCCCCATATCCCTTGATTCAACAAGAGGGATATAGTCCAAGAGGGATATAGTCACGGGCGGCACAGTGGCGCAGCAGTAGAGTTGCCGCCTTACAGCGAATGCAGTGCCGGAGACTCAGGTTCGATCCTGACTACGGGTGCTGTACTGTGCCGAGTTTGTACGTTCTCCCCGTGACCTGCGTGGGTTTTCTCCGGGATCTTCGGTTTCCTCCCACACTCCAAAGACATGCAGGTTTGTAGGTTAAATGGCTGGGTAAATGTAAAAATTGTCCCTAGTGTGTGTAGGATAGTGTTAGTGTGCGGGATCGCTGGTCGTCACGGACCCGGTGGGCCGAAGGGCCTGTTTCTGCGCTGTATCTCTAAATCTAAAAAAAAATCTAAAATCTAGTCCAAAAGGGATTTAGTCCCAATTGTGGGCAAATGGTGCTAGCGTGGAAGGGTCAACTTGGTCAGCATGGGCAAGTTGGGCCGAAGGGCCTGTTTCTGTGCTGCAGGACTCTAATAAATCTTCCAATGGACAAGAAGACATTGCAATTCAAACTCTGTACCAATTCTTACTCTTGAAAGATTGAAGATCACAGTCGCAAAGAAAAGAAAGAAAGACTTCTAACTCTTTAAACTTTGTACAACGCTGCACGCATAATACTAAGTAAGTAAGGATTATTAAACGGTTTGTCATTAATGGGGAGCTTTTCCTTCTGGGATGTACACAGATCGAATACATTATTTTAAATACTTTAGGCAGTAATGCTGAAACCTTTCCCTGCAGGCCAAGCAGGGGGAAATTACAAAATCGACATTGTTAATTGTACTTTATTGAGAACAGATGCGAACAATGTGCTAAGTCTTTGAATTTGGTCAACTGGGATACTGCCAGCATTTTTTAAAAAGCATATTACAAATGCAGGAAATTCTTATATACACACTGCCATTAATCACTTGATGTCCATTTGTGGAAGGGTCAGACACTGCCTTGTCCTACTGGAAAACTGCTGCTCCTTAAAGTGAAATTCTTTCATAATTGTTCCAAAGTTCAGCGAGAAACATCCCCTTTCTTTCCTTGCGTGAATGATGTGCCTTTTGTGGTCGTGTGTATGAGGTGTGAAGTGACGCTGGATTTCATTGTCCTGCGATCTTGATTGGAATAAAAATCCATTAGCACAATTCAATAATCTTTGATTGTTAACCATTTTGCCAGCCAATCCTCTCCCCTTTGCAAAGGTCAGCTACCTGGTTTGCAACTGCTAAACCTCTTAACAACACATTACAGGTAATAAGGACAAATTGCCAGCCATTCATTTAAGCAGGTTAGTCAGCTGCTAAACGGGGCCACTTGACCTTTGGAACGTTGTCCTGAGGTAACGTTGTCCAGGGTTCAGGGTGGAATTTTCATCTCTGACCGTGAAACTTCTGTCACAAGCCGTGTCCTCTCTGTGACCTGCTTGGAATTGGTACCGGTTTATTATTGTCACGTGTACCGTACCGACATGCAGTGAAAAGCTTTTGTTGGAGTGCTAACAGAACTATCCAGTCAAATCAAATCATACAATACATACTTGTACAACAGGCAAAGCAAAGAGAAAGATATCAGAGCTCAGAATATAGTGTTACAGCGTTATAACGTTGCACTTCCAGAGAAAAGGTCCAATGCCCACAATAAGGTAGCTCGGGAGATTGGGCCAGTACCCCAACTTACGGAAGGGCCGTTCAGAAGCCTGATAACAGAGGGGGAGAAGCTGTTCCTGAGTCTGGTGGTGCGCGCTTTCAAGCTTCTGCCGGACGGGAGCGGGGAGAAGAAGGAATGGCCGGGGTGGGACAGGGACAAGTCTCTGATTATGTTGGCTGCTTTCCCGAGGCAGCGTGAGGTGTAGATGGAGTCGATGGTGGGGAGTGTGGTGTGTGTGATGGGCTGGGATACATCTACAATGGTGGGGAGTGTGGTGTGTGTGATGGGCTGGGGTACATCTACAATGGTGGGGAGTGTGGTGTGTGTGATGGGCTGGGGTACATCTACAATGGTGGGGAGTGTGGTGTGTGTGATGGAAGAGACAAGAATCAGGAGTGTTTTATTGTCGTGTGTCTCAGATAGAACAATGACATTCTTACTTGCAGCAGCACAACACAATATGGAAACATAGTGCACTGTCAACAATAATAATAATAATAATAGTCTATGTAATTCAGAGCTTATTGGAGGTTGTAGTGTTTAACAGCCTGATGGTTGTTGGGAAGAAGCTGTCCCTGAACCTGGACGTTACAGTTTTCAGGCTCCTGTACCTTCTTCCCAATGGCAGGGGTGAGATGAGAGTGTGGCCAGGGTGGTGTGGGTCAGTGAGAGTGTGGCCAGGGTGGTGTGGGTCAGTGAGAGTGTGGCCAGGGTGGTGTGGGTCAGTGAGAGTGTGGCCAGGGTGGTGTGGGTCAGTGAGAGTGTGGCCAGGGTGGTGTGGGTCAGTGAGAGTGTGGCCAGGGTGGTGTGGGTCAGTGAGAGTGTGGCCAGGGTGGTGTGGGTCAGTGAGAGTGTGGCCAGGGTGGTGTGGGTCAGTGAGAGTGTGGCCAGGGTGGTGTGGGTCAGTGAGAGTGTGGCCAGGGTGGTGTGGGTCAGTGAGAGTGTGGCCAGGGTGGTGTGGGTCAGTGAGAGTGTGGCCAGGGTGGTGTGTGTCAGTGAGAGTGTGGCCAGGGTGGTGTGGGTCAGTGAGAGTGTGGCCAGGGTGGTGTGGGTCAGTGAGGGTGTGGCCAGGGTGGTGTGGGTCAGTGAGAGTGTGGCCAGGGTGGTGTGGGTCAGTGAGAGTGTGGCCAGGGTGGTGTGGGTCTCCGATGATGCCGGCTGCCATTTTGAGCCAACGACTCTGATAAATCCCTTCGATGGCGGGGGGGTCAGAGCAGGGGATGGACCGGGCAACCAGGAATGGGCTTCATCCACAGTCTTTCTGCAATTTCTTGCGGTCTTGCGCAGAGCTTTTCCCAAACCAGGCTGTGATGCAACCCTACAGGCAGCACGCTCTCCGCAGTGCATGTATCTGTAGAAGTCGGTCAGAGTTGTTGGAGACATGCCGAACATCCTTAGTCTCCTGAGAAAGCCGAAGGGTGTGGGGCAGTGATGAGATGAGTGTGGTAGAGCTGCTGTGGACAATTTGGAAGCTGTCTGGTGGTAATTCTGCCCTTTCAGAAAAATATCGCGGGGCAGTTGAAATGATGATGACAGCTCTCCTCTCTTCTCCTAGTGTAAGAAAATAACTGCAGATGCTGGTACAAATCTAAGGTATTTATTCACAAAATGCTGGAGTAACTCAGCAGTTCAGCAGCATCTCAGGAGAGAAGGAATGGGTGACGTTTCGGGTCGAGACCCTTCTTCAGACTGATCTGTCTTCTATCTATGTTGTAGGTACCATATGAGGGGAGGCCATTTAAAACTGAGGTGAGAAAAAACTTTTTCACCCAGAGAGTTGTGAATTTGTGGTATTCTCTGCCACAGAAGGCAGTGGAGGCCGATTCACTGGATGAATTTAAAAGAGACTTAGATAGAGCTCAAGGGCTAGCGGAATCAAGGGATATGGGGAGAAGGCAGGCACGGGTTACTGATTGTCGATGATCAGCCATGAACACAATGAATGGCGGTGTTGGCTTGAGGGGCCAAATGGCCTCCTCCTGCACCTATTTTCTATGTTTCTATGTTTAACATTGTCAGTAAAGCAGGCATTATCTTGCAAAGCAAATAACCTGAGGGGGTGCCAGATAACATTATAACGTGGCCGGTAATACCTTTCAGTTTCTAATTGATAGGTGATGATGGTTGATAAGGAAGTCATGTACAGCTTGGGACTTGTCCCCTACTAATACACCGTGCGTTTGTGGAGATACTATGTGATCTTGTGTTGGAAGGAACTACAGATGCTGGTTTGAACCGAAGATAGACACAAAAAGCTGGAGTAACCCAGCGGGACAGGCAGCATCTCTGGAGAAAGATACAGAAAGCTGGAGTAACTCAGCGGGACAGGCAGCATCTCTGGAGAAAGATACACAAAAGCCTGGAGTAACTCAATGGGTCAGGCAGCATCTCTGGAGAAAGATACAGAAAGCTGGAGTAAGAAAATAACTGCAAATGCTGGTACAAATCGAAGGTATTTATTCACAAATTGAAGATGGGTCTCGACCCGAAACGTCGCCCATTCCTTCTCTCCTGAGATGCTGCCTGACCTGCTGAGTTACTCCAGCAATTTGTGAATAAATACCTCAGAAAGCTGGAGTAACTCAGCGGGTCAGGCAGCATCTCTGGAGAAAGATACACAAAGCTGGAGTAACTCAGCGGGTCAGGAAGAATCTCTGGACAAAAGAAATAGGTGGCATTTCGGGTTGAGTCTGAAGAAGGATCCTATTCCTTTCTCCAGAGATGCTGTCTGACCTGCTGAGTTACTCCAGCTTTTTGTGTCTGCAATGTGATCTTGTCCAACGAGTCAGAGATTGTTTATCATGGTATTTTGACAGAACTCCCAGGGTGTAACGCATGAAGTCCAGGAAGCTATAGTTACACAATACCCAGTGCCAAGAACCCTTGACAAGATTCAGATTTTCCTTAAAACTTGGCCCAGTGTGCTGTTGTACATTACAGCAGACAGAACCACACACACTGTACCACTGGTGTGTGGCTGCAAGTTTCAATGAGTGGTAAAGTGAAATTTACTTTCACTGCAGGTACCATATGAGGGGAGGCCATTTAAAACTGAGAAAAAACTTTTCTCTTCAGTGTACACTGCCATCAATGCAAGATACACATCAAAAGCTGGAGTAACTCAGCGGGTCAGGCAGCATCTGTGGAGAACATGGATAGGTGACGTTTCACAGAGTGCTGGAGTAACTCAGCGGGTCAGGCAGCATCTGTGGAGAATATGGATAGGTGACGTTTTGGGTCGAGACCCTGGCTTCACCCTGCCGAGTCCACACCGATCATCAATCGATCGCCCATTCACACTAGTTCCACGTTACGCCTCTTTCTCATCCACTCCCTGCACACTGGGGGGCAATTTACAGAGGGGCCGATTAACCCACAAACCCGCACGTCTTTGGGATGTGGGAGGAAATGTTCCCAATGTTGGGGGGAGTCCAGAACCAGGGGCCACACAGTCTACGAATAAAGGGGAGGCCATTTAAAACTGAGGTGAGAAAAAACCTTTTCACCCAGAGTGTTGAGAATTTGTGGAATTCTCTGCCACAGAGGGCAGTGGAGGCCAATTCATTGGATGAATTTAAAAGAGAGTTAGATAGAGCTCTAGGGGCTAGTGGAATCAAGGGATATGGGGAGAAGGCAGGCACGGGTTACTGATTGTGGATGATCAGCCATGATCACAATGAATGGCGGTGCTGGCTCGAAGGGCCGAATGGCCTCCTCCTGCACCTATTTTCTATGTTTCTGTGAAACACGAGTGCCCGGAGGTCTCATGGTGGACGTGCAAACACCACACAAACAACACCCCGAGGTCAGGATTGAACCCGGGTCTCTGGGTCTGTCAGGCAGCAGCTCTACCCGCTGCACTACCCTGCCGCCTCTTCAAAGCACACTGCAAACTGAGCATCCTGTTGCCCGGATGCACTAAGAAACGGCAGTCTGGTGGACCCTGGTGTTTCACAAATGGTTCTGAAATCTCACCACAATTAAAGCGTAGGATACAGAATGGGCCCAGGCCCTTCGGCCCACAATGTCCGTGCCGAACTAGAGGCCAAGACCAACTCTTATCTGCCTGCACATAATCCGTATCGCTCCAAGGATAGACGCAAAACGCTGGAGTAACTCAGCGGGACAGGCAGCATCTCTGGAGAGAAGGAATGGGTGACGTATGGGGTCGAGGCCCCTTCTTCAGACTCTTCAGTCTTGGTCCAAAGTGTCACCTGTTCCTTTTGTCCAGAGATGCTGCCTGACCTGCTGAGTTATTCCAGCACTTTGTGTCTGTCTTCGTGGGTAAACCAACATCTGAAGTTGCCTTCCAACACTTCCGAATCCCTCCATTCCCAACATATCCATGAGCCTATCCAAAGGTCTTTTTAGTTTTTTGTAGTTTTAGAGATACAGCGCGGAAACAGGCCCTTCGGCCCACCGGGTCCGTGCCAACCAGCGATCCCTTCACACTAACGCTATCCAACACCCACTAGAGACAATTTCTATATTTACCAAGCCAATTAACCTACAAAACCTGCACGTTTTTGGAGTGTGGGAGGAAACCGGAGCACCCGGAGAAAACCCACGCAGGTCACGGGGAGAACGTACGAACTCCATACAGACAGTCCCCTTAGTCAACATTGAACCCGGGTCTCCGGCGCTGCAAGGCATCAAGTCTACCGCTGCGCCACCGTGCCGCCCTTAGTCATTAAATACTGCATTGTTATAAGGAGAGAAGCTTCCAGCACGTTCTTACTTCTGCTGTGAATTGGTAAAAGAAAAACCTGTAGCTCAGAATCAAGTGCAGGGTGGAAAAAAATGATACACGTATCTTTTCAATTTATAGCTCAATTATTTGCCAATCTACCCCATTTGTCAGTCCAGTTACACAGCAGAACTTAAAAAAAACATTTCCCCGTTTAGGAAATTATACTTATCCCAGAGTTATCCAATTATTCTGGTTTCTTCTGTACAAAGGTTTAATGTCGTCTCACCAATTATGCCCATAAATCTGAAGGGTTTTTAATAAATAATACTCCATTAACAGTATTAGTATAATCATCTCTCTAGTTCGGCCACAGCTTTTGAATACATTTGAAATGACAGGGATTCACGAGATAGGGGACATGTTTTTCATTTGTGCCAAGGAGTCATAGAGTCACTGTGAGTTGGAACAATGGATATGTTTAAGGCAGAGATAGAGAGATTCATGATTACTGCGGGTGTCTGGGGTTATGGAGAGAAGGCAGGAGAATGGGGTTAGGAGGGAGAGATAGATCAGCCATGATTCAATGGTGGAATAGACTTGATGGGCTGAATGGCCTAATTCTGCTCCTATCACTTATGAATACACCGATGAGCCAAAACATTATGACCACTGACAGGCAAAGTGAATAACATTGATTATCTTGTTACAATGGCACCTGTCAAGGGGTGGGATATATTAGGCAGCAAGTGAACAGTCAGTTCTTGAAGTTGATGTGTTGGATGCAATAGTCAATAGTCAATTGTCAATTTATTTGTCACATACACATAAATGTGCAGTGAAATGAAAGATTACCCACAGTCCAACAATAAGAGCAATAAAACTAAGCAAGAAAAATAAGCAAGAAACATCCATCACAGTGAGTCTCCTCCAATCACCTCCTCACTGTGATGGAAGGCCAGAATGTCTTTTCTCTTACCTGCCGTATTCTCCCGCGGTCAGGCTGTTGAAGTTGCCACGTCGGGGCTCCCGACATTGAAGCCCCCGCCGGGCGGAGAAAATCCCGCGGCCTATTCCAGGCCGCGCCGGACGGTGAAATGGGCAGGAGTAAAGACCTGAGCGACTTTGACAAGGGCCAAATTGTTCTGGCCAGACGACTGGGTCAGAGCATCTCTGAAACGGAAAGGCATGTGGGGTGCTCCCGGTCAGCAGTGGTGAGTACCGACCAACGACAGTAGTCCGAGGAGGGACAAACCACAAACCGGCGACAGACAGGGTGTTGGGCGCCCAAGGCTCATCGATGCGCGAGGGCAATGAAGGCTATCCCGTCTGGTCCGAACCGACAGAAGGTCGACTGTGGCACAAGTCACAGAAAATTGTAATGGTGGTTTTGGGAGGAATGTTTCACAATACACAGTGCATCGCACCCTGCTGCGTATGGGGCTGCACACGGAGGACCAACAGCATATTAGGCAGGTGGCCATAATGTTTTGGCTCATCAGGTCATAATGTTTTGGCTGATCGGTGTATGAAGGGGTTTATTCACAAAATGCTGGAGTAACTCAGCAGGTCATGCAGCATCTCGGGAGAGAAGGAATGGGTGACGTTTCGGGTCGAGACCTTTCTTCATGTATGAACGGGTGATCAATGGGTCAACGTGGACTTGGTGGGCTGACGGGTCAGTGTCCATGCAGTGGAGAGTCATGGAGACATTGAGTTATGGCGTCAAGCAGCACAGAAACAGGCCCTTCAGCCCAACTCATCCATGCCAACCAAGGTAGCAGAGTCAACACTGAGACCATGTCCTCCCTGGCTATGGTGCCCAGCGCAATGGGCCACAGTCACAGAATAAGGAGTAGGCCAATTGGTTCTGAAATGAGGAGAAATGTCAACACTCAGAGTGCTACGAGATTTACAACAGGTCCACCATCGATTTTCCGGCAACTGTTGATCCAGCACCTCCATTAATCCAGACAAACCTACGGGAATATTGGACATTCAGGACATGTGCCTTCATCCTGAGTTAGTCTGGCAGTCCTGTTCGTCTTTTTCCTTTTTTTTGTTGTGTGTCGGTGTTGGGATGGTTTTTGTTTTTTGGCTGTGTATGTGTGGGGTGGGGTGGGGGGTGGTGGGGTGGGGTGGGGAGTGGTGGAGGCAACCTTTCCTTTTTAGGTCTCTTCCTCACGGCGCAGGGCGCGGCTCGGCCGCGGGCCTTCCATCGCCCGGGGGGCCTTCCATCGCCCGGTGCGGCTCGGCCGCTGGACTTTACACTGCTGGTGCGGCTCGGCCGCGGGACCTAACATCGCCCGGTGCGGCTAGGCCGCGGGACTTAGCAGCGCTGGTGCGGCTAGGCCGCGGGACTTAGCAGCGCTGGTGCGGCTCGGCCGCGGAACCTAACATCGCCCGGCCAGTTCAAGAGCCTGATGGTTGCAGGAAAGTAGCTGTTCCTGAACCTGGTGGTGTGGGACTTCAGGCTTCTGTACCTGCGGCCCGACCGTAGCAGTGGGAAAAGGGCCCTTCGAGCCAGAACCGCCATTCACAGGGCTCAGCGGTAGAGTTGCTGCCTTACAGCGGAAGTGGCGGTGCCTAACGGCTGCGGCTCGCTAGCAGTCTGTTCGTCTTTTTTTCCTTTTTTTTTTGTTGTGTGTCGGTGTTGGGATGGTTTTTGTATTTTTTTGGTTGTGTATGTGTGGGGGGTGGTGGTGTGGGTGGGGTGGGGAGGGTGGTGGCGGGGGGGTGGGGGAAACTTTTCTCTTCCTCACGGAGCGGGGTGCGGCTCGGCCGCGGGACCTAACATCGCCCGGTGCGGCTCGGCCGCGGGACTTTACATCGCTGGTGCGGCTCGGCCGCTGGACTTAACAGTGCCCGGTGCAGCTCGGCTGCGGGGCCTAACATCGCCCGGTGCGGCTCGGCCGCGTGACTTTACATCGCCCGGTGCAGCTCGGCCGCGGGACTTTTCATCGCTGGTGCGGCTCGGCCGCGGGACTTTTCATCGCTGGTGCGGCTCGGCCGCGGGACTTAACAGCGCCAGGCGCGGCTCTGCCGCGGGGCCTTCCATCGCCCGGCGCGGCTAGGCCGCGGGACTTTACATCGCTGGTGCGGCTCGGCCGCGGGACCTAAGTTCGCCCGGTGCGGCTCGGCCGCGGGACTTAGCAGCGCACGGTACGGTCGCGGAACCTAACATCGCCCGGCTCGGCCGCGAGACGTTTCAGCGCCCGGTGCGACTCGGCCGCGGGGACTTACATCCCCTTGTGGGGACTGTGCGGGTCGGTCGGGGACGAGCTGTCTGTCCGTGGGCGTGGGGAAGAGAGTGGAAGTTTTGTTGCCTCCATCACAGTGAGGGGGTGTTTGGAGTCACTGTGATGGACGTTTGTGTTGGGGTCGTGTGTCTTGTGTTCTTTTTTGTGTGACTGCTATGTAGTTTCGTTCGGTACCTCGGTGCCGAATGACAAATAAAGCTCTGTTATACTGTTATACTGTTATGCAGCGCCGGAGACTCAGGTTCGATCCTGACTACGGGCGCCGTCTGTAAGGAGTTTGTACGTTCTCCCCGTGACCTGCGTGGGTTTTCTGCGAGATCTTCGGTTTCCTCCCACACTCCAAAGACGTGCAGGTTAATTGTAGGTTAATTGGCTGGGCAAATGTAAAAATTGTCCCTAGTGGGTGTAGGATAGTGTTAGTGTGCGGGGATCGCTGGGCGGCGCGGACCCGGTGGGCCGAAGGGCCTGTTTCTGCACTGAATCTCCCTCTCTAAAAATCATGGCTGATCCTCCACAATCAGTACCCCATTCCTGCCTTCTCCCCATACCCCCTGACTCCGCTATCATTAAAAGCTCTATCTAACTTTCACAAGGTATCGAAACGTATAAGATTATTAAGGGGTTGGACACGTTAGAGGCAGAAAACATGTTCCCAATATTGGGGGAGTCCAGAACAAGGGGCCACAGTTTAAGAATAAGGGGTAGGCCATTTAGAACGGAGATGAGGAAAAACCTTTTCAGTCAGAGAGTTGTGAATCTGTGGAATTCTCTGCCTCAGAAGGCAGTGGAGGCCAATTCTCTGAATGCATTCAAGAGAGAGAATGATAGAGCTCTTAAGGATAGCGGAGTCAGGGGGTATGGGGAGAAGGCAGGAACAGGGTACTGATTGAGAATGATCAGCCATGATCACATTGAATGGCGGTGCTGGCTCGAAGGGCCAAATGGCCTCCTCCTGCACCTATTGTCTATTGTCTAAGGTGCTCACACTCATTTGCACTAATTTCAGAGCGACGGTGCACAAGTTTTGTAATAATTGTGAGGTTTTGTGTCACGATGCTGTCAGGAATCCGTCATCGGCCGTACGGTGAGAAATAGAATGAGTTGTGAAGATGGATAGTCGCATTCTGCACTCACACGTGTGACACGGAGAAGATATGCTGGAAAATGAGCTGATTTGAGTCAAATAATGTATGGGCAAGGCATTGCTTTTTAATTGAATACAGCATTGCAGTACATAGAAACATAGAAACATAGAAAACATAGACAATAGGTGCAGGAGTAGGCCATTCGGCCCTTCGAGCCTGTACGCACCGCCATTCAATATGATCATGGCTGATCATCCAACTCAGTATCCCGTACCTGCCTTCTCTCCATACCCCCTGATCCCTTTAGCCACAAGGGCCACATCTAACTCCCTCTTAAATATAGCCAATGAACTGGCCTCAACTACCTTCTGTGGCAGAGAATTCCACAGATTCACCACTCTCTGTGTGAAAAAAAACTTTCTCATCTCGGTCCTAAAAGACTTCCCCCTTATCCTTAAACTGTGACCCCTTGTTCTGGACTTCCCCAACATCGGGAACAATCTTCCTGCATCTAGCCTGTCCAACCCCTTAAGAATTTTGTAAGTTTCTATAAGATCCCCCCTCAATCTTCTAAATTCCAGTGTGTGATTGAGTGCAGCACGAGGGAGGAAATGTTGGGAAACCTACCCATGCTGGAGACTGTACACTGGAGACTGTACACTGAGACTGTACACTGAGACTGTACACTGAGACTGTACACTGAGACTGTACACTGAGACTGTACACTGAGACTGTACACTGAGACTGTACACTGAGACTGTACACTGAGACTGTACACTGAGACTGTACACTGAGACTGTACACTGAGACTGTACACTGAGACTGTACACTGAGACTGTACACTGAGAGAGCCGTATCAACGCCATCATCAGTAATCTGGAATAACTTTGGTACCAATATTCCCACTGAAACTCTTCAGGAATGTCTGAATTGGAACCTGCTTCCAAACAAGGGAACTTGATTCCTTCAGGTTTATCCAGATTTGACTTGGCCATAACGATCGTGGCACCGCCAATCTGTGATTAACAATCTGCCAACATTTCTAGAAGATATTAATATTAGATATTTCCACGGGTTAAAATGTGAAACTGCTTCCACATGCCACAATTAAGTAAAAGCGGGGGGAATAATGAAGAGGAGGGAATAGAAGACATTGTTCTCTACATCGGCGAGACCAAGCGCAGGCTCGGCGATCGTTTTGCTCAACACCTCCGCTCAGTCCGTCTTAACCTATAGACAATAGACAATAGATGCAGGAGGAGGCCATTCAGCCCATCGAGTCAGCACCGCCATTCAATGTGATCATGGCTGATCATTCTCAAACAGTACCCCGTTCCTGCCTTCTCCCCATACCCCCTGACTCCACTATCCTTAAGAGCTCTATCCAGCTCTCTCTTGAAAGCATTCAGAGAACTGGCCTCCACTGCCTTCTGAGGAAGAGAATTCCACAGATTCACAACTCTCTGACTGAAAAAGTTTTTCCTCATCTCTGTTCTAAATGGCCTACCCCTTATTCTTAAACTGTGATCCCTGGTTCTGGACTTCCCCAACATTGGCAACATGTTTCCTGCCTTTAACGTGTCCAATCCCTTAATAATCTTATATGTTTCAATAAGATCTCCTCTCATCCTTCTAAATTCCAGTGTGTACACCACTAGGGTTGCCAACTATCCCGTATTAGCCGGGACATTCTGTATTTTGGGCTAAATTGGTTTGTCCCATGTCCGGTATTAGGCCTTGGGGGGGCGCTATAGGCCCCGACACTGTAGGCCCAGACTCTGTAGGCCCCAACACTGCAGACCCTGACTCTGTAGGCCCCAACACTGTAGGCCCCGACAGTTTAGGTCCCGACACTGTAGGCCCCAACACTGTAGGCCCAGACGCTGTAGGCCCTGACACTGTAGGCCCCAACACTGTAGGCCCGGACACTGTAGGCCCAGACTCTGTAGGCCCCAACACTGCAGACCCTGACTCTGTAGGCCCCAACACTGTAGGCCCCGACACTGTAGGCCCGGACACTGTAGGCCCTGACACTGTAGGCCCCGACACTGTAGGCCCAGACACTGTAGGCCCCGACACTGTAGGCCCCGACACTGTAGGCCCGGACACTGTAGGTCCCGACACTGTAGGCCCCGACACTGTAGGCCCCGACACTGTAGGCCCCGACACTGTAGGCCCAGACTCTGTAGGCCCCAACACTGTAGGCCCTGACTCTGTAGGCCCTGACTCTGTAGGCCTTGACAGTTTAGGTCCTGACACTGTAGGCCCTGACGCTGTAGGCCCGACAGTTTAGGTCCCGACACTCTAGTTTACTGATATTTTAGCTCCGGACAGGGTAGGCCCTGAGGCCCAGGTGCCGCCTGACGGAGGTTGCGTAGCAACCCGCCTCCCGGCCCAGGCGGCCACCATTGGTGGAGCGGGAGCACATGGCCGCTGGCTGGGTGAGGTCATGTGGGGCGCGGGGCGGTGACGTCACCTTGTCCCGTATTTGGCAGTGAGATAGTTGGCAACCCCTACCCACCACTCTTTGTGTAATACATTTGCCTTGCTCATCTCCTTTAAATGTTCCCCCTTCTCTTTAAAGCTATGCCCTCCTAGTCTTGGGCATTTCCTTCCTGGGGCAAAGGTTCTGACTACACCCATAACTCTCTGCGTAAAAGTGTCTGCTGGTACATCAGCATTGGTGCAGCTAGGCTTGTATACACTGGAGTTTAGAAGGATGAGAGGGGATCTTATCGAAACCTATAAGGTTATTAAGGGGTTGGATACGTTAGAGGCAGGAAACATGTTCCCAATGTTGGGGGAGTCCAGAACCAGGGGCCACAGTTTAAGAATAAGGGGTAGGGTATTTAGAACTGAGATGAGGAAAAACTTTTTCAGTCAGAGAGTTGTAAATCTGCGGAATTCTCTGCCTCAGAGGGCAGTGGAGGCCAGTTCTCTGAATGCATTCAAGAGAGAGCTGGATAGAGCTCTTAAGGATAGCGGAGTCAGGGGGTATGGGGAGAAGGTAGGGACAGGGTACTGATTGAGAATGATCAGCCATGATCACATTGAATGGTGATGCTGGCTCGAAGGGCCGAATGGCCTACTCCTGCACCTGTTGTCTATTGTCTATTCCACTCATCACACTGGCTCACGTGCAAGTGCTTTCTGCACCCAATATTCCACTCGTAGATGATATCTATTCACACTGTAAAAACATCGCTTACTGTTTCATGCTGGTCTGGTCCAGGCTGTTCCAATGTAGTTTATTGTCGCGTGCATCGAGGTACAGTGAAAAGCCTTTGTAGCGTGCTAACCAGTCAGCGGAAAGACAGTACATGACTACAATCGATCAGCAAAAAATGAGTTTAACCTTACCTAGATACATGTAACAATAAAATACCATTGAAATATTTGGGCGGCACGGTGGCGCAGCGGTAGAGTTGCTGCTTCACAGCGCCAGAGACCCGGGTTCGATCCTGACTACAGACGCTGTCGGTACAGAGTTTGTACGTTCTCCCCATGACCTACGTGGGTTTTCTCCAGGCACTCTGGTTTCTTCCCACACACAATAGACAATAGACAATAGACAATAGACAATAGACAATAGACAATAGACAATAGACAATAGACAATAGACAATAGACAATAGATGCAGGAGGAGGCCATTCAGCCCTTCGAGCCAGCACCGCCATTCAATGTGATCATGGCTGATCATGCTCAATCAGTACCCCGTCCCTTCCTTCTCCCCATACCCCCTGACTCCGCTATCCTTAAGAGCTCTATCTAGCTCTCTCTTGAAGACGTGCAGGGTTGCAGGCTAATTGGCTTTGGTAAAATTGTAAATTTTCCCCAGTGTGTGTGTGTGCGTAGGATAGTGTTAGTACGCGGGGTGATCGCTGGTCGGCATGGACTCGGTGGGCCGAAGGGCCTGTTTTCGCGCTGTATCTCCAAAGTCTAAAGTCTACAGTCTAAAGTAAAGTCTGTTGGGGGTATACATTTGAGGTTGGCTTTATTTTTAAACGAAGGAGCCAATACATTGCTTGTATTTTGTATGCAAGTTGCCTTTCTCCACACATCATGGATTCTGTTAGACAGGGAAAAGTCCAGTCGCGTGGAACAGTGAAAAGCTTTCACTTGGGGAAGTCCAGTCTCTGGAGGTGTGTTAAGGGAAGCTTTGGAAGGGCAAGCAGAGAGATGTTTGCTATTGGATGCGACATCTAAAATGAAAGAACATTGTCACCACTCCCAGCCTGACAAGATTTAACGCTTTTCCTTGACAGTCTTCGCCTTTTTAGTTGTGACCTCCCTCAGAATCTCAACGCGATGGTGTGGTCCGCCACTTTAGTTGCCTCATGTACCGAGGTGCTGAGAAATTCATTTTCGGAATCAGTTCAGTACAAGTATCACTATTCGTAGGGCGGTCACGGTGGCGCAGCGGTAGAGTTGCTGCCTTACAGCGAACGCAGCGCCGGAGACCCGGGTTCCATCCTGACTACGGGTGCCGTATGTACGAAGTTTGTATGTTCTCCCCGTGATCTGCGTGGGTTTTCTCCGAGGTCTTCGGTTTCCTCCCGCACTCCAAAGGCGTACAGGTTTGTAGGTTAATTGGCTTGGTATAAATGTAAAAATTGTCCCTAGTGGGTGTTGGATGGTGTAAATGTGCGGGGATCGCTGGTCGGCGTGGACCCGGTGGGCCGAAAGGGCCTGCTTCCTTCAGCCATTCAAACTTCAGCAATTTAAACTTCCATCAGTCAGCGTATCCAAGAAATCATCCACCAACATTTCCGTCACCTCCAACGGGACCCCACCACTGGCCACATCTTCCCATCCCCTCCCCTCTCTGCGTTCCGCAGAGACCGTTCCCTCCGTAACTCCCTGGTCCACTCGTCCCTTCCTACCCAAACCACCCCATCCCCGGGCACTTTCCCCTGCAACCGCACGAGATGCAAAACCTGTCCCTTTACCTCCCCCCTCAACTCCATCCAAGGACCCAAACAGTCTTTCCAGGTGAGACAAAGGTTCACCTGCACCTCCTCCAACCTCGTCTATTGCATCCGCTGCTCTAGATGTCAACTTCTGTACATCGGCGAAACCAAACGCAGGCTCGGCGATCGTTTTTGCACAACACCTCCGCTCAGTCCACCTTAGCCAACCTGTTCTCCCAGTGGCTGAGCACTTCAACTCCCCCTCCCACTCCCAGTCTGACCTTTCTGTCATGGGCCTCCTCCAGTGTCATAGTGAGGCCCACCGCAAATTGGAGGAACAGCACCTCACATTTCGCTTGGGCAGCTTGCAGTCCAACGGTATGAACATTGACTTCTCTAACTTCAGATAGCTCCTCTATCCCTCTTCCCAGATCTCCCACTGTCTTCCTATCTCCACCTATATCCTTTCTTTGTCCCGCCCCCCCTGACATCAGTCCGAAGAAGCGTCTCGACCCGAAACGTCACCCATTCCTTCTCTCCAAAGATGCAGCCTGACCCGCTGAGTTACTCCAGCATTTTCTGATACCTAAACTAAACCAATGATTAATAAAAAGCAAAGATTGTTTGACTACGACAATTCTTCAAAGTTCCAAAAATGTGTTTCAATCCACTGGCATTCGTTAGTTTTGTACCCTGTTCAATCTTGTAACATTCTTATGCGATATGGGGAGAAGGCAGGCATAGGTTACTGATTGTGGATGATCAGCCATGATCACGATGAATAGGCTTGAAGGGCCAAATGGCCTCCTCCTGCACCTAATTTCTATATTTCTATGTCTTTCGGGTTACTGGGCAAGTCACCTCCTTTCTTCTGAAGGGAATCATTCTTGCTAATAACCTGCCCATGTCATTATGGAAGAAAGAGTAAGAGTGGGTGATTGATGGTCAGCATGCACTTGATGGTCAATCAAACAATCAATTAATCAATCAATTAATCAACTAATCAATCATAGTTTGGGCCGTGGCTGGACCTTCCATGCATGATGCCATGTGGTATCACCGATACCCTGCATGTTCTCCAGAGACCGTGTCTATTTATACGATGAATTCTGGATGATTGATGTGCAGGAATGTGGAGTTTCCCTCTGTGGGCTTCACACGATACGCCATATTTCAGTTGCTGTGGTGTTATTAGCAACGCATTTTCCAACCATGTGTGAACAAAGATGAGCGAGCAGCCAAGAACACGTCTGATTGTGAAATCAGAAGCTTCAACGATGAAGTAATAACGGTTACACAGTCGTGGCTAAATGGATTTACAGAAGCCAAATGCCTTCTGTAAATCCATTTATGTTATCCAACCCCAGAGTTGCTGCAGAAATGTAGAACTGTCTCGGAGGCGCAAGGAACTGCACATTCACGGTGGTGCGGCGGTAGAGTTGCTGCCTTTCAGCGCCAGAGACCCGGGTTCGATCCCGACTACGGGCGCTGTCTGTACGGAGTTTGCACGTTCTCCCCGTGACCTGCGTGGGTCTTCTCCGGGTGCTCCAGTTTCCTCCCAAGCATCTAAATATGTACAGCTTATTTGGCGTGGTATAAATGTAAATTGTACCCAATTTCCTCACACACACCAAAGACGTACAAGTTTGTAGGTTAATTGGCTTCTGTGAATTGTAAATTGTTCCTGGTGCGTGCAGGATAGTACTAGTGTACGGGGAGATCGCTGGTCGGCACGGACCCGGTGGACCCAAGGACCCATTTCCACGCTGTATCTCTGAAACTAAAACCAAAATGATTCTTAAACTTGACTTTTCGACTTCACCTCGCACCCAAAGCTACCACCATCATGACTCACAACCTTCCTGGTGATTTTTGGGTTGGTAATATTGTAAAATAGACAATAGACAATAGGTGCAGGAGGAGGCCATTCGGCCCTTCGAGCCAGCACCGTCATTCAATGTGATCATGGCTGATCATTCTCAATCGGTACCCCGTTCCTGCCTTCTCCCCATACCCCCTGACTCCGCTATCTTTAAGAGCTCTATCCAGCTCTCTCTTGAAAGCATCCAGAGAATTGGCCTCCACTGCCTTCTGAGGCAGAGAGTTCCACAGATTTACAACTCTCCGACTGAAAACGTTTTTCCTCATCTCCGTTCTAAAATGCAAGAGGAGATAAACATCGTCGACATTGGAGTTTATAAACTTAAAGTCGAATGTGTGTTTGTTTGGATGAAATGGATTTTCTCCCTCTTATTTTTCTTAGAAAAACATTCTTCTACTTTCATCCTCCTTTTCCCTATCAAAGTGGGACATTGGCAGGCAGCGTTAAGTAAACAGTGGATGGGAGGGAGCTGCTCGCGGTACTTCCTGAAGGGTTCACCACTCGCACTGGTCTCCGAGTCTCTGCAAGGAAGCCCTGCATTCATCGCCAAAGTCATAAATCAGCCCGGGAAACTCAGCACAGAGTCCCCACCTCTTGGAATCCACACAATGCCCATATCCCTTTCACAGTCTTGCCCAGCTTTTACTCATCAGAATTTGCTTTACACCGTGAAACGTATCATGATTTATTTTCCTTTCGTTATACTTTTGGTTGAGAGTCTCTTTTTACATGTGGCCTGAAGTTTATTTTTCCACTTGGGCACATTTTCACCGGTGTGTCGTGGCCAAGTATTCAATCTGTTTTTCTTTCCTCGCCTAATTTTTTACATCTTCATTTTCCAGTTCTCCCATCCTCTCTTCATCCTTTGGGCCTCTGCTCTATATTTAGATCCGATATTCCTCCTCACGCACTCTCCTCCCTCCCTTCCCAAATACAACAATCTGAAGGCTTTTGGCAACTTTGCACTTGACTCTTCCCATCACTTTTTCATTCCCTGAACACCTTCTTAATTTTTCCATCTTGCCATTTCTAATTTGCCATTGTTTGTCTTGTTGTGAAGGTTTAGACTAAGCTGTTCGAGTCACACAACCAGGTTTTAGTTTAGGAAAAAAACTGCAGATGCTGGTTAAAATCAAAGGTAGACAATAGGCAATAGGCAATAGACAATAGGTGCAGGAGGAGGCCATTCGGCCCTTCGAGCCAGCACCGCCATTCAATGTGATCATGGCTGACCATTCTCAATCAATACCCCGTTCCTGCCTTCTCCCCATACCCCCTGACTCCGCCATCCTTAAGAGCTCTATCTAGCTCTCTCTTGAATCCATTCAGAGAATTGGCCTCCACTGCCTTCTGAGGCAGAGAATTCCACAGATTCAGAACTCTCTGACTGAAAATGTTTTTCCTCATCTCAGTTCTAAATGGTCTACCCCTTATTCTTAAACTGTGGCCCCTTGTTCTGGATTCCCCCAACATTGGAAACATGTTTCCTGCCTCTAACGTGCACAACCCCTTAATAATCTTATACGTTTCGATAAGATCTCCTCTCATCCTTCTAAATTCCAGTGTATACAAGCCTAGTCGCTCCAGTCTTTCAACATATGACAGTCCCGCCATTCCGTGAATTAACCTAGTAAACCTACGCTGCACGCCCTCAATAGCAAGAATATCCTTCCTCAAATTTGGAGACCAAAACTGCACACAGTACTCCAGGTGCGGTCTCACTAGGGCCCTGTACAACTGCAGAAGGACCTCTTTGCTCCTATACTCAACTCCTCTTGTTATGAAGGCCAACATTCCATTGCTTCACCTGCTCTCTCCCCGGATAAGAAGAATGGAGATGGTCTCTATCGTACACGCGCTGGTCGTGTTTGCAGGCCGGTTGTGAAGTATCTGGACTACGTTTAACTTTCCTCCAGTTTGTCACCGATTGTTATACACGACGTGCTTAGTTTGTGGGTCCGTATCGCTGTTGATTCTTTAAGAGGGGGGGATGTAGATTAGTGTAATGGTGACACTCATGTTATGTGTCATGCTTTTGTAGTTACGCCCCTTTAGCTTTTGAGTGACCACCGCTTGCGAGATTCGGGTTAGTGTAAGTGGAACGTGCAGCCGTGAGGTCGTGCTGGCAGTGTAGTTAATAAAGTCTTTGGATCGTTATCCAGGTGTAAGGCGTCTGTTATTATACGGTCAGCACAACAACGATGACAGCGATGTAGCGTTTGAAACATGGACGATGGACACGAAATACAAAGAAGTCATATGACCTTACGATGCACTTGGAAAAATGTTCATGCAGTTTTTGTGGAAGTGCACACAAGCGCTTTGAACTGTGAATAAATGGCTTTGTTGTGTAACGTGGAGAGTTCAAAGCGTTGCTGTGGCAACTCATTTCAACACAAGTTATCGTGGAAAAAAATATGGTATAAAAAGGAGGGATTTGTAAACTCATTAAAAAAATGTAGCACAAACCTTCAAACCGTCCCAGTGATAGAAATAACATCTTAGCTTCAATGTCTGTAAATACTGACCAAAATTCTCACATTTGAGTTTGAGCTGGAGTTCATTGTCACGTGTACTGAGGTAGAGTGAAAAGCTTTTGATGCGTGCTAAGCAGTCAGTGGAAAGACAATACATGATTACGAGGTTATAGGGTGAAGGTAGGAGAATGGGGTTAGGAGGGAGAGATAGATCAGCCATGATTGAATGGTGGAGTAGACTCGATGGGCTCAATGGCCTAATTCTACTCCTGTCGCTTATGATCTTATGAACAATCGAACTGCCCACAGTGCACAGATACATGACAAAGGGAATAACGTGAATAACAAGTCCAGTAAAGTCTGATCAAGGATAGTCTCTAATGAGGTAGATAGTAGTTCAGCACTGCTCTCTGGTTGTGGTAGGATGGTTCAGTTGCCTGATAACAGCCAGGAAGAAACTGTCCCTGAATTTGGAGGTGTGCGTTTTCACACTTCTGAACCTCTTGCCCGATGGGAGAGGGGAGAAGAGGGAGTGACCGGGGGTGAGACTGGTCCTTGATTGTGCTGCTGGCCTTGCCGAGGCAGCGTGAGGTGTAGATGGAGTCAATGGGAAGGAGGTTGGTTTGCGTGATGGTCTGGGCTATGTCCACAATCCTCTGCAATTCCGTGCTGTGTTGTACGGAGTTTTGTTGAAACCAGGATTAGATACAGGGATGATTAAGCACGTGGGTGATCTAATGGAAATTCTTATCATTTTGTTGCATATCGCATAGTTTGGTGGGTCATGAGTAAAGTCTAAAATCAATATTCCCATCAATAAATTACGTACTTGAAGCAGTTGGTCTGTTTGTCCTGCTGATAAAAAAAACTCGCATTTTGCTTTCTCAATTGCCCTTTTCAAACACTGAGCCATCAAGATTCAAACAGGAAAAATAGAACAGAATAAAAAAATTGAAGAATAAATAGAAACTGAAATGGCAGAGCGATGTATGCTTATTTCAACTTGATTTGTGGTTTAGATACCCGAATCGTTTTCTTTTTAAAAAAAACAAATGAAATGATCAAATTCATATAACCACGAGGAGCTTTAAATGATAACACATGTATACACAGAAGTCTAGAAAATGGATAACTCTGTGTCTGTTTCTACGATTAAAAAAATCACAAGAACCCACTTCATCTCCAGTAGATTACGTAAGCAACATTTTCTGGGTGAAATCAAATTCATTGCAAACAGAACTAAGGACCACAGTGCACTGTTTTTATTGACATCCGGTGCATATTGAATGATTTTACCCGCCTCCCCAACCAACCCCCTCCCCACCTCTCCTTCACCCCCCACCCCCCCACCCCCAATCTCCGCTCCCCTTCCATCACTATCCATCCCTCTGGCTTTACATTTCATTCCTCTTTAGCTTAGTTCACTTTAGTTTACAGATACAGCACGGAAACAGGCCCTTCGGCCCACCGGGTCCGCGCCGACCAGCGATCCCCGCACACTAACACTATCCTACGCACACTAGGGACAATTTTACGTTTATACCAAGCCAATTAACCTACAAACCTGCACGTCTTTGGAGTGTGGGAGGAAACCGAAGCACGCGGAAAAAAACCCACGCAGGTCACGGGGATAACGTGCAAACTCCGCACAGACAGCACCCGTAGTCGGGATCGAACCCGGGTCTCTGGCGCTGTGAGGAAATGTTTTAAATCCATTCAATGATAGTTCTTTTGGAAGGAAGTTGCAGATGCGGGTTTACACCCAAGATAGACACAGAGTGCTGGAGTAACTCAGCGGGTCAGGCAGCATCTCTGGAGAACATGGATAGGTGACGTTTCACAGAGTGCTGGAGTAACTCAGCGGGTCAGGCAGCATCTCTGGGGAAAGGCAATAGGTGACTTTTCGGGTTGAGACCCTTCTTCAAACTGAGAGTCAGGGAAGAGGGAAACTAGAGGTATATAAAGGTACATAGAACAAATGAATTAAATGGCATGAAAAGGGCGGCACGGTGGCGCAGCGGTAGAGTTGCCGCCTTACAGCGAATGCAGCGCCGGAGACTCAGGTTCGATCCTGACTACGGGCGCCATCTGTACGTAGATTGTACGTTCTCCCCATCACCTGCTTGGGTTTTCTCCGAGATCTTCGGTTTCCTCCCACACTCCAAAGACGTGCAGGTTTGTTGGTTAATTGGTTGGGCAAATACCATACCATACCATACTATACCAGTGGGAGAGTCTAGGACCAGAGGGCACAGCCTCAGAATTAAAGGACGTTCCTTTAGCAAGGAGATGAGGAGAAATTTCTCTAATCAGAGGGTGGTAAATCTGTGGGATTCTTTGCCACAGACGGCTGTGGAGGCCAAGTCGGTGGATATTTTTAAGGCAAAGACGGATAGATTGTTGATTAGTGCGGGTGTCAGGGGTTATGGGGAGAAGGCAGGAGAATGGGGTTAGGAGGGAGAGATAGATCAGCCATGATTGAACGGCAGATTGGGCCGAATGGCCTAATTCTATTCCTATTCCTTACGACCTTATGACACCATACCATACCATACCATACCACACCATACCATACCATACCATACCATACCATACCATACCATACCATACCATACCATACCATACCATACCATACCATACCATACCATACCATACCATACCATACCATACCATACCATACCATACCATACCATACCATACCATACCATACCATACCATACCATACCATACCTGAATACATCATTTTTCCCTCAGATGATGCTACCTTCTGAATATAACACGTTAAGGAGGCAGAGAATGTTTCCAGGAACAGCTCCATCTGCCCCCTCCTGCCTTCAGTAACTCCGGCATATTGTGCGGTAATTGCTGATGGGCAGACGAAACATCTGCCCAAATATAATGAGCTGTTATGAATTAGGTGCAAACAGCAAGGCTTTGCTTTTGGATGTTGAGAGTCGAGGGTCTGGAGTGTTTAATTGTTGTTCGGATTGGCAACAGAACAATGAAATCCTTACTTGCAGCAGTACGACAGGCCTGCATGCACAGGACTCATAGATAACATATAATGAACACAAATCCAATGAATTAATAACCACAATACCCGTGAAAATGTGTCTGAAGTCCTTACATAACACAAACTAAACTATGTAGTTTGTTGTCAAGTGTACAGTGAAAAACCTTTGTTGCTTGTTATCCAGTCAGCGGGAAGACAATACATGATTACAATCGATCCATTCGATTAGTTTGTGATTAGTTCTTGATTAGTACGGGTGTCAGAGGTTATGGGGAGAAGGCAGGAGAATGGGGTTAGGAGGGAGAGATAGATCAGCCATGGCGGAGTAGACTTGATGGGCCAAATGGCCTCATTCTACTCCTATTCCTTATGACCTTATTTACAGTGTACAGATACATGATAAGGGAATAACGTTTAGTGCAAGGTAAAGCGAGCAATGTCCGATCAAGGATAGTCCGAGGGTCACCAATGAGGTGGATAGTAGTTCAGCACTGCTCTCTGGTTGTGGTAGGATGGTTCAGTTGCCTGATAACAGCCGGGAAGAAACTGTCCCTGAATCTGGAGGTGTGCGTTTTCACACTTCTGTACCTCTTGCCCGATGGAAGAGGGGAGAAGAGGGAGTGACCGGGGTGAGACTGGTCCTTGATTGTGCTGCTGGCCTTGCCGAGGCAGCGTGAGGTGTAGATGGAGTCAATGGGAGGGAGGTTGGTTTGTGTGTGATGGTCTGGGCTGCTGGCCTTGCCGAGGCAGCGTGAGGTGTAGATGGAGTCAGTGGAAGGGAGGTCGTTTTGTGTGATGGTTTGGGCTGCGTCCACAATTCTCCACAATTTCTTGCGGTCTTGGATGGAGCTGTTTCCAAACCGTGCTGTGACGTATCCCGATAAAATGCTTTCTATGGTGCATCTGTAGAAGTTGGTGAGAGTTGTTGGGGACGTGCCGAACTTCCTAAGCCTTCTAAGTAAGCAGTGTGCTTTCTTTGTCCTTGCTTCAGTTGTTGGTGATATTGACCAATCGTGTCCTATCCATGTACCTGGGTAGCGTTTCGGGTCGAGATCCTTCTTCAGAGCGGTTAGGGATGAGGGAAACGAGAGATATAGACGATGATGTGGAGAGAAAAAGAACAATGAATGAAAGATATGCAAAAAAAGTAACCATGATAAAGGAAACAGGCCGTTGTAATCTGTTTGGAGGGTGAAAACGAGAAGCTGGTGCGACTTAGGTGGAGGCCGAAACGTCACCCATTCCTGCCCTCCAGAGATGCTGGCTGCCCCGCTGAGTTACTCCAGCATTTTGCATCTATCTTCGGTTTAAACCAGGATCTGTAGTTCCTTGGTAGACACAAAATGTTGGAGTAACTCAGCGGGTCAGGCAGCATCTCAGGAGAGAAGGAATGTGTGACGTTTCAGGTCGAGACCCTTCTGTATTTCCTTCTTACACACTATCCATGTACCTGTCTGAATGTTTCTTACTCGTTGCAATAGTCTCTGCCTTCACTACCTCCTCTGACAGCTCGTTCCATACACCCACCACCCTTTGTGTGAAAAGGTTTCTTAGGTTCTTATCAAATCTTTCCCCCCTCTCACCTTAAACCTATGTCTGCTGGTTCTTGATTCCCCTAATCTGGGCAAGAGACTCTATGGTATGGTACAATATTTGTCACATGTACCGAGGTGCAGTGAAATTCATTTTTAGATTTAGATTTATTTTAGATTTAGAGATACAGCGCGGAAACAGGCCCTTTGGCCCACCGGGTCCGTGCCGCCCAGCGATCCCCGCACACTAACACTATCCTACACACACTAGGGACAACTTTTACATTTACCCAGTCAATTAACCTACAAACCTGTATGTCTTTGGAGTGTGGGAGGAAACCGAAGATCTCGGAGAAAACCCACGCAGGTTATGGGGAGAACGTACAAACTCCGTACAGACGGCGCCCGTAGTCAGGATCGAACCTGAGTCTCCAGCGCTGCATTCGCTGTAAGGCAGCAACTCTACCGCTGCGCCACCGTGCTGCCCACAATTTGTATACAATTCAGTACAAGTACCATTGTGCATAAGCACAAAATGCTGGAGTAACTCAGCGGGAAAGGCAGCATCTCTGGAGAGAAGGAATGGGTGACGTTTCGGGTCGAGACTCTTCAGTCTGATCCAAGGATCTCGACTCGAAACCTCACCCATCCCTTCTCTCCAGAGATGCTGCCTGACCCGCTGAGTTACTCCAGCATTTCGTGTCTACCTTCTGTTTAAACCAGCATCTGCAGTTCCACCCCACACTATAAAAAGCACCTAGATATATCTACCCGATCTATTCCTCTCATGATTTTGTACATCTTATTAGCTCCCTCATTTGTCGTTCCCTGTGTCACGTAATGACTGTCTGCTCCTCACAACCCCTTTCCTGATTTTGTTTCCCTGTATCCTGGCATCCATCCAAACCACATCTCATATCCCCCAGTCATTGACCTGAAGTGTTCATTATTTCTGTGTAGGAAAGAACTGCAGATGCTGGTTTAAATCGAAGGTAGACACAAAACGCTGGAGTAACCCAGCGGGTCAGGCAGCATCTCGGGAGAGAAGGAATGGGTGATTTTTCGGGTCGAGACCCTTCTTCACACCGTCTTCATTATTTCTCCACTGACTTAGCAGATCTGGAGAGTGGCTTCCAACTGCTTATTGTATGCGTGTTCATTAATTATTACTGCTTTCCACTGCAAAGATGACTTGAAATAGCTTCATCCCAACTAGCATCATAGTCTTCAAGTCATTGCTACAAACTCATGAGGAGAACAGATAGGAGGGAGCCATCGAGTCTTTTACCCAGGATAGGGGAATCAACAAACTACGGGCCACAGTTTAGTTTAGTTTAGTTTAGTTTAGTTTAGTTTAGTTTAGTTTAGTTTAGTTTAGTTTAGTTTAGTTTAGTTTAGTTTAGTTTAGTTTAGTTTAGTTTAGTTTAGTTTAGTTTAGAGATACAGTTTGGAAACGGGCCCTTCGGCCCATCGGGTCCGCGCCGACCGGCGATCCCCGCACATTAACACTAAGGGCGGCACGGTGGCGCAGCGGTAGAGTTGCTGCCTTACAGCAAATGCAGCGCCGGAGACTCAGGTTCGATCCTGACTACGGGCGCCGTCTGTATGGAGTTTGTACGTTCTCCCCGTGACCTGCGTGGGTTTTCTCCGAGATCTTCGGTTTCCTTCCACACTCCAAAGACGTGCAGGTTTGTAGGTTAATTGACTGGGCAAATGTTTTTAAAAATTGTCCCTAGTGTGTGTAGGATAGTGTTAGTGTGCGGGGATCGCTGGGCGGCGCGGACTCGGTGGGCCGAAGGGCCTGTTTCCGCACTGTATCTCTAAATCTAAATCTAAATCTAAATCCTGTACACACTAGGCACAATTTACATTTACCAAGCCAATTAACCTACAAACCTGTCCGTCTTTGGAGTGTGGGAGAAAACCCACGCAGGTCACGGGGTGTAAAGATGGTTCTTGGACACCATTGTATCTTTAACTACTTTAATTAACACACATCACTGCCCTGGCTGTACATGGTCTGTCACGATCACTAGAGAGGGAGCTAGGGGTGGGAAAGCTACAATTATACCAACCGGTGAGGGAGTGGTTAACATGGACCTCGTCACTATTAATTAAAGGAGTACACACATATCATCTACATCCTTCCTCTACAAAACAAACAGTGAGTGACAGGGCGACCACGTCTCATGCGCTAGGGTGAATGCAGACAGCAAGGCACAGGAATACGGAATCACACGTAATCGCCGTAACGGACAGGCGGCCTGACCAGGCGACCAGACCGGGTCCGAACCTCGCCATCACCTCCTTCCCCGACGGGAACAAGTGGGGACGGCGCCGGGGCACGTGGTGGGCTACGGACGGGAGAACCCCTGGGCGATGAAGGCTGCGGGGTGGGCTGCGAGGAAGAGGAGGAGGTCGA
Organism: Rhinoraja longicauda; assembly: GCF_053455715.1. Classification (NCBI taxonomy): domain Eukaryota; kingdom Metazoa; phylum Chordata; class Chondrichthyes; order Rajiformes; family Arhynchobatidae; genus Rhinoraja; species Rhinoraja longicauda. Next base: position 49,217,018 of record NC_135965.1, read on the forward strand.
GGAATCCGGAGAAAACGGGACCGCAGCCGGAAGACGGACAGGAAAAGGACCAAGGGGGGGGTCTTGCCCCAGAGGAGCGGGCAAGGCACTGGGCCGCGAAAGTGGCAGTGGAGGGGCATACGGAGCCGCCGGGGGAGGGACGGGCTCGTTCACGAGCCGGAGGTGCTGGCGGGACCGGCGGTACACCGTGCCGTCGTGGTTGACCAGGTACGAACGGGGGGAGCCAGCAGAACCGATGACCACGGCCAGTCTGGAGCGGCCAGAAATGGACCTCATGCGGACGACCTGGCCGGGAAGAAGAGGGCGGAGGACACGGCAGGACTCGTCGTGGGAGCGCTTCTGAATACCGTGTCTGCGGGCAATGCGTTCCCGGACTAAGGCAGGTTTAAGGGCAGAGGGAGACAGGGACTGTTGGGACACCGGGACCGTGGGCCACGTGACACGGGACATGAGACGCTGAGCCGGGGAACCCAGGACATGATCGCGGGGGATGTTGCGGAGGTTCAGCAGGGCCAGGTAAATGTCGGAGCGGGACAGGCGGCAACGTTCCAACAGTCCTTTAGCGCTGCGGACCGCGCGCTCGGCCAGGCCGTTGCTCTGCGGGTATTCCGGGCTGCTGGTGTAGTGCCGAAAATTCCACTGTTCAGCAAAAGCACGGAACTCGGCGCTGGTGAACTGGCTGCCGTTGTCCGATTGCATGCTGGCTGGGGACCCGAAGGTGGCAAAGTGGCGGCGTAGCTTCTCGATGACCGCGGTGGAAGATAGGGAGTGGAGCTGGTCAACTTCAAACCAGCTGGAGTAAGAGTCAACTAGCACCAGAAAGTGCTTTCCGTGCCATTCGAAGATGTCGGTTGCCAGCGCGGACCAGGGCAGGTTAGGGGCTGGCTGCTGCAGGAGCGGCTGCCGCTGTTGCTGTGGAGCGAGGCTGTTGCAGGTAGGGCACGCGGAGACTCTATCTCGGAAATAGCGAGGCATGTCAGGCCAGAAGAACTGACTCTGAGCGATGGAAAGGGTCGCTTCGGCCCCGGGATGGCCACGATGAGCAGTTTCGAAATATTGTTCTTGTAGTGCTGCGGGCACCACCACCTTGTGCCCCTTCACAATCACACCCTCACGCAACACCAACTCGTCACGAACCAGGAAGTAAGGCACCGCTGCGGCCGGCAGGGAAGAACGGCGGCCTGGCCAGCCCCGTTTGATGATCGCGGCCAGCTGTTGTAGCGAAGCGTCCGCTGCCGTGTGCTTGGCCAGGGACTTCAACTGACTGGAGGGCACGAAATTGACGTTTAGGACTATCAGGTTGGACGCCTCGTATGGATGTCGGGTTGTGGATGGGAGGGGCGCCCGAGACAGCGTATCAGCAACAAACATGTCCTTGCCCTTTCGATAAACCACGGTGAAAGTAAAACGTTGTAGCTGGAGCATCATGCGCTGGAGCCGGGAGGAGGCCACGTGTATCGGCTTATTGAGGATGGTAACCAGAGGCTGGTGGTCCGTTTCAACAGTGAAGCAAGTGCCCAGGATATAGTCCTTGAATTTGGAGCAGGCAAAAACAACTGCCAGCAGCTCCTTCTCAATCTGGGCATAGCGTTGTTCCGCGGTCGTCATCGTGCGGGATGCATAGGACACCGGCAGTTGCACCCCGTCGTGGACCTGCAGGCAGGCTGCCCCTAGGCCAAACCTCGATGCATCACATGTGAGAACGATTGGGCGCTGGAGGTCAAAGTACTTCAACGTAGGCATGCTGATCAGCTTACATTTGAGGGTGTCGAATGCTTTCTGGTGTTGCGGGAACCAGGCCCAGGCAGCGTCCTTTTTCACCAGGTCCCTCAGAGGGGCGCTCAGTTCACTCAGGTCGGGGATGAACTTTCCCAGGTAGTTGGCCATGCCCAAGAAGCGCTGTAGGCCAGGCACGTCAGCAGGTGCAGGCATCTCGGATATTGCGGCTGTCTTTTGCGGGTCGGGCTTCAGCCCTGATGCTGTGCAGACGTGTCCCACGTAGGTGACCTCAGGGACCCGGAACCGGCATTTCTTCGGGTTGAGCTTCAGGTTGACATCTCGGGCCCGCTGTAGCACCTGGCGAAGGTGGTGGTCGTGCTCCGCGACATTCTTCCCGTAAACCAGAATGTCGTCGACAATGATGGCACACGGGAGCCCAGCAAACAGTTGTTCCATGGTCCTTTGGAACACTTCGCTGGCAGAGTTGATCCCAAACGGCATGCGGAGGAAGCGGTACCTGCCGAAGGGCGTGCCGAAGGTCGTCAGGTGCGAGGATCGCTCGTCCAGAGGTATCTGCCAGAACGAGCTCTTGGCATCGAGAACCGAGAACACAGTGGCAGGGCCGACCTGTGCAGCAACATCCTCCACTGTCCGCATAGGGTAATGCGGGCGCTTGATCGCCAAGTTCAAGTCCTTAGGGTTGATGCAGATCCGTAGTTCACTCTTATCCTTCTTCGCAGCGACGACCATAGTGGAGACCCACTGGGTGGGGACCGTTACTGGCTTCAGGATGCCCGTGGCCACCATCTCGAGAAGAGTGGACTCGACCTTGTCTCTCATGGCGAAGGATACCCGATGCGGGGGACGGACAACCGGCGTGATGTCGGGGTTGAGGGCAATCTTGTAGCTGCAGGGCAACTTCCCCAGCTTCGAGTCAAAACGGTCCGGGTATTCGGCCAGCGGGTTTAGGGTTGCCTCCACCATGTGGACATCGCTGTGGAATCTCACCAATCCGAGGTCCTGGCAGGCCTCCACGCCGAGCAGGGGGACACATTTACCGTCGAGCAGAAAGAAGGAAAGGGGCCGAGAGGTCTTCAGCACCTTGCAGTGGAGAGTTGCCTTCCCCACAGGAACAAGTACACCGCCCCCATATGCACGCAAAACAGCACTGTCTGTAGAAACAAGCTCATTATCTCTTATCTTCTTGAATAGGCTTGTTGACATAACATTGGCAGCAGCCCCCGTGTCCACCTTAGCAGAGAAGGCCATGCCGTTCACCGTGACTCCTGCTCCAAATTCAAGGACTATATCCTGGGCACTTGCTTCACTGTTGAAATGGACCACCAGCCTCTGGTTACCATCCTCAATAAGCCGATACACGTGGCCTCCTCCCGGCTCCAGCGCATGATGCTCCAGCTACAACGTTTTACACGGGGAGAACGTACAAACTCCGTACAGACAGCACCCGTGGTCAGGATCGAACCCGGGTCTCTGGCGCTGTGAGGCAGCAACTCTACCGCTGCGCCACCGTGCCGTTTAATTAGTTTGGTTTATTGTCACGTGTACCGAGGTACAGTGAAAAGCTGTTTGTGGCGTGCTGACCAGTCAGCAGGTAGACAATACGTGAGTACAATCAAGCTGTCCACTGTGTACAGATACAGGGTAAAGGGAATGTTAACATCAGTAAGTGTGAAGATTTTCAGTAATTGGGTTGGATTGGCTGGGAAGTGAAGGAAAGAAAGTACTTTCACCCAAGAAGTACCAGGGTCTTGAACTCACTCTGTCACAGGGTAGCACAGACAGTTTCTCTCTCCACATTTAGAAAGTCTCTGTTTCATGAGTCTTGTCCTGTGGTTCAATAGTCCTGGTGCTGGAAGGTGGGATTAGTCTGATTAAATCTTTTGACCAACACAAACAGATACACCGATCAGCCAAAACATTGTGACCTGATGAGCCAAAACATTATGCCCACCTGCCCAATATGCTGTTGGTCCCCCGTGTGCAGCCCCATACGCAGCAGGGTGCGATGCACTGTGTATTGTGACACATTCCTCCCGTGACCACCATTAACCATTTTCTGTGACTTGTGCCACAGTCGACCTTCTGTCGGTTCGGACCAGACGGGATAGCCTTCATTGCCCTCGCGCATCGATGAGCCTTGGGCGCCCAACACCTTGCCTGTCGCCGGTTTGTGGTTTGTCCCTCCTCGGACCACTGTCGTTGGTCGGTACTCACCACTGCTGACCGGGAGCACCCCACAAGCCTTGCTGTTTCAGAGATGCTCTGACCCAGTCTTCTGGCCAGAACAATTTGGCCGTTGTCAAAGTCGCTCAGGTCTTTACTCGTGCCCATTTCTCCTGCATCCAACACATCAACTTCAAGAACTGACTGTTCACTTGCTGCCTAATATATCCCACCCCTTGACACGTGCCATTGTAACAAGATAATCAATGTTATTCACTTCGCCTGTCAGTGGTCATAATGTTTTGGCTGATCGGTCGGGCTGAATGGCTTCCTTCTGTGTTATACATTTTTCAATGATTTCATTCTTTCTAAAATGGTGGTGCAGCGGTAGAGTTGCTGCCTCACAGCGCCAGAGACCCGGGTTCGATCCTGACTACGGGTGCTGCCTGTACGGAGTTTGTACAATCACCTTGTGACCTGCGTGGGTTTTCTCCGGGTGCTCCGGTTTCCGCCCACACGCCAAGGACGTGCAGGTTTGTTGGTTTGTAGGTCTGAAGAAGGGTCTCGACCCGAAACGTCACCCATTCCTTCTCTCCAGAGATGCTGCCTGTCCCGCTGAGTTACTCCAGCATTTTGTGTCGACCTTCGATTTCAACCAGCATCTGCTATGTGCTTTCCTACAGGTTAGTCAGTTAATTGGCTTCGGTAAAATTGTAACTTTTGTGTGGGATAGAAACATAGAAACATAGAAAATAGGTGCAGGAGTAGGCCATTCGGCCCTTCGATCCTGTACGCACCGCCATTCAATATGATCATGGCTGATCATCCAACTCAGTATCCCGTACCTGCCTTCTCTCCATACCCCCTGATCCCTTTAGCCATAAGGGCCACATCTAACTCCCTCTTAAATATAGCCAATGAATTGGCCTCAACTACCTTCTGTGGCAGAGAATTCTACAGACTCACCACTCTCTGTGTGAAGAAATGTTTTCTCATCTCGGTCCTTATCCTTAAGCTGTGATCCCTGGTTCTGGACTTCCCCAACATCGGGAACAATCTTCCCGCATCTAGTATAAGAAAATAACTGCAGATGCTGGTACAAATCGATTTATTCACAAAATGCTGGAGTAACTCAGCAGGTCAGGCAGCATCTCAGGAGAGAAGGTAGTATAAGAAAATAACTGCAGATGCTGGTACAAATCGTAGTATAAGAAAATAACTGCAGATGCTGGTACAAATCGTAGTATAAGAAAATAACTGCATCTAGCCTCTCCAACCCCTTAAGAATTTTATATGTTTCAATAAGATCCCCCCTCAGTCTTCTAAATTCCAGCGACTCTCAGCCTAAGTGTTAGTGTGCGGGGTTCGCTGGTCGGCACGGACAGGGTGGGCCGAAGGGCCTGTTTCCACGCTGTATCTCTAAACTAAACTAAACTAAACTAAAGATCGTTTTACAATGTTTCTTGATGTCAGTCCTTCTATCCTAATCTAACACATCCTGTCTACGTTTGTTGGGTCCCCACACCAAACAATTGATGAGGAAGTGTGTAACCCGACCTCCAGTTCCCATCTCTGCTTTTACTGATGTCGTGTGTTGTCAGTCCTGAGCTATTCTGCATCAGTAATTAAAGAACTTTACTTAACCTCAGGCTGTTAGATGTGGCTCTCCATATTAAATTCTGGATCACAAATGAACTGCTGCATCTTGTTAGGCCAAAACATTCCTCTTGCAGAAAGCATAAGAAAACAAATAATATTTCAGTCTACAGTAAATACTAAATGATTAGAAACAAAGTCGCTAATCTCCTTAGAGTCACAAAAGTAAATTTGTACAACGAAACTATCAGTGGAAACAGATGTCAGACACATATTGGCATTTCCACTTTCCAAAGTCGTGCGCTAGAGAATGAGCATAAATGATTCTAGGCTGCAGTTGTGCAAGTTGGTGAGAACTAATAGTTAGCAGGACTTGTATCACTCAGCGGAATGATACCCATCTAAACAGCTCCATCCAAGAAGGCAAGAAATTGCAGAGAGTTGTGGAGGCAGCCCAGACCATCACACAAACCAACCTCCCTTCCATCGACTCCATCTGCACCTCACGCTGCCTCGGCAAGGCAGGCAGCATAATCAAGGACCAGTCTCACCCCAGCCACCCCCTCTTCTCCCCTCTCCCATCGGGCAAGAGGTACAGAAGTGTGAAAACGCACACCTCCAGATTCAGGGACAGTTTCTTCCCAGCTGTTATCAGGCAACTGAACCACTCTTTTTTTTTCTTTTTTTTTTTCTTTTTTTCTTTTCAAAGACTTTATTCAGCACAATCACATGATACATCACATCAAAACCACATTCAGAGGTTACAAATCATCAAGTAATCATTATAATACAATGTTGCCTTCATTATTTACAATGCTCTCAACCCCCCGCGGTGACCAGCGCCCACGGAAGGCCTCCAGTCCCCGTGGTCTCCGCGTGTTCCCTCTCTAGGGTCACGCGCGCACGGACGTAGGCCCGGAAGAGGGGAAGGCAGCCGACTCTGGCAAGACCATCGACCGCCCGCTGCCTGGACCCGCGAATGGCCAACTTGGCCAGGCCCAAGAGCAAACCGACAGGGAGGTCCCACCCCCCCGAACGACCCTCCCCACCCCCTGCCTTGTGTCCAAACACTAGAATCGTAGGACTAATGTGTAACCAAAACTTGAGGAACAACCCCTTCAGATATTGGTACAGGGGCAGTAACCTCTCACACTCCATATACACGTGGAACACGGTCTCTTCGTCACCGCAGAAAATACAGGAACTGAAACCACTCTTTCTCTCTCTCTCTCTCTCTCTCTCTGCCCCCGACACTCAGTCTGAAGAAGGGTCTCGACCCAAAACGTCGCCTATTCCTTTTCTCCAGAGATGCTGCCTGACCCGCTGAGTTACTCCAGCACTCTGGAGTATTGTGTGCAGTTTTGGTCTCCTAATTTGAGGAGGGACACTCTGTGAATCGTCACCTATCCATGTTCTCCACAGATGCTGCCTGACCCGCTGAGTTACTCCAGCACTCTGTGAAACGTCACCTATCCATGTTCTCCACAGATGCTGCCTGACCCGCTGAGTTACTCCAGCACTCTGTGAAACGTCACCTATTCATGTTCTCCACAGATGCTGCCTGACCCGCTGAGTTACTCCAGCACTCTGTGAAACGTCACCTATCCGTGTTCTCCACAGATGCTGCCTGACCCGCTGAGTTACTCCAGCACTCTGTGAAACGTCACCTATCCGTGTTCTCCACAGATGCTGCCTGACCCGCTGAGTTACTCCAGCACTCTGTGTCTCTCTAAGGTTAAAAGAGTTCAGTTTGCATCATTCCACACAAAATGAATTTGACAAATTAGAAAAAAAAATTAGAATTAGAACCGTGGACTGGCATGGTGGCGCAGCGGTAGAGTTGCTGCCTCACAGCACCAGTGACCCGGGTTCCATCCCGACTACGGGTGCTGTCTGTACGGAAGTTTCTACGTTCTCCCCGTGACCTGCGTGGGGTTTTATCCAGGTGCCCCGGTTTCCTCCCACACTCCAAAGACATGCAGGTTTGTAGATTAATTGGCTTGGTAACATTGTAAATTGTCCGTAGTATGTGTAGGGTAGTGTTAGTGTGCGGGGATCGCTGGGCGGTGTGGACTCGGTGGGCCGAAGGGCCTGTTTCCGCGCTGTATCTCTAAACTAAACTCAACTAACAATGTCCAACAAGTTTTGAAGGTCAGGATTGACATGGAGTAAAGAGGTTTTTCTGCAGTTGTATAGGGCCCTGGTAAGACCACATCTGGAGTATTGTGTGCAGTTTTGGTCTCCTAATTTGAGGAAGGACATCCTTGTAATTGAGGCAGTGCAGCGTAGGTTCACAAGATTGATCCCTGGATGGCGGGACTGTCTTATGAGGAAAGATTGAAAAGACTGGGCTTGAATTCACTGAAGATTAAAAAGATGAGGGGGGATATTATAGAGACATATAAAATTGTAAAAGGACTGGACAAGCTAGATGCAGGAAAAATGTTCCCAATGTTGGGGGAGTCCAGTACCAGGGACTACAGTCTTAGAATAAAGGGGAGGCCATTTAAAACTGAGGTGAGAAGGAACTTTTGCACCCAGAGAGTTGTGAATTTGTGGAATTCTCTGCCACAGAGGGCAGTGGGGGCCAAATCACTGGATGGGTTTAAGATAGAGTTAGATAGAGCTCTAGGGGCTAGTGGAATCAAGGGATATGGGGAGAAGGCAGGCACGGGTTACTGATTGTGGATGATCAACCATGATCACAATGAATGGCGGTGCTGGCTCGAAGGGCCGAATGGCCTCCTCCTGCACCTATTTTCTATGTTTCTATGTTTCTATGGTAGGGTACTGAGTTCCAAAAATATAGTGAGACACGTGCCCCAAAACAATGTTAGTCCTCGGATGTAATTAAATACATTTACTGCTCGAGTACAGTCTATTTTCCAACAAAGTGGTTATGAAATGTTATCTTTCAGTCAGTGTGCCCAAGGTTTTCTTTTTATAAGGAGACACACGTACTGCCCCTATATTTCTGGGTCAGTATTATCTCGTACAATCATTCAAAATAAACACTAACTTGGGCCCTGTTGTTTCAGACAGCTCCGACATTGTAGGTCACGTCCAGAATCGGTAGAAAGCCCAGCAAAACATGCTTCACGATGAAATATCACTTTCTATAAAAGGATGTCAGTTGTTTAGTGATAAGTTTCACATTCCACTGGAGACTCTGCAAGAAATTGGCCCACTTCACGAGTTCACGAGTGCACGTTTTAACAGTCGGAGTGGAATGAGGCCAGTTTGGCCCATCGAGCCTACTCCGCCATTCAATCACGGCTGAATCGCCCAACGTCTCACTGTAAGCCTTGTCATGGAAATATCCCAGCCCAGGTCCTCATGTCAGCCCACTGGGGCAGTGTAGACACCTGGACCTTCGCTCTGCCCTGGCCCCCAGTGATCATGAGAACAAATGTGAAAATCAAGTTACTTTTCTTAGTGCTATTTTTAGATAAACAGCGCTGAAACGTGCCCCTCGCCCCACCGGGACCGCGCCGACCAGCGATCCCCGCACATTATCACGATCCTACACACACTGTGGACAATGTTTACATTTACACCAAGCCAATTAACCTACAAGCCTGCACGTCTTTGGAGTGTGGGAGGAAACCGAAGATCTCGGAGAAACCCCATGCAGGTCACGGGGAGAACGTGCAAACTCCGTACAGACAGCGCCCGTAGTCAGGATCGAACGCGAGGCAGCAACTCTACCGCTGCGCCACCGTGCCACCTCACGTGTTTAACCATTTTAAATGAACTAAAAGTTAACTTGAAAAGGTAGAAAAAGTCATTATTTTTATTCGTAAATTTCAGAATGGTTAAGAATCTTACATTTTAGATTGTGTATATATTACACAAACTTACATAATATATCCAATATACGATAGAAACATAGAAAATAGGTGCAGGAGTAGGCCATTCGGCCCTTCGAGCCTACACCGCCATTCAATATGATCATGGGTGATCATCCAACTCAGTATCCCGTACCTGCCTTCTCTCCATACCCCCTGATCCCTTTAGCCACAAGGGCCACATCTAACTCCCTCTTAAATATAGCCAATGAACTGGCCTCAACTACCTTCTGTGGCAGAGAATTCCACAGATTCACCACTCTCTGTGTGAAAAAAAACTTTCTCATCTCGGTCCTAAAAGACTTCCCCCTTATCCTTAAACTGTGACCCCTTGTTCTGGACTTCCCCAACATCGGGAACAATCTTCCTGCATCTAGCCTGTCCAACCCCTTAAGAATTTTGTAAGTTCCTATAAGATCCCCCCTCAATCTTCTAAATTCCAGCAAGTACAAGCCGAGTCTATCCAGTCTTTCTTCATATGAAAGTCCTGCCATCCCAGGAATCAATCTGGTGAACCTTCTCTGTACTCCCTCTATGGCAACAATGTCTTTCCTCAGATTAGGAGACCAAAACTGTTCGCAATATACAGAGCACAGCGGTAGAGTTGCTGCCTTACACCGAATGCAGCGCTGGATACCCGGGTTCCATCCCGACTACGGGCGCTGTCTGTACGGAGTTTGTACGTTCTCCCCGTGACCTGCGTGGGTTTTCTCCGAGATCTTCGGTTTCCTCCCACACTCCAAAGACGTGCAGGTTTGTAGGTTAATTGGCTTGGTATAAATGTAAATTGTCCCTAGAGTGTGTAGGATAGTGTTAGTGTGCGGGGATCGCTGGGCGGCGCGGACCCAGTGGGCCGAAGGGCCTGTTTCTGCGCTGTATCTCTAAACTAAACAATACATACAATGATTCTAAACTGAGACCAACATACTGCGCTCCAACAGTACATCGCAATTAAATTCTAAAAAAAAGCCACAGTCAACACTGAAGGCAAAAATACTTTTTTTTGTTCTGCAAGCTCAAAAAACAGTTGCAAGGCATCTGTACTGGAGGCTGTTCTAATGTTAATTAGAGAAGGAAATGTAAGTAGAATCTGATTGTATCAACCAGAAAGACATCTGTTTTACTTAGAACACAAATGCCAAAGAACACATAGAGCTGGCTGCAGTGTGGGACTGCAGTCACCATTTCTGGAGAGGGAATAAAACTAACTGGTGAAAATTCAGGGAATAGCTGCAGAGAGAGGCATTGTCATTAGGGTCGCCAAATGTCCCGTGTTAGCTGGGACATCCCCTATTTTGGGCTAGATTGGTTTGTCCCGTACGGGACTGCCCTTGCCCTTGCCCCGTATTAGACCCGGGGGCCACTGTAGGCCCCGACACTGTAGGCCTGGGGGGCCGCTGTAGGCCAAGACACTGTAGCCCCAGGGGCCACTGTAGGCCTGGACACTGTAGGCCCGGGGACGGCTATAGGCCCTGACACTGTAGACCCGGACTTTGCAGGCCTTGACACTGTAGGCCAAGACACTGTAGGCCCGGGGGCCGCTGTAGGTCCGGACACTGTAGCCCCAGGGGCCGCTGTAGGCCTGGACACTGTAGGCCCAGGGGCAGCTGTAGGCCCCGACACTGTAGACCCGGACACTGCAGGGCTTGACACTGTAGGCCAAGACACTGTAGGCCCGGGGGCCGCTGTAGGTCCGGACACTGTAGCCCCAGGGGCGGCTGTAGGCCTGACACTGTAGACCCGGACATTGTAGGGCTTGACACTGTAGGCCAAGATACTGTAGGCCCGGAGGCCGCTCTAGGCCCGGACGCTATAGCCCCGGGGGGCACTGTAGGCCCGGACAGTGTAGCCTAACGGAATGTGTTCGGGGAGCGGGGCCGAGTGTGTTCACTGAATGGAGGTTGCGTAGCAACCCACCTCCCGGCCCGGGCGGCCGCCGTTGGTGGAGCGTGAGCACGTGGCTGCTGGCTGGGTGAGGTCACGTGGGCCGCGGGGCGGTGACGTCACCTTGTCCCTTATTTGGAAGTTAGAAAGTTGTCAACCCCTCATTGTCATCCTCCATCAATATCACAGCGTATCTCTGGTGTGTTCATCAAATGTGTGTGTCCCGACCCGAAACATTGTCTGTCCTTCTGGTCCTGGCTGATTACTGCGCAAACACCTCATGTGGGCATCTGGCGCTGGACGGAGTGAACAGAGTGATGATCACATTTTGAAGTCGGCCTTTGTGACCAAGTTGAGGAGATCTAGTTGCTCAATCTCCTTTTTAAATGACTGAACGTCGGGGACGACACTTGTGTGTTGGGTGGTAACATATTCCATTCCCTCATCGTCCGAGGGTAAAGGGAATATTGGTAGCAAAGTCTATTGAAATTCAGTGAGTTGAAGATGTCGGGAGCGGTATTTTGTCTTGATTCATGACGGTTGGTGCTCTGGGATAATGGAAGATTGGTCCATTCCCTCCACAGATGCTGCCTGGCCCGCTGGGTTACTCCACACAAAATATTAATGGGCTTGCAGTGTTTTTAATTTCACAAGAGCTTCCAGCGTGCTCACGAACTGTAAACTAAGAGTGAGGTTTGACACGAAGTGCTGGAGTAACTCAACGGGTCAGGCAGCATCTGTGGAGAACATGGATAGGTGACGTTTCACAGAGTGCTGGAGTAATTCAGCAGGTCAGGCAGCATCTGTGGAGAACATGGATAGGTGACGTTTCACAGAGTGCTGGAGTAACTCAGCGGGTCAGGCAGGCTCTGTGGAGAACATGGATAGGTGACGTTTCACAGAGTGCTGGAGTAACTCAGCGGGTCAGGCAGCATCTGTGGAGAACATGGATAGGTGACGTTTCACAGAGTGCTGGAGTAACTCAGCGGGTCAGGCAGCATCTGTGGAGAACATGGATAGGTGACGTTTCACAGAGTGCTGGAGTAACTCAGCGGGTCAGGCAGCATCTGTGGAGAGAAGGAATGGGTGACATTTCGGGTGGGGACCCTACTTCAGACCTCCTTTCATTCCTACACAAGCGTGAGAAGAAAGGGAAGGTGGTGCAAAAGTAAATCCATTGTTTGCTCTCCATTACAGTCATTTATTTCTTAAGAAATGACCAGTTATCTTCTCAAGTGCCTTACACTGAACATTTCAGAAACCTGATTAGCCTCTTGTTCTGTGGAAGTAAGATTTAATTAATGGCTTTCTTGGAAAAATCTGGGTGAGATGAACCTTCAAAAACGTTGTTTGACAAAGTAACTAATTGGAGTGGTATCACATCTGCTCCTTGTCCTGACACCCTTTGCAGAGAGACGCTCTATATTTTCAAGGCTTACAGTGATTGCAAGGCTTGGTTGCTTCTTCAGTGAACGAGAATTAAAAGTACACACAAACAATAACTCAACAAAGTTTAGTTTAGTTTAGTTGAGAGATAGAGCATGTAAACAGGCCCTTCGGCCCACCGATTCCGTGATCACCCGTTCACACACTAGTTCTGTGTGATCCCACCTTCTCATCCGCTCCCCACACACACGGGGCAATTTACAGAGGGGCCGATTAACCTACAAACCCGCACGTCTTTGAGATGTGGGAGGAAACCGGAGCACCTGGAGGAAACCCACGAGGTCACAGGTGGAACGCACCAAGACAACACAGGAGGTCAGGATCGAACCTGGGGCTCTGGCGCTGTGAGGCAGCAGCTCTACCCGCTGCACCACTGTGCCTTCACAGGGGTCCGAAGAAGGGTCCTGGCCTGAAACATCACCTGACCAAGAAGAAGTTGTATCAACTCGAAATGTCACCCATTCCCTCTCTCCAGAGATGCTGCCTGTCCCGCTGAGTTACTCCAGCGTTTTGTGTCCAACTTCGGCTGAATGCACAGAGTCTCTTGCCCAGTGCAGTGTAGGTTCACTAGGTTAATTCCCGGAATGGCGGGACTGTCGTATGTTGAAAGGCTGGAGCAATTAGCCTTGTATACACTGGAATTTAGAAGGATGAGGGGGGATCTTATTGAAACATATAAGATAATTAGGGGATTGGACACATTAGAGGCAGGAAACATGTTCCCAATGTTGGGGGAGTCCAGAACAAGGGGCCACAGTTTAAGAATAAGGGGTAGGCCATTTAGAACGGAGATGAGGAAGAACTTTTTCAGTCAGAGAGTGGTGAAGGTGTGGAATTCTCTGCCTCAGAAGGCAGTGGAGGCCAGTTCGTTGGATGCTTTCAAGAGAGAGCTGGATAGAGCTCTTAAGGATAGCGGAGTGAGGGGGTATGGGGAGAAGGCAGGAACGGGGTACTGATTGAGAGTGATCAGCCATGATCGCATTGAATGGCGGTGCTGGCTCGAAGGGCTGAATGGCCTACTCCTGCACCTATTGTCTATTGTCTATTGTCTATTGTCTATAGTAGGGGACATAGGTTTAAGGTGAGGGGGGGGAAAGATTTAATATGAACCTGAGGGGCAGCTTTTTTTATCAAAGGGTGGTGGGTGTATGGAACAAGTTGCCAGAGGAGCTTCTACACTTCAATTCATTTCATCAAATTATGCTGCAAGAAAAGAAAGACCTATTTCTACTATTGCTTTGATCGATGTAAAAATATGTTAAATATAACTACAAAGTCAATAGACAATAGACAATAGGTGCGGAAGAGGCCATTTGGCCCTTCGAGCCAGCACCGCCATTCAATGTGATCATAGACAATAGACAATAGATAATAGGTGCAGGAGTAGGCCATTCAGCCCTTCGAGCCAGCACCGCCATTCAATGCGATCATGGCTGATCACTCTCAATCAGTACCCCGTTCCTGCCTTCTCCCCATACCCCCTCACTCCGCTATCCTTAAGAGCTCTATCCAGCTCTCTCTTGAAAGCATCCAACGAACTGGCCTCCACTGCCTTCTGAGGCAGAGAATTCCACACCTTCACCACTCTCTGACTGAAAAAGTTCTTCCTCATCTCCGTTCTAAATGGCCTACCCCTTATTCTTATCATGGCTGATCATTCTCAATCAGTACCCCGTTCCTGCCTTCTCCCCATACCCCCTGACTCCGCTATCCTTAAGAGCTCGATCTAGCTCTCTCTCTTGAATGCATTCAGAGAATTGGCCTCCACTGCCCTCTGAGGCAGAGAATTCCACAGATTCACAACTCTCTGACTGAAAAAGTTTTTCCTCATCTCAGTTCTAAATGGCCTACCCCTTATTCTTAAACTGTGGCCCCTGGTTCTGGACTCCCCCAACATTGGGAACATGTTTCCTGCCTCTAACGTGTCCAACCCCTTAATAATCTTATACGTTTCGATAAGATCCCCTCTCATCCTTCTAAATTCCAGTGTATACAAGCCTAGTCGCTCCAGTCTTTCAACATATGATAGTCCCAAACCTAGAAAGATTTAATATGAACCTGAGGGACAGCTCTTTCTACACAAAGGGTGGTGGGTTTATGGAACGAGCTGCCAGAGGAGCTTCTACACTTCAATTCATTTCATCAAATTATGCTGCAAGAAAAGAAAGACCTATTTCTACTATTGCTTTGATCGATGTAAAAATATGTTAAATATAACTACAAAGTCGTGCAGATTTGTAGGTCAATTGAATTCGGCAAAAATTATAGCTTGTCCCTAGTGGGTGTAAGATAGTGTTAGTGTGCAGGGACCTCTGGTCGGCACGGACCCGGTGGGCCGAAGGGCCTGTTTCCACGCTGTATCTCTAAACTAAACTAAACTAAACAGTTTGATTCTCTAAGTAGACGTTAAATGAATTCACAAACTCATCAGATGAAAGTGTGTAATTTGATGTAAAAATGCTACACCTTCCAACATGTAAGGGCTTGTTTCCACACTGTATCACTCTAAGACTCTACTAGTCTATGTACAGTGTTTCCAATCAGATGCCTCCCAGGAGTGTTATTAACAGATTCTAGAATTTCCTTGCACTATTAGTTAATGGTGGAGCCAGGATGTTTAGGCACTAAAAATCTCCGAAATAGGCAGGCAAATAGGCATAATAAAATTACAAAAAAGCCACGAAAAAGGCATTTATTGACCAAAAAAAAGGCATAAAAAGGCATGTATTTCCACCACCAAAATATGGCTAAAAATGTGTTTAGCTGTCTGTACGTGCTGGGAGATGAAATATTTCTTCTCATGATTCACTGCTTTCTCACATGCTTTGCAAAACCGCACACAGTTGCCTGTAGAGAATATATCACTCCCACACACTCTCGCCAAATCGATGCAGACCTCTACAGACCTCTACAGGCAGGCTAAGTACAAGCTGAGAAGGGGTAGTGTAAGAAAATAACTGCAGATGCTGGTACAAATTTATTCACAAAATGCTGGAGTAACTCAGCAGGTCAGGCAGCATCTCAGGAGAGAAGGAATGGGTGACGTTTCGGGTCGAGACCCTTCTTCAGACTGATGTCAGGGGGGCGGGATAAAGGAAGGATATAGGTGGAGACAAGATTATAGAGGGAGAACTGGGAAGGAGGAGGGGGAGAGAGGGACAGAGGAGCTATCTAAAGTTGGAGAAGTCGATGTTCATACCGCTGGGCTGCAAGCTGCCCCGGCGATATATGAGGTCCCTCTCTTCCCCTCCCCCTTCCCAGATCTCCCTCTATTATGCCTCACCAACAGTCTGTCCGTCCTTTCTTCTTTTTGTTATTTTTAGTAAGTGTTTAAAAAGTATGTTTTAGTTTCCTTGCTTTGTTTTATGTGGGGGGCGGGGAGGGGGGGTTGGGGGAAACGTTTTTTCAATCTATTACCTCGACGGAGATGTGATTTTTCCCCGTGTCGTATCTCCGTCCCCACTGCGGCCTAACATCGTGGAGTGGTGGCAGCCTTTCCTGGAGACCGGCCCGGCGCTCCAAGCCACGGGCGCGTCGCGGTCTTTAACATCGTGGAGCTTGCGATCCTTTGCCGGAGATCGACTGTGGAGAGCTCCATCCGCGGGGCCTGTGGACTTTAACACCGTGAAGCCCGCGTTCTCGGGTGAGAAGAGGCCGACTCGGGAGCTCCGTGCCGCGGAGAGAGTTTCATCCGTCCCGACGCGGGGAGTTTCGATCACCCCGACGCGAGGGCCTCGGACAGACGGCAGCGGCGACAGCGGACGGTTCAACGCCCCCGACCGCGGGTGGACAAAGAGGGAGATGATTGGACTTTATTACCTTCCATCACAGTGAGGAATGTGGAATCTGCTGTGGTGGATGGTCATGTTAACGTTTATGTGGCTGTGTGTCTTGTTGCTTTTCACTTCATATGGCTGTGTGGTCACTCAAATCAGTCTGAAGATGGGTCTCGACCTGAAACGTCACCCATTCCTTCTCTCCTGTCCCGCTCAGTTACTCCAGCAATTTGTTTCTACCTTCCAGATATGTATACATACATAACATACATAACATAACAACACTTTATTGTCATTCGGCACAACACCGAACGAAATTTCAGCAGTCACAAAAGAAAAGAACACAGGACACCCGACCCCAACACAAACATCCATCACAGTGACTCCAAACACCCCCTCACTGTGATGGAGGCAACAAAACTTCCCCTCTCTTCCCTCCGCACCCACGGACAGGCAGCTCGACCCCTACCGAGGCAAACGACACGCACAGCCCCCGCAAGAGGATGGAAGGACCCGCGGCCGAGCCGCCCCGGGCACCGAAACGTCCCGCGGCCGCACCGGGCGATGTTAAGTCCAGCGGCCGAGTCACACCGGGCACCGAAAGGTCCCACAGCCGAGCCGCGCTGGCGATGTTAAGTCCAGTGGCCAAGCCGCGCCGGGCACTGAAACGTCCCGCGGCCGAGCTGCACCGGGTACTGAAACATCCCGCGGCCGAGCCGCGCTGGCGATGTTAAGTCCAGCGGCCAAGCCGCGCCGGGCACTGAAACGTCCCGCGGCCGCACCGGGCGATGTTAAGTCCAGTGGCCGAGCCGCACCGGGCACTGAAACGTCCCGCAGCCGAGCCGCGCTGGCGATGTTAAGTCCCGCAGCCGAGCCGCGCCGGGCGATGGAAGGCCCCGCGGGCGAGCTGCGCCCCAGGGATGAGACCTAATAAAAGAAAGGTTTCCCCCCGCCCCACCCCACCCCCCCACACCCCACACCCACACATACACAGCCAAAAACAGAAACAAAAACCATCCCAACAACGACACAAACAAAAAAAAGAAAAAAAGACAACAGACTGCCAGAGAGCCGCAGCCGTTAGGCGCAGCCAACTCCTCCCACTTATATACACACACATATCTCTCTTTATCTCTCTCTCTCTCTCTCTCTCTCTCTCTCTCCACACATACATGCATACATATACATATACACATAAGGGTCTGAAGAAGTGTCTCGACCCGAAACGTCACCCATGCCTTCTATCCAGAGACGCTGCCTGTCCCGCTGAGTTACTCCAGTCTATCTTCGATGTTAACCAGCGTCTGCAGTTCCTTCCCACGTATGTATGTATGTGTATGTACATGTGTATGTATAAGAAAATAACTGCAGATGCTGGTACAAATCAAAGGTATTTATTCACAAAGTGCTGGAGTAACTCAGCAGGTCAGGCAGCATCTCAGGAGAGAAGGAATGGGTGACGTTTCGGGTCGAGACCCTTCTTCAGACTGAAGAATACATACACTACATACGTGTGTATGTATGTATATACGTGTGTGTGTGTGTGTGTGTGTGTGTGTGTGTGTGTGTGTGTGTGTGTGTGTGTGTGTGTGTGTGTGTGTGTGTGTGTTTCTATGTACGTGTGTGTGTGTGTGTGTGTGTGTGTGTGTGAGTGTGTGTACATATATATTATATATAAAACTGAGTTGGCCTCAGGGCTCCATTCAGTGCCGACAACTTCCCTCCCCCTTGGAAGTAATGTATACACATATCTGTGGTCCCACGATAAATAAATGTAACTGCCATGCTATAGGATCCTTTCATCCTGAAGGAACATTTGCAGAGCAAACAAATGATCTTCAATGTTAGCTCCAAAGATCAATTCCATCAACTGCTCGGTTTTTACAAGTATTATGAGTTACTCCCTGCGCTTCCCATTAAATCCTGCATTTTGCTGATTCCCTGTCTAGTAAAACTCCGGAAACGGTGGATCTTTACAACTGCAATGCAGGCGATGGGAGCGGAGACAGGAAGTGGAGCGGGGCGTGAAGACTGGACTGTACCTCCCATCGGATTTCCGTTAGACTTACGCCGAATCAGGCCCTTTGCCCCGCTGAGTCCGCGCCAATCAGTGATCACCCCCCTACGCTCACCTACTCATGACAGGGACAATTCTACAACCTACCAAAGCCAATTAACCTGCAAGCCTGAGATAGACACTAAATGCTGGAGTAACTCAGCGGGTCAGGCAGCATCTGTGGAGAACATGGATAGGAGATGTTTCACAGAGTGCTGGAGTAACTCAGCGGGTCAGGCAGCATCTGTGGAGAGAAGGAATGGGTGACGTTCCAAGTCCAAAACGCTCACTCAACAGGCGGCACGGTGGCGCAGCGGTAGAGTTGATGCCTCACATCTCCAGAGACCTGGGTTTGATCCTGACTACGGGTGCTGTCTGTACGGAGTTTGTACGTTCTCCCCGTGACCACGTGGGTTTTCTCCGGGTGCACCCGGTTTCCTGTGCGTCCAAAACGTCACCCATTCCTTCTCTCCAGAGATGCTGCCTGACCCGCTGAGTTACTCCAGCACTCTGTGAAACGTCACCTATCCATGTTCTCCACAGATGCTGCCTGACCCGCTGAGTTACTCCAGCATTTCGTGTCTATCCTCGGTGTAAACCGGTTTCTTCCTGCACAACCTGCCCGTCTTTGGAGCGTGGGAGGTTCTGGGTCTGGTTCCGGTTATGGCTGATTATAGACAATAGACAATAGACAATAGGTGCAGGAGGAGGCCATTCAGCCCTTCGAGCCAGCACCGCCATTCAATGCGATCATGGCTGATCACTCTCAATCAGTACCCCGTTCCTGCCTTCTCCCCATACCCCCTCACTCCGCTATCCTTAAGAGCTCTATCTAGCTCTCTCTTGAAAGCATCCAACGAACTGGCCTCCACTGCCTTCTGAGGCAGAGAATTCCACACCTTCACCACCCTCTGACTGAAAAAGTTCTTCCTCATCTCCGTTCTAAATGGCCTACCCCTTATTCTTAAACTGTGGCCCCTTGTTCTGGACTCCCCCAACATTGGGAACATGTTATCTGCCTCTAATGTGTCCAATCCCCTAATTATCTTATATGTTTCAATAATGATCCCCCCTCATCCTTCTAAATTCCAGTGTATACAAGCCCAATCGCTCCAGCGCAAACACCTCATAAGTGGGTATGTGGCGCTGGTCGGAGTGAGCAGAGCGGTGATCACATTCTGAAGTGGGCCTTTGCGATCATTGTTGAGGAGATCTAAATTAATTGCTCAATGGGAGCTGAATGGGAGCTGAATGGGAGCTGAATGGGAGCTCAACGGGAGCAGAGGAAACCGGAGCACCCGGAGAAAACCCACGGGGAGAGCGTGCAAACTCCGCACAGACAGCGCCTGCAGTCAGGATGGAACCCGGGTCTCTGGCGCCGTGAGGCAGCGGCTCTAACGCTGCGCCACCTTGCTGCCCGCTGCGTGACAATGTAAAAATGAGCAGAGGACTATTCAGCTGCTACACTGGGTTGCGAAATCAAGAAGGCAGTTGTTTGAACAGCGCTGGAGAAGTGCCTTATTCAGCCCTGCCCCAATAAGGCAGTCCTTGGCAAAAATAAAAACCCAACTTTCTCCAGATACCCTCGTTCCCCCCACCAAAACAGCCCCATTAACACCTTCCACCGCCCCAACCCCCGTCAGTAAAAAGAACCCTTTGTTCTCCAATTACAGCTATTAATTTTCTAATTGTCTCAGTGTTTTCCAGGGGTCTCAACACTTGAACCAACGGCATGTAAAAACACACACTGGATTGCAAAGAACTGGGAGAATTTGCAAAAGAAACTGGGAGAATTTGCAAAAGAAACCGAGGTCACGTGTTTTACATCACAAAATGCTGGAGTAACTCAGCAGGTCAGGCAGCATCTCAGGAGAGAAGGAATGGGTGATTTTTCGGGTTTAGTTTGGAGATACAGCGTGGAAACAGGCCCTTTCGGCCCACCGGGTCCGCGCCGACCAGTGGTCCCCGCACACTAACACTATCACACACCCACTGGGGACAATTTTTACATTTACCAAGTCAATTAACCTACAAACCCGCACGTCTTTGGAGTGTGGGAGGAATGAATGAATAAGTTTATTGGCCAAGTATGTGCATATACAAGGAATGTGCCTTGGTGCTCCGCTCACAAATGACAACACAAACATGCAGTTAACAATTAAGAATAAAGCATAACCACATCAAAACAATAAGGATACAACATTACAGTCTAAACATGAGGGTGAAAATAAACCAGAGCAAAAAAGAGACTACAGACTTTGGTTATTGAGTAGGACTATCACTCGTGAAATAAAAGCTGTTTTTATGTCTGGCTGTGGCTGCTTTGACAGTCCGGAGTCGCCTTCCAGAGGGAAGTGCTTCGAAGAGTTTGTGGCCAGGGTGAGAGGGGTCAGAGATGATCTTGCCCGCTCGCTTCCCGGCCCTTGCAGTGTACAGTTCGTCAATGGGGGGAAGGTTGCAGCCAACAACCTTCTCAGCTGTGCGAACGATCCGTTGCAGCCTCCGGATGTCGTGCTTGGTGGCTGAGCCAAACCAGACCATGATGGAGAAGGTGAGGACGGGCTCAATGATCGCAGTAAAGAACTGGACAATCAAACCGAAGATCTCGGGGAAAACCCACGCAGGTCACGGGGGGAACGTACAAACTCCGTACAGACAGCGCCCGTAGTCGGGATGGAACCTGGGTCTCCAGCGCTGCATTCGCTGTAAATCAGCAACTCTATCGCTGCTCCACCGTGCCGCCCGCCGCACTAATATAACGACAGCAAAGGAGAAATATTTTTTAAATATTCATTGCTTCACAATGGAATTCTCGACAACACCAGTTAATTTCTGCTTCATTCAATCTCTGAAAAACAGCTTTTGTCCCTCGGTTTTGTGTTAGACAATAGACAATAGACAATATTGGGAACATATAATAGATAATATTGGGAAAGGTCGGCTGTGGGAGGTGCCAAGGGCACCAAGGCTGAATGGCATTTTCAGAATGGCAGGCAGTGACTAGTGGGGTACCGCAAGGCTCAGTGCTGGGACCCCAGCTATTTACAATATATATTAATGATTTGGACGAGGGAATTGAATGCAACATCTCCAAGTTTGCGGATGACACGAAGCTGGGGGGCAGTGTTAGCTGTGAGGAGGATGCTAGGAGGCTGCAAAGTGACTTGGATAGGTTAGGTGAGTGGGCAAATGCATGGCAGATGCAATATAATGTGGATAAATAGACAATAGACAATAGAAAATAGGTGCAGGCGGAGGCCATTCAGCCCTTCGAGCCAGCGCCGCCATTCAATGTGATCATGGCTGATTATTCTCAATCAGTACCCCGTTCCTACCTTCTCCCCTGACTCCGCTATCCTTAAGAGCTCTATCTATCTCTCTCTTGAATGCATTTAGTGCTACAACTTAGTGGCATTTAAGATGTTTTTAGACAGGCAAGTGGATATGCAGGGAATGAAGGGATTATGGATCACACACCGACCGACAGGGGACATGCCGACAATTCAGTTTGACGTCATGTTCAGTTGAGGGAGGGAGGGAGGGGAGGGGAAGGAGGGGGTGGAGGGGTTGGAGGGAGAGAGAGGGGGATAAAGAGGTTGAGGGGGACGGAGTGAGGGGGAGGGGAGTCGGGGAGGGGAGTGGGGGGAGGGGAGTGGGGAGGGAGGGAGGAAGAGAGGGGGAGGAGGGTAGGGGGAGGGGATGGAGGTGGAGGGGGTGGATGGAGGGGAGGGAGGGGGAGGGGGGAGTTGGAAGGAGGGAGGGGGTGATAAAGGGGTTGAGGGGGACGGAGTGAGGGGGAGGGGAGTGGGGGGAGGAGGAGGGAGGGAGAAAGGGGGAAGGAGGGAGAAAGGGAGGGGGAGGGGGTTGGAGGGAGGGGGAAGGAGGGAGGAAGGGAGGGAGGGAGAAAGGGAGGGGGCGGGGGTTGGGGTGAGGGGGTTGGAGGGAGGGGTTGGGAGGAGGGGAGGGGGAGGAAGGGAGGAGGGAGGAGGGGGGGGGGTTGAGGGGAAGGGAGGAACAGATAGGGTGCTGCACCAATGCAGGAGAGGTTTGGGCCCAACAGGTCCACTTGGTCTAGTTTTAGATAAAGTTCACATCAAATTTATTTTTAACGATTGCTGTGAATGTGTGAATCTGTTAGCAGAACTCTAATGACTGTACTCTCTCATTAAATCTTTTTTTTTTCTTTCTTTTTTTTTGTGAAAAGCATATGTACAGATAGAAATAAAAGACAAATTTGTTACAAAGTTCTTACATAGCTTCAATTTTTAAATTTTTAAAGAGAGGAAATAAAAAATAATAAAGAAGAAAGGAAAAAAAAACCTATAAACTATTGGGAAGAGAGAATAATAATAATAATAATAATAATGCATTACATTTATATAGCGCTTTTCAAACACTCAAAGACGCTTTACAGGGATTTCTAGAACATAGAGAAGTGAATAAATAGATAAATAAGTAAACGAACAGAGAAAGGAGACAGAAGGTGAGGTGACGGTCAGTGGTTGAAGGCAGTGCTGAAGAGGTGAGACTTCAGTGATGTTTTGAATGTGGTGAGTGAGGAGGAGTCTCTGACGGTTTGGGGTAGTGAGTTCCATAGGGTGGGAGCAGCGATGGAGAAAGCCCTGTCCCCCCAGGATCTGAGTTTGGTCCGGATGGGGGGGACAGGAGATTGGCAGCAGCAGAGCGGAGGGTGCAGGTGGGAGTGTGCCTGTGGAGGAGGTCAGTCAGGTAGGATGGGGCCAGGTTATGGAGGGCTTTGTAGGTCATGAGGAGGATTTTGTATTGGATTCTCTGGGGGATGGGGAGCCAGTGGAGTTTGTAAAATAATAAAAATTTTTTTTTTTTTAAAGGGTATAACTGTAAAAATTAAAGGGGGTAGATATATCCGGGAGACAATAACCACAGTTGTACATCCAACCCTAAACTCAAGTTTCAACTTTTAATTTTTATTTTAGTCCTGTGTCAAACCCATTTACTTTTCTAAAAATTCAATAAATGGAGACCATATTTTAAAAAATAAATCAGGTTTGTCAATTAAGGCAAATCTTATTTTTTCCAAATGCAGGGTCTCTGTCATTTCCGTTAAATCTTTAATACTTGTAGAGTTCACTTACCCATGTATAACCCATTCATGCCAACTATATCAATCATAGATTCCCACTACATACCCAACCAGTTCCATTTTAACTTCAACCTTCTTACAAAACTCTGCACAATTTTGAATCCTTTGTTCTCAATTCCACCTCTTTTCCTTCATTTGAAACCTTTGTTGGGGCTTTTTCCCCATTAAATTCTTAATCTGTCGGCAGCTGTTCCCTTGGTCCTTGATGACTTACAGTTGCTGCTCTAATGAGGGGGACTTGAGATTGTGGCAGGCTGCCAGGATCGAACCGGGAACTAAGTGAGGCAGTTGTTTAGTAGAGACTGTCACCCCCATTCTCTGTAACCTGGCGTATCAATCATAGAAACATAGAAACATAGAAAATAGGTGCAGGAGTAGTCCATTCGGCCCTTCGAGCCTGCACTGCCATTCAATATGATCATGGCTGATCATCCAACTCAGTATCCCGTACCTGCCTTCTCTCCATACCCCCTGATCCCTTTAGCCACAAGGGCCACATCTAACTCCCTCTTAAATATAGCCAATGAACTGGCCTCAACTACCTTCTGTGGCAGAGAATTCTACAGACTCACCACTCTCTGTGTGAAAAAAAAATTCTCATCTCGGTCCTAAAAGACTTCCCCCTTATCCTTAAACTGTGACCCCTTGTTCTGGACTTCCCCAACATCGGGAACAATCTTCCTGCATCTAGCCTGTCCAACCCCTTAAGAATTTTGTAAGTTTCTATAAGATCCCCCCTCAATCTTCTAAATTCCAGCGAGTACAAGCCGAGTCTATCCAGTCTTTCTTCATATGAAAGTCCTGCCATCCCAGGAATCAATCTGGTGAACCTTCTCTGTACTCCCTCTATGGCAAGAATGTCTTTCCTCAGATTAGGAGACCAAAACTGTACGCAATACTCCAGGTGTGGTCTCACCAATGCCCTGTACAACTGAAGCAGAACCTCCCTGCTCCTATACTCAAATCCTCTCGCTATGAATGCCAACATACCATTCGCTTTCTTCACTGCCTGCTGCACCTGCATGCCTACTTTCAATGACTGGTGTACCACGACACCCAGGTCACGTTGCACACATTCATGTACAGAGGGAGAGTCCTGGAGAGGCATAGAGTCCTATGTTCATAAGGTCATAAGCGATAGGAGCAGAATCAGCACATTCAGCCCATCGAGTCTACTCTGCCATTCAATCATGGCTGATCTATTAACCCCAGCCTCCTGCCTTCTCCCCTTGATACCCATACTAATCAACAAAGACAAATGTGGAAACGGGCCCTTCGGCCCAACTTGCTCACACCCGCCCATCATGTCCCGTCTACACTGGTCCCACCTGCCCGCGTTTAGCCCATGTCCCTTTAAACCTGTCCTATCCATGTACCTGTCCAAATGTTTCTTAAACATTGGGATAGTCCCTGCCTCAACTACCTCCTCCGGCAGCTCGTTCCATACACCCACTAACCTTTGAGTGAAAAAGTTACCCCTCAGGTTCCCATTAAATCTTTCCCCCCGACCATTAACCTATATAGTAATAATAATAAGAATGTAATTCGATCTGCTGAATTTAAATTAAATCCATAACATTAAGAATTAAAGTTAAGAAAAATGCTATTGGTACCATTGATATTGATACCATTGTTTTGAAAACTAGCTGCAAACTAAAAATATTATCATTGATTGATTATTAAGTTGTAAGGTGCCACAGAAATTCAATGATAAATTCCAAAATTAAGATATGAATGAAACTCCGTCCAGGTCGAGACACCAAAGATTATTTTATTCTCCTTGTTAATTGGGTAAATTAGAAAAAGTATTTTGCAATATTCTAAGTCAAAATCAAAAGCTAGATCCATTTTCTGATTAATTACCAGTTGTGGTAGATGAATGAATGAGTTAAACTTTATCGTCATTCAAAACAATACAGCAGACGAGTGCATATTTGAACGAAATTCCGTTGCATTTAACACCAAATAATCAAAAATTGATAAAAAAAAAAAAAAGTGCCTCGCACATAAAATAATGGTAGTGGGTCATTGGGAATTCAAGAGTCAGATGGCTCGGGGGAAGAAGCTATTGCAGAACCTGGCTGTTCTGCTCCGTGTGCTGCAGTACCTTTGACTAGGGGTCAGCAGGGTGAACAGTCCGTGATGGAGATAGGTGGTGTAAGAAAATAACTGCAGATGCTGGTACAAATCAAAGGTATTTATTCACAAAATGCTGGAGTAACTCAGCAGGTCAGGCAGCATCTCAGGAGAGAAGGAATGGGTGACCTTTCATAGAAACATAGAAACGTAGACAATAGGTGCAGGAGTAGGCCATTCGGCCCTTCGAGCCTGCACCGCCATTCAATATGATCATGGCTGATCATCCAACTCAGTATCCTGTACCTGCCTTCTCTCCATACCCCCTGATCCCTTTAGCACAAGGGCCACATCTAACTTCCTCTTAAATATAGCCAATGAACTGGCCTCAACTACCTTCTGTGGCAGAGAATTCCACAGATTCACCACTCTCTGTGTGAAAAAAAACTTTCTCATCTCGGTCCTAAAAGACTTCCCCCTTATCCTTAAACTGTGACCCTTTGTTCTGGACTTCCCCAACATCGGGAACAATCTTCCTGCACCTTGCCTGTCCAACCCCTTAAGAATTTTGTAAGTTTCTATAAGATCCCCCCTCAATCTTCTAAATTCCAGCGTGTACAAGCCGAGTCTATCCAGTCTTTCTTCATATGAAAGTCCTGCCATCCCAGGGATCAATCTGGTGAACCTTCTCTGTACTCCCTCTATGGCAAGAATGTCTTTCCTCAGATTAGGAGACCAAAACTGTACGCAATACTCCAGGTGTGGTCTCACCAATGCCCTGTACAACTGCAGCAGAACCTCCCTGCTCCTATACTCAAATCCCCTCGCTACGAATGCCAACATACCATTCGAGTATCATTCCATTCAGACTCAGTCCGAAGAAGGGTCTCGACCCGAAACGTCACCCGTTCCTTCTCTCCTGAGATGCTGCCTGACCCGCTGAGTTACTCCAGCATTTTGTGAATGGAGATGGGTGGGGTCTTTAATGGTATTTTTGGCCTTGGACAAGCAGCGTTTGTGTGCAATGTCCTGGGTGGAAGGAAGTGAAGTCCCGATGATTCTCCCAGCCGTCCTCACCACTCCCTGCACGGACTCCCAGTCTGAGGCTTTGCAGTCCCCAGACCAGAGAGAGATGCAGCTGGTCAGTATGCTCTCCACAGTGCCCCTGTAGAAAGTGGTGAGGACGGGATGGGGGAGGTGTGCTGGATTTGATTTAGAGATACAGCGCGGAAACAGGCCCTTCGGCCCACCGGGTCCGCGCCGCCCAGCGATCCCCGCACACTGACACTATCCCACACCCACTAGGGACAATTTTTACATTTACCCAGTCAATTAACCTACAAACCTGCACGTCTTTGAATGTTGGAAGAAACCGAAGATCTCGGACGAAACCCACGCAGGTCACGGGGAGAACGTACAAACTCCGTACAGACGGCGCCCGTAGTCAGGATCGTTTATTAAGGGGGTGGATACGTTAGAGGCAGGAAACATGTTCCCAATGTTGGGGGAGTCCAGAACAAGGGGCCACAGTTTAAGAATAAGGGGTAGGCCATTTAGAACTGAGATGAGGAAAAACAGAGAGTTGTGAATCTGTGCATTTCTCTGCCTCAGAAGGCAGTGGAGGCCAATTCTCTGAATGCATTCAAGAGAGAGCTAGATAGAGCTCTTAAGGATAGCGGAGTCAGGGGGTATGGGGAGAAGGCAGGAACGGGGTACTGATTGAGAATGATCAGCCATGATCACATTGAATGGCGGTGCTGGCTCGAAGGGCCGAATGGCCTCCTCCTGCACCTATTGTCTATTGTCTATATTGTCTATTGAACCTGAGTCTCCGGCGCTGCATTCGCTGTAAGGCGGCAACTCTACCGCTGCGCCACCGTGCTCTTATAATCCGGCGCAGAAAGTGCAAACGCTGTGGGCTTTCTTGACTGGAGATGCAGTGTTTAGGGACCAGGCCAGGCAGTCTGTGATCTGCACCCCCAGGAACGTAGTGCTACTGACTAACTCCATCGTGGTGTCACTGATGTGGTGCATGCCTGTGCCGGTTTCTCCTGAAGTCAACGATGATCTCCTTTGTTTTGGTGACATTCAGGACCAGATTGCTCGTGTTGCACCAGTCCACCAGTTGTTTCACCTCCTCCCTGTAAGCCAGTTCATCGTCGTCCTGGATAAGGCCCACCACTGTTGTGTCATCCGCGAACTTCATGATGTGGTCTGCACTGAACCTGGCACCAGATTAGACAGCGAATGCAATGCCGGAGACCCGGGTTCCATCCCGACTACAGGCGCTGTCTGGTACGGAGTTTGTACGTTCTCCCCATGACCTGCGTGGGTTTTCTCCGAGATTTTCGGTTTCCTCCCACACTCCAAAGACGTGCGTTAATTAGAAACATAGAAACATAGAAAATAGGTGCAGGATGAGGCCATTCGGCCATTCAAGCCAGCACCGCCATTCATTGTGATCATGGCTGATCATCCACAATCAGTAACCCGTGCCTGCCTTCTCTTCATATCCCGTGATTCCACTAGCCCCTAGAGCTCTACCTAACTCTCTTTTAAATTCATCCAGTGAATTGGCCTCCACTGCCCTCTGTGGCAGAGAATTCCACAAATTCACAACTCTCTGGGTGAAAAAGTTTCTTCTCACCTCAGTTTTAAATGGCCTCCCCTTTATTCTTAGACTGTGTGGCCCCTGGTTCTGGACTCTCCCAACATTGGGAACATTTTCCCTGCATCTAGCTTGTTCAGTCCTTTTATAATTTTATACGTCTCCATAAGATCCCCTCTCATCCTTCTAAACTCCAGTGAATACAAGCCCAGACTTTCCAATCTTTCCTCATATGACAGTCCCGCCATCCGGGGGATTAACCTGGTGAACCTACGCTGCACTGCCTCAATAGTCAGCAATCTCCCGTGCGGGACCTTATCAAAGGCTTTCTGAAAGTCTAGATACACTACATCCACTGGCTCCCCTTCATCCATTTTACTTGTCACATCCTCAAAAACTTCCAGAAGATTAGTCAAACAGGATTTCCCCTTCATCAATCCATGCTGACTTGGACCAATCCTTTTACTGCTATCCAAATGTACCGTTATTACCTCTTTAACAATTGACTCCAGCATCATCCCCACCACCGATGTCAGGCTAACTGGTCTATAATCCCCCGTTTTCTCTCTCGCTCCTTTCTTGAAAAGTGGGATAACATTAGCTATCCTCCAATCCACAGGAACTGATCCTGAATCTACTGAACATTGGAAAATGATCACCAATGCGTCCACGATTTCTTGAGCCACCTCCTTGAGTACCCTGGGATGCAGACCATCAGGCCCTGGGGATTTATCAGCCTTCAGTCCCATCAGTCTATCCAATACTATTTCTCGCCTAATGCAAATTTCTTTCAGTTCCTCTGTCTCCCTTGATCCACTGTCCTCTAGTACATCTGGGAGATTGTTTGTGTCTTCCTTAGTGAAGACAGATCCGAACTGGAATAGTGAGACCACACCTGGAGTACTGTGTGCAGTTTTGGTCTCCAAATTTGAGGAAGGATATTCTTGCTATTGAGGGCGTGCAGGGTAGGTTTACTAGGTTAATTCCCGGAATGGCGGGACTGTCATATGTTGAAAGACTGGAGCGACTAGGCTTGTATACACTGGAATTTAGAAGGATGAGAGGGGATCTTATCGAAACGTATAAGAATGTTAAGGGGTTGGACACATTAGAGGCAGGAAAAATGTTCCCAATGTTGGGGGAGTCCAGAATCAGGGGCCACAGTTTAAGAATAAGGGGTAGGCCATTTAGAACTGAGATGAGGAAAAACGTTTTCATTCAGAGAGTTGTGAATCTGTGGAATTCTCTGCCTCAGAGGGCAGTGGAGGCCAATTCTCTGAATACATTCGAGAGAGAGCTGGATACAGCTCTTTAGGATAGCGGAGTCAGGGGGTATGGGGAGAAAGCAGGAACGGGGTACTGATTGAGAATGATCAGCCATGATCACATTGAATGGCGGTGCTGGCTCGAAGGGCCGAATGGCCTCCTCCTGCACCTATTGTCTATTGTCTATTGTGTATAGAAGGACCTCTTTGCTCCTATACTCAACTCCTCTTGTTATGAAGGCCAACATTCCATTGGCTTTCTTCACTGCCTGCTGTACCTGCATGCTTCCTTTCAGTGTTAACGTGCGGGGATCGCTGGTCGGTGAGGACTCGGTGGGCCAGAGAGCCTGTTTCCGCGCTGCATCTGTAAACTAGACTAAACTAAGCTTTACAAAGTAAAAGGGGATCTGCAATCCATTAGATAGGCATCCATCAATGACATTGTTTGTACTTTGCCCTGAAAGCAATTATTCCTTAAAAACCTAGAATAAATATTTGTGATTTACAAGTCAATTTTTCAAATGACAAGTTGTTGTTATCAACTTTGCTGGTTTATCTATTGTGTTAAAACAGATTAAAGCTTAACAAAACATAAACTCCCTTTCTCTGCTTGTAACAGGTATTTAAAAAATAAATATATTTCAAAAGCCTCATTCCCCCCCCCCTCCCCTCCGATTATTAATTCCGTCTGCAAATAATATTGATTTAAGGATTTCTCAGTTCAAATAAATTTCGAAATAAAATGTTGCAGTAACGCAGGCACTGATGAAAATAACAAGCTGGGTATCTGTGAATCTTCAAACAAGTACATTAGCATCGCTGCTGGTAAACCAAGGGGATTTACTGTGAGTAATCTCGTTTTTAAACATATCTGGATGTCAGACAGTGCCAACAGTATCAATGTAACAAATGGCTGCGGAATTACTGTCAAATTACCCCTCTAAACAGAGGACATTGGAAACAACCGTATAATTACTCTAAGTTGACATTCATGGAAGTTATTGCAAGACATTTTGCTGTAGCCCAAGACGGAATTTTAATCTAACTGCTTTTTATCAGCAAAATACTTATATTTAGATGGACAAAAAAAATGCTGGAGTAACTCAGCGGGTCAGGCAGCATCTGTGGAGAGAAGGAACGGGTGACGTTTCGGGTCGGGACGACTCAGTCACCCATTTCTTCTCACCAGAGATGCTGCCTGACCCGCTGAGTTACTCCAGCACTCTGTGAAACGTTACCTATCCATGGTCTCCACAGATGCTGCCTGACCCGCTGAGTTACTCCAGCACTCTGTGAAACGTTACCTATCCATGTTCTCCACAGATGCTGCCTGACCCGCTGAGTTACTCCAGAACTCTGTGAAACGTCACCTATCCATGTTCTCCAGAGAAGCTGCCTGACTCGCTGAGTTACTCCAGCACTCTGTGAAACGTCACCTATCCATGTTCTCCAGACGCTGCCTGACTCGCTGAGTTACTCCAGCACTCTGTGAAACGTCACCTATCCATGTTCTCCACAAATGCTGCCTGTCCCACTGAGTTACTCCAGCACTCTGTGAAACGTCACTTATCCATGGTCTCCAGAGATGCTGCCTGACCCGTTGAGTTACTCCAGCATTTTGTGTCTATCTCTGGTTTAAACCAGCATCTGCAGTTCCTTCCTACACAAACCTCCAAAGAGGACAACTAGCAGTAAAAGTGCATGCGTAATGTGAGTGGCTTGACAGGGCAATGTGCATGTAATGCTAATTGCGGGTGTACGCAGTGCAGCAGAGTATTGTTGGAGTATTGCCCACTCCTTGGCACAGTGTCTCGATAGCTGCAGGTCACAGTCAAACTGCGTGTCTACCAGCCTTAATTAGAGTGATTTATGAAGATATGTCAGCTTTATCAAAAGGCTTTTGGCTTAAGCATCCAGGGAACCTCAGACAGGGCTGTTTTTTTTAATGTGCTATGTCTTACGGATCAAATTCTGGCCCCTACAAAGAACTCCAAATAGGTCACAATGGAAACGTCAACTCGTATGGGATTTACTAATATCGTATTCTGAGTTTGTACATGTGTAATTCATAATATTTCAAACAATTCTGGTTCCCCTTTTACTGACATATCTCCTTACATATTTCCTATGTCTTTGAGGATTTTAGAATCCTTTGGCCGCTACTTATCAAGGATTAAGATTAAATAAAAGGAAAGATTCATCTTGAGAATACTTCCATGGAAGACTGAACTCTGTTGCTTCCTTGCCTGCGTTTTAAGTACCACGGATCTTACATAATGCCGTAATAGGTTGGAAAATGAGTTTCCACACATCCGAATGAAAGAGAAAAAAAAAATCACATTGAAAAATCAACGACAAATTAGATCTGAGGACTCAAAGCAGTCATTTTTGGAAAGAGCTTGAAAAGAGTACGATCAAACAGCAAATAAATCAGAGGAGATAATTGTGTCTTTTCCTGAGATTAAAACCAATAAAGACAATCTCAATGTAGTAATGTCAAAAATGCAAATGGCCCAGGGTTTCTCGTTTATTATCTTTCTTCCAGATGTTGCCGAGGCAGCTTCGTCTCTCTTCCTTTTCCTTCGTCAGCTTTCTTTTCCGCCATTTGTCCGCCCGTTTTTAACCAAAGTACGAAGTGCTGGAGGAACCCAGCGTCTGTGGGGGGAACGGGCAGACGACATACCAGCTTGGGATCTTTCTTCAGAGTATCCATTCCCTCTACAGAAATACCCAGACTGCCCCAATGTTTAAGAAACAGTTAGATAGGTACATGGATTGGACAGGTTTTGGAGGGATATGGGCCAAACGCGGGCAGGTGGCACTAGTGTAACCATAGAAACGTAGAATTCCACAGATTCACCACCCTCTGGCATTCATTGATATTCTCCACAAAAATTCAACAAGTATCAGGTCACCGCGACATTTTAAACTGTATTTTTAACGATCAATCTCTGTGCTAATCCATTCCCTAATTAATTAATCGTTAATTTATAAATCAATAATTGATTATTGTGGCACGGTGGAGTTGCTGCCTTACAGCGAATGCAGCGCCAGAGACTCAGGTTCGATCCCGACTACGGGCGCCGTCTGTGCGGAGTTTGTACGTTCTCCCCGTGACCTGCGTGGATTTTCTCCGAGATCTTCGGTTTCCTCCCACACTCCAGAGACGTGCAGGTTTGTAGGTTAATTGACTGGGTAAAATGTAAAAATTGTCCCTAGTGTGTGTAGGATAGTGTTAATGTGCGGGGATCGCTGGGCGGCACGGACTCGGTGGGCCGAAGGGCCTGTTTCCGCACTGTATCTCTAAATCTGTATCTCTAAATCTAAATCTAAAATGTTACTAATTTACAGGTGAAATAAGTACATTTATTGAATTAATAATTAATTTAATTAATTGATTGCTAATTGATTTTTTAGTATTTTTTGGAAAACAAAATAATGAAAATTAGTGAAATTAGTCAATTTTACTGATTTTCATTCTTTTGTTTGTTGAAAATTCAATTAGTGAATAATTAATTAATTTAATTAATCAGTACTTAAATAAATGTTACTAATGAGCAAAATCAGTAATTACTAATACTAGTAAATTTAATTAATTTTCGTTCTTTTGTTTTCCGAAAAGTCAATTAGTAATTAGTAATTCATAATTAATTACTGATTAGTAATATTAGTAATTACTAAAACTAAAATTAGTACATTTTTACTGATTTTTGTTCTTTTGAAAAATCATTGAATTGAAAGAGAACATAAAATGTTGGCACATGTGCAGGAAGGAACTGCAGGCGCTGGTTTAAATCGAAGACAGACACAAAATGCTGGAGTAACTCAGTGGGACAGGCAGCATCACTGGAGAGAAGGAATGGGCGACGTTTCGGGTCGAGACCCTTCTTCACACTGATCATATGATCAGACTGAAAAGTTCCCGCATCTTGTCTTCAGCGGAATCATAATGATGGGGGGGGGAGGACGTAAGGAAGTACATTCAATCTTTAAATGATTCAATAGACAATAGACAATAGACAATAGGTGCAGGAGGAGGCCATTCGGCCCTTCGAGCCAGCACCACCATTCAATGTGATCATGGCTGATCATTCTCAATCAGTACCCCGTTCCTGCCTTCTCCCCATACCCCCTGACTCCGCTATCCTTAAGATCTCTATCTAGTAAATCATTCAAGGGTATGATTATCCAGCAGGAAATGTTCTGGACCTGTGCATGGACTAGGAGTTGGGATCCTCCTAAACCTAACTACAATAATCCAATAATTGTATGTTGCATTTATTTCCTGGCACATTTCATTATTTTGTTAATTATCCTTTAGCACACCACTTAATACGAAAAATTGCTCTATTAATCCATATGAAAAAGCTATCCAATTTTTGGAAGAGCTATAAGTCACTGTGGTGGATGTTTATGTTAACATGGATTTTGTGTGTTTTGTTGCTTTTTATTGGTATGACTGTATGGCAAATCAAGTTCCTCGTATGTTACTAGGTTAATTCCCGGAATGGCGGGACTGTCATATGTTGAAAGACTGGAGCGACTAGGCTTGTATACACTGGAATTTAGAAGGATGAGAGGGGTTCTGATCGAAACGTATAAGATTATTAAGGGGTTGGACACGTTAGAGGCAGGAAACATGTTCCCAATGTTGGGGGAGTCCAGAACCAGGGGCCACAGTTTATGAATAAGGGGTAGGCCATTTAGAACGGAGATGAGGAACAACTTTTTCAGTCAGAGAGTTGTGAATCTGTGGAATTCTCTGCCTCAGAAGGCAGTGGAGGCCAATTCACTGAACGCATTCAAGCGAGAGCTAGATAGAGCTCTTAAGGATAGCGGAATCAGGGGGTATGGGGAGAAGGCAGAAACGGGGTACTGATTGAGAATGATCAGCCATGATCACATTGAATGGCGATGCTGGCTCGAAGGGCCGAATGGCCTCCTCCTGCACCTATTGTCTATTGTCTATTGTTGATAAAACATACTTGGCTAATAAAGTATGATTAGGATGATGGTTATGATTATAAAGAGTTGAGTTTCAGTTTAGTTACCGAGGGGCAGTGCAGCGAAGAACAGTGAAAGGCTTTTGTTGCGTGCTAACCAGTAGGCCGAAAAACAAGACACGATTACAATCAGGTCATTCACAGTGTACAGGTATATGTTAAAGATCGTGACAAAGTAAGACATGTTGCCGCTGGAGTAGACATTTAGAGTGGAGGAATAGGGAAGTATTGTGGAGCGATTGTAATACGTGATTGTACATCTGCTTCTGCGACTAGCACCGAAATAGTCACCTGGGTTGGGCGCCATCTTGGGAGCTGATCCATACATCAGTCTTCCTCAATACCCAATGGTGGATTACTCGTCACTAGGGTTGCCAACTGTCCCATATTAGCCGGGACATCACGAATTTTGGACTAAATTGGTTTGTCCCTTACGGGACCGCTC
Source organism: Rhinoraja longicauda (assembly GCF_053455715.1). Lineage (NCBI taxonomy): Eukaryota > Metazoa > Chordata > Chondrichthyes > Rajiformes > Arhynchobatidae > Rhinoraja > Rhinoraja longicauda. Next base: position 49,252,046 of record NC_135965.1, read on the forward strand.
TTGTCCCTTATTAGGCACAGGGGGCGCTGTAGGCCCAGACGCTGTAGGCCCCAACACTGTAGGTCCCGACACTGTAGGCCCAGACGCTGTAGGCCCAGACGCTGTAGGCCCCAACACTGTAGGCCCGGACGCTGTAGGCCCCAACACTGTAGGCCCGGACACTGTAGGCCCCAACACTGTAGGCCCAGACGCTGTAGGCCCGGACACTGTAGGCCCCAACACTGTAGGCCCAGACGCTGTAGGCCCCAACACTGTAGGCCCTGATGCTGTAGGCCCGGACACTGTAGGCCCCAACACTGTAGGCCCGGACACTGTAGGCCTGAACACTGTAGGCCTTGATGCTGTAGGTCCCAACACTGTTGGTCCTGACACTGTAGGGCCCAACACTGTTGGCCTGGATGCTGTAGGCCCGGACACTGTAGGCCTGAACACTGTAGGCCTTGATGCTGTAGGTCCCAACACTGTTGGTCCTGACACTGTAGGGCCCAACACTGTTGGCCTGGATGCTGTAGGCCCCAACACTGTAGGCCCAGACGCTGTAGGCCCCAACACTGTCGGCCCGGACGCTGTAGGCCCCAACACTGTAGGCCCGGACGCTGTAGGCCCCAACACTGTAGGCCCTGACACTGTAGGCCCCAACACTGTAGGCCCGGACGCTGTAGGCCCCAACACTGTAGGCCCTGACACTGTAGGTTCCGACACTTTAGGCCCGGACACTGTAGGTCCAAACACTGTAGGCCCAGACGCTGTAGGCCCCAGCACTGTAGGCCCGGACGCTGTAGGCCCCAACACTGTAGGCCCGGACGCTGTAGGCCCCAACACTGTAGGCCCGGACGCTGTAGGCCCCAACACTGTAGGCCCGGACACTGTAGGCCCCAACACTGTAGGCCCGGACGCTGTAGGTCCCGACACTTTAGGTCCCGACATTCTAGGTTTCCGACATATTGCAAGTGGACGGGGTGATCGCTGGTCGGCGCGGACTCGGTGGGCCGAAGGGCCTGTTGCCGCGCTGTATCTCTAAGGTCTAAGGTGGTGGTTTTTGAAACAGCTCTGGCCAGGACCACAAGTAAATGCAGAGAGTTGCGGAAGTAGCCAAGTCCATCACACAGACCAGACTCCACACCATTGACTTCATTTAAAGCAGGCGGCACGGTGGCGCAGTGGGTAGAGTTGCTGCCTCACAGCTCCAGATACCCAGGTTCGATCCCGACTACGGGCGCCGTATGTACGGAGTTTGCACGTTCTCCCCGTGACCTGCGTGGGTTTTCTCCGGGTGCTCCGGTTTCCTCCCACACTCCAAAGACGTGCAGGTTTGTAGGTTAATAGGCTTGGTATAAATGTAAATTGTCCCTAGTGTGTGTAGGATAGTGTTAGTCTGCAGGGATCGCTGGTCGGTGCGGTCTCATTGGGCCGAAGGGCCTGTTACCGTGCTGTATCTCTAAACTAAACTAAACTAAACTAAACTAAAGAGGAACTCTGGGCTCTATAATAGTTAAACATTGCTGAACAAGGCCAATGTTATTCACAGTCAGTTTGCATATTTGGCCTCCACAGCCTTCTGAGGCATTGAATTCCACAGATTCTCCACCCTCTGACAAAATAAATTCCTCCCCATCTCTTTTCTAAAGGTACATCCTTTCATTCTGAGGCTATGGATTCTGGTCCTAGATTTTCCCACTAGTGGAAACATCCTCTCCTCAATCAGTGCAGGAAGGAACTGCAGATGCTGGTTTAAGCCGAAGATAGACAAAAAATGCTGGAGTAACTCAGCGGGCCAGGCAGCATCTCTGGAGAGAAGGAATGGGTGACGTTTTGGGTTGAGACCCTTCTTCAGACATGGAGGGAGGGTCTCGACACGCAACATCACCCATTCCTTCTCCCCAGAGATGCTGCCTCTCCGCATTCACTCCGTGCAGACCATTCACTCTTCTGTACAATTCAATGAGGTCTAGCCTCGTCCTAAACTCCAGCGAGTACAGGCCCAGTGCCTGCTAATACTCACCATATGTAACCACCATCATCGGCGGTCACTGGAAGCGAGTGTGACTGTCCTCTCCATAGGGTCGGACGCCTGTGCGTGACTTTGTTTAACGTGGGGAGACTGGTGCACAGACAGCCACCACACGGTCCTTGACAGATCTGGGTCAGGATCCAGTGGCGTGGAGTCCAAGACGACCGGGGACCCTTTTCTGCCGCGGCCTTCATCCATCGGCCTTCCCAGCCATTGTGACGCTCCACTAAAGTCAGCCATCATCCTCCCTCCGCCTGCTCCACCGTTGTGGTCTTGGTTGGATCGCTCTTTGTCAGGGACCTCCCTCCCCCTCGACCTTACCGCCATGGGTGACCCTACCAGGAGCGTAGCTCCAGACGGCATCGCTCTCAGGGTCTCAGGACCACACGAGCTTTGGTGTAAGGCCTGTCCTCTGGTGAAAGTGAAACCAATGACTTGGAGCTGGGCCATGAAGATCATCATTGGATAATTACTGTAGATTAATGGTTGAAGTCATTGTGACCTGGTTTCTGGACTGGTGGCAATGGAGGTTGAATAGTTGAGAGGCACAAGGAATTTGAAATGCTGGCATCCTGAGTAAAAATACAACAATTGGAGAACAGCTCCTTATATTTCGCTTGGACGGCTAACAACCCAGTTGTAAACATTTTGATTTCTCTAACTTCAAATAACCCTTACATCCCCATCCCTCACTATCCTTCCCCCACTCTGGTTGTACAACGTGACAATCCATGGAGAAGATGTAGTTGTGAAGCTCATCCAATCATTCCTTGGACTTGGAATCCTTCGATTCCATCTGCTATGAATTATGCCTTTGGTTGTGCTAACGACTGTGGGAAAAAGCAGTGGAAGGACTCACTGGATCACTTTGAAAAAGAAAATTGGCATTCGCAATGGGTCATATCATCCTTTTCTGTCTTATACGATCCAATGATTAGGAAACCAATGCGTTAGAAATGAAAAATGTGCCTTGTCTCTGGCAAAGATTAAAATGTATGTGTGAGAATCCAACTCGACCGAACAGATAAGCATGTTGTTTATGTTAGCTTGATGCTCTTTGGAACTGCCAGTGATAATTCTGTCCATCCAAGTGAGCAATTGTTAACTCAGACTAGACTTCCACTGCGTATTGTATCAACAAGAAGTCATTTATATCCAGGATCCTTCCAAAAGCTACAGCAGCAACAAAAAAAAAATTGTCTCTGGTAGTTGCAAGTATATTTCAGGAATCCTTGTAGATAACTTTTCACTATTTTATATCGTCAAGCCAAGAATATTTTTTCTTCTTCCCAAGGCTCAAGTCAAGGATATTTCTTTTACTTCCCACTATGGCGCAGCGGGTAGAGCTGCTGCCTCACGGCGCCAGAGACCCGGGTTCGATCCTGACCATGGGTGCTGTCTGTACGGAGTTTGTACGTTCTCCCCGTGACCTGCGTGGGTTTTCTCCGGGTGCTCCGGTTTCCTCCCACACTCATAGAAACTTAGAAACATAGAAAATAGGTGCAGGAGTAGGCCATTAGGCCCTTTGAGCCTGCACCACCATTCAATATGATCATGGCTGATCATCCAACTCAGTATCCCGTACCTGCCTTCTCTCCATACCCCCTGATCCCTTTAGCCACAAGGGCCACATCTAACTCCCTCTTAAATATAGCCAATGACTTGGCCTCAACTACCTTCTGTGGCACCCGCACTGATCAAGAATCTGTAACATGTTTCTTTGTTTCTATGTTTCTATGTTTGTATGTTTGGGGTTATGGGGAGAAGGCAGGAGAATGGGGTTAGGAGGGAGAGATAGATCAGCCGTGATTGAATGGTGGAATAGACTTGATGGGCCGAATGGCCTAATTCTGCTTCTATCACTTATGAACATATATATGACAATCAATTAAAGGTAGAGACAGAGTGCTGGAGTAACTGAGAGGGTCAGGCGGAATATCTGGAGAAAAAGGATGGGTGGTGTTTCGGGCCAGGCCACATCTACAGATCAGTCTTTGTGTACATCTTTGGTATAATCCAGTGTCTGCAGTTCCTCGTTTCTACATACTGCCAGTAAATTAATCTGAATGTGAATCTGTGAAGTGCATCAAACAACAATAATAATTTTGGATAAATATGGTCAATGTTCTGTTCACAACCTCGAGACTGGAGTGAGATGTTTCCAATTCCCACAGTGTTTTTTTCCCAAGTTCGGCGATGTTCGTGCCAAAGTGGGTGCCAAACATTAGTAATGTCGTACAAGATTCCGCCTCTTGGAGAGCGGCTTGCGAACGTGACACTTGCCATCGCTGTCAGTTTGCAGAGAGACTCGGCGGTATTAAGCATTTACTTCAGGGCGTCACGGTGGCGCAGCGGTAGAGTTGCTGCCTCACAGCGCCCACAGACCCGGGTTCCATCCCGACTACGGGCGCTGTCCGTACGGAGTTTGTAAGGGGTAGGCCATTTAGAACTGAGATGAGGAAAAACATTTTCAGTCAGAGAGTTGTGAATCTGTGTAATTCTCTGCCTCAGAAGGCAGTGGAGGCCAATTCTCTGAATGCATTCAAGAGGGAGCTGGATAGAGCTCTTAAGGATAACGGAGTCAGGGGGTATGGGGAGAAGGCAGGAACGGGGTACTGATTGTGGATGATCAGCCAGGATCACATTGAATGGTGGTGCTGGCTCGAAGGGCCGAATGGCCTCCTCCTGCACCTATTGTCTATTGTCTATTGTACGTTCTCCCCGTGACCTGTGTGGGTTTTCTCCGGGTGCTCCGGTTTCCTCCCACACTCTAAAGACGTGCAGGTTTGTAGGTTAATTGGCTTTGGCAAAATAGTAAATTGTCCCTAGTGTGTGTCGGGTAGTGTTAGTGTGCGGGGATCGCTGGTCGGCGCGGACCCGGTGGGCCGAAGGGCCGGATTCCACACTGTATCTCTAACATAATAAACTAAAGAGCAAAAAACACGTCACAAGACTAGGGTCTGGTACACTAAACAAGTTTGTAGCCCAATGTGCATATTAATATCATTTAATTATTTAACTATTTCAATTGAAAATTGAAAACATTCATGGATATTTCTGCTAAATGAGTGCAAAAAAGATAGTTTAATAGCAAGGTTCCTTTTTGCATTGGGATGTTGTCAGTCATAATTTTACCAATTGACACACTTTAATGGGCGGCACGGTGGCGCAGCGGGTAGAGCTGCTGCCTCACGGCGCCAGAGGTCCGGGTTCCATCCCAACCTCGGCTGCTGCCTGTGTGGAGTTTGTGCACGTTCTCCCCGTGACCGCGTGGGTTTCCTCCGGGCGCTCCGGTTTCAGATTTAGATTTTAGATTTAGAGATACAGCGCGGAAACAGGCCCTTCAGCCCACCGGGTCCGCGCCGCCCAGCGATCCCCGCACACTAACGCTATCCTACACCCACTAGGGACAATTTTTACATTTGCCCAGCCAATTAATCTACAAACCTGCACATCTTTGGAGTGTGGGAGGAAACCGAAGATCTCGGAGAAAACCCACGCAGGTCACGGGGAGAACGTACAAACTCCGTACAGACGGCGCCCGTAGTCAGGATCGAACCTGAGTCTCCGGCACTGCATTCGCTGTAAGGCAGCAACTCTACCGCTGCGCCACCGTTTTCTCCCACATCCCAAGGACGTGCGGGTTTGTAGGTTAATCGGCCCCTCTGTACATCTCCCCGAGTGTGTAGGGAGTGGACGAGAACGTGGGATCACACAGAACTAGTGTGTGAGCGGGTGAGATCGATGGTCAGCCGGGGAAGAGGTGATAAGGAAGGGATACAGGGATGCAAGCAGTGGAACTAGCAGGAGCCCTGCAGGGGAGGGGAGGGGAGAGGATGCAAGGGTTACATGACATTAGCAAAATCAACGTTCATACCGCTGAGCTGTCAGCTTCCCAAGCGAAATATAAAATGCTGTTCCTCCAAATTTGTGTTTGGCCTCACTCTGACAGTGGTGGAGACCAGGACAGAAAGGTTAGTGTGGGAATGGGAGGGGGAGTTAAAGTGTTTGGCAACCGGGAGATCGCGTGGGTCAGGGCGGACTAGTCCTGACACAGGGAGACAGAGTTGCCTGACTTGGAGTTCAGCGCTGTTGAAACAGGGAAGGATTATGACAGGGTCGTTTCTAGTACTGAAAGCCTTTTGCAACCGCATGCTTTCAGTACGCGCCCTGGGCTTTGTCAACTGTGCACACATCAAGCAGCAAGACACTTAAAGAGTATCTCAAGCCATAGACAGGCCTGACTTCTCGTTATCAGTGTTTGTGTCTTCTTCTCACTTCAGACCAGACAGCAGGCTTCTCTTCGTTGCAAGAAAGGGCATTGCATTTAGTCGGTGCAAGGCTGGGTACCGTCAGCACTGACATATTGAGTGCGCAGCATAGAAACAGAAAACAGAGAAAATAGGTGCAGGAGGAGGCCATTTGGCCCTTTGAGCCAGCACCTCCTTTCATTGTGATCATGGCTGCTCATCCACAATCAATAGCATTCACAGTGACGGGCCGGCACGGTGGCACAGCGGTAGAGTTGCTGCCTCACAGCGCCGGAGACCCGGGTTCCATCCCGACTACGGGCGCCATCCGTACAGAGTTTGTACGTTCTCCCCGTGACCCGCGTGGGTTTTCTCAGAGATCTCCGGTTTCCTCCCACGCTACAAAGACGTGCAGGTTTGTTGGTTAATTGGCTTGGTGTAAATGTAAATAGTCCCCAGCGTGTGTGTGGGGTAGTGTCAGTGTGTGGGGATCGCTGGTCGGTACGGACTCGGTGGGCCGAAGGGCCTGTTTGAGGAAAAAAAAATTCAGTCAGAGAGTTGTGAATCTGTGGAATTCTCTGCCTCAGATGGCAGTGGAGGCCAATTCTCTGAATGCATTCAAGAGAGAGCTAGATAGAGCTCGTAAGGATAGCGGAGTCAGAGGGTATGGGGAGAAGGCAGGAACGGGGTACTGATTGAGAATGATCAGCCATGATCACATTGAATGGCGGTGCTGGCTCGAAGGGCCGAATGGCCTCCTCTTGCACCTATTGTCTATTGTCTATTGTTTCCGTGCTGTATCTCTAAACTAAGATAGATTCTTGATCAGTGCGGGTGTCAGGGGTTATGGGGAGAAGGCAGGAGAATGGGGTTGGGAGGGAGAGATAGATCAGCCATGATTGAATGGCGGAGTAGACTTGAAGGGCCGAATGGCTTAATTCTACACCTATTCCTTATGACCTTATAACTAAATTTTAAAAAGTATCCCTGGGCCCATGATCTGCTGTGGAACAATAGTGGACAGCATTGGAAGCTGCCTGCAGCCTCTCTGATGTATAACAGACCCAGGCAGGTCACATCTTCAGAATATGGCCTAACCTGTGGGAGGTCCTTTGTCGACTGATAAACAAATGAACACTTCACCTTCTGATAGGGGAAAAAAAAAGATCTTTTACAGTTCTGTTTATCCCATGTCTGCCGTCGATGCGGGGAAATATGTGCCAATAGTAAACATCCACAGGCAAAGGATCTGCAGAGTCCTGCAGAGCTGGAACCTTGCATAGAACACAGAGTGCTGGAGTAACTCAGCCAGTCAGGCAGCATCTGTGGAGAACATGGATAGGTGACGTTTCACAAAGTGCTGGAGTAACTCAGCGGGTCAGGCAGCATCTGTGGAGAACATGGATAGGTGACGTTTCAGAGTGCTGGAGTAACTCAGCGGGTCAGGCAGCATCTGTGGAGAACATGGATAGGTGACATTTCACAGAGTGCTGGAGTAACTCAGCGGGTCAGGCAACACCTGTGGAGAACATGGATAGGTGACGTTTCATAGAGTGCTGGAGTAACTCAGCTGGTCCGGCAGCATCTGTGGAGAACATGGATGGGTGACGTTTCATCTTTGGGTGGATTGAAAGATACAGCAGGGAAACAGGCCCTTCGGCCCACCGAGTCCACGCCGACCAGCGATCACCCTTTCACACTAGTTCTATGCTATCCACTTTCTCATCCACTCCCTGCACACTAGGGGGCAATTTATAGAGGGGCCGATTAACCTACGGACCCGCACGTCTTTGGAATGTGGGAGGAAACCGGAGCACCCGGGGAAAATCCTCGCGGTCTCAGGGAGAATGTACAGACAGCAGCCGTAGTCAGGATCGAACCCGGGTCTCTGGCGCTGTGAGGCAATGACTCTATCGCTGCTCCACCGTGCTTCCCTGATGTACATAAGCCCCTGCTCGTTGAGCCTCTATCGCAGATTGTTTACTCTATGGTTCTACGCTGTGTTGCACAGTTGCTCCAATCTGTGGAGGCAGATACCTCGGCGATCTGAGGAAGGAGAGGAAGTCGCATTAATATACTTATCCCAGCATCTCCATTCCTTCAGGATATCCTCCTGTGTTCTTATTGCTCCTGACCCTTCGCAGCTCATTATAACTCTTCCTTTTCCAACTAACTTTCCCACTAGCTGGTCGCAAAAAGGTTTCCTCTTGTTAAAATGCACATAACTGTTTCTGTTGAGAGGAAAGATAAATGAACTCAAGTGCATTTTTTCTCAATGAGCCGTAAGCCAGCTTTTAAAAACATTTTTCCACCTCTGACTTAGACAAATAGTTTAGATTGTGTAGCTCCTCTGGTGAAGATACAGTTAAGATCGGACAGGTTTGGAGGGAAAGGCGGGCCAGGTGGGACTAGTGTAGCTGGGACATTGTTGGCCAGTGTGGGCAAGTTGGGCCGAAGGGCCTGTTTCCACGCTGTATCACTCTATGACTATGAAACAGACTATTCCACATGTGACTGGAATTCAATTTCAGCATCTGAAATATCAAGGCACAAAATGCTGGAGTAACTCAGCAGATCATGCAATGGATAACTCACTGAATTACCCCGGCACTTTCTGTACATATTTATACAGTATACACCTGATATTCCACTTGGGCAGCTTACCAGGCTACAGAATGAAGAATGTTCCCCATCTAAAATGTCGCCCAACGAGAGTGGCGTGGTGGCGCAGCGGTAGAGTTGCTGCCTCACAGCGCCAGAGACACAGGTTCGATCCTGACTACGGGTGACAATAGACAATAGACAATAGACAATAGACAATAGACAATAGACAATAGGTGCAGGAGGAGGCCATTCGGCCCTTCGAGCCAGCACCGCCATTCAATGTGATCATGGCTGATTTCCCAATCAGTACCCCGTTCCTGCCTTCTCCCCATACCCCCTGACTCCGCTATCCTTAAGAGCTCTATCTAGCTCTCTCTTGAATGCATTCAGAGAATTGGCCTCCACTGCCTACTGAGGAAGAGAATTCCACAGATTCACAACTCTCTGACTGAAAACGTTTTTCCTCATCTCAGTTCTAAATGGCCTACCCCTTATTCTTAAACTGTGGCCCCTTGTTCTGGACTCCCCCAACATTGGGAACATGTTTCCTGCCTCTAACGTGTCCAACCCCTTAATAATCTTATACGTTTCGATAAGATCTCCTCTCATCCTTCTAAATTCCAGTGTATACAAGCCTAGTCGCTCCAGTCTTTCAACATATGACAGTCCCGCCATTCCGGGAATTAACCTAGTAAACCTACGCTGCACGCCCTCAATAGCAAGAATATCCTTCCTCAAATTTGGAGACCAAAACTGCACACAGTACTCCAGGTGCGGTCTCACTAGGGCCCTGTACAACTGCAGATGGACCTCTTTGCTCCTATACTCAACTCCTCTTGTTATGAAGGCCAACATTCCATTGGCTTTCTTCACTGCTGTCTGTCTGTACGGAGTTTGTACGTTTTCCCCGTGACCTGCGTGGGTTTTCTCCGGGTACTCCGGTTTCCTCCCACACTCCAAAGACGTGTAAATTGGCTTGGTGAAAATGTAAATTGCCCTTAGTGTGTGTAGGAGAGGAATAGTATATGGGGTGTAGGAAAATAACTGCAGATGCTGGTATATGGGGTTGGCGTGGAAATGGTGGGCCGAAGGGCCTGTTTCTGCGCTGTATCTCTAAACTAAACTAGTGTGCGGGGGTGGTCAATAGACAATAGACAATAGACAATAGGTGCAGGAGGAGGCCACTCGGCCCTTCGAGCCAGCACCGCCATTCAATGTGATCATGGCTGATCATTCTCAATCAGTACCCCGTTCCTGCCTTCTCCCCATACCCCCTGACTCCGCTATCCTTAAGAGCTCTATCCAGCTCCCTCTTGAATGCATTCAGAAAATTGGCCTCCACTGCCTTCTGAGGCAGAGGCAGAGGTCACTGGTCGGCACGGACTCGGTGGGCCTGTTTCCGCACCGTATCTCCAAACTCAGCTAAATTTAACCGAGGATGGGCTTCTAATCTTCCTGAAAGGTTCAAAGTTTTTGAAAGTATTGAGCGCTTGACAAAATGAGTCTTCCTGCTAAAAAGCATTTTGCTTTAAGAAGCACTTCAAACCCAGTCCAAGCCGTGAATGTTTCAGTGTCGGCGGTCCCATTGTCCAGTGTACTGAGGGGATTAGTTGGTGGGGACCACCGTGCATGTCCACAAGCCAGGCATGGATCCTTCAGCGATGTGAGTGTGCCAAGACAGTTTAAATCAAAGACAAACATTGGAGAAAAAAATGTGAAACTTTTCCTGGGTTAATGGAAAGAAAGTACGAAAAAAAAGCTTCCAGAATCTGAAAGTAAAGCAATAGTTTTGTGCACAGACACTCAATCGCGGTTAAGAGTTCTTCTTTGTGTAGTTGGCTCTGTGACAATTGTCCTGAAATGTGCGCGTTGACCTGAGCTGGCCTCTTGCAGAACTTTTCGTTTTACACCCACTGTAACTGTTCGACGGCCTTGTTGGATGAGACGAGGGAGATGAGATGGGATCCGTGACTGGAGGCGGGGGCTGTCGTCTCTCTGGCTGGACAGGAAGGTCAGGGCGATGTCTCCCCTAGTATCGGCCAGCCCTGTCTCTGTCTCCGTCATGCCCGGGCCATGCCAAGGGACGGAATGGGCCGGGCTACACTGTCAGCCGACCCAGAAGCTGAGATACTGCAAAGGAAAGTGTCTTCTGTTTTGTGAGCTGGAGCCGAACTGAAGGGAAGTGCAGTGCGAGACAGTAATCTCCACCGAGACAGTCACATTGTATTCTAGATGGTGAGCTCATGATTTTACAAAGAGCTCCAGACAAGCAAGTGCCTGATGATTTAGTTCAGTTTAGAGATGCAGCACGGAAACAGGCCCTTCGGCCCACCGAGCCCGTGCCGACCAGCAATCACTCAGCATACTAACACTATCCTACAATCTAAGGACGATTTACAATTTTACCGAAGCCGATTAACAATTAACAAACCTGTAGGTCTTTGGAGTGTGGGAGGAAACCGGAGCACCCGGAGGAAACCCAAGTGGTCACGGGGAGAACGTACAAACTCCGTACAGACAGCACCCGTAGTCAGGATGGAACCCGGGTCTCTGGCGCTGTGAGGCAGAGTTGGGCTGAATTTCCTGTTTCCGTGCTGTGTGAAAATGACTCTCTGACTCTCTGGCAAGTCACAGAGCATTAGAACATTCAAAACTTCAAGCTGAATGAATTAATTTTTAAGAAGTCCTAAAAAAAATGTTGCTTGTGCAATATTCATGGTTCAGATCTCAGTTACAGCCAGTGCAGGATGGTTCATTGTTACTGATTTTAAGTTCAAAGTTGGTTAATCTTTAAGATGTTGAATGCGATTAAATTTAAAAAAAAATAAAACCATCAAAAATAACAAGCAATAAAAAAAAATAGCCATATAAATTACAGGCAGTGGAGGCCAATTCTCTGAATGCATTCAAGAGAGAGCTAGATAGAAATGTCTCAATAGTAGCAGGAACGAGCTCAGTTTTAACAGGTGTTAAAAATCTGTGCAATCCTATATGTTATAAAATTAAATTTATTGGAATTTCAGTTATGTCACAACAGAAGGAGGAATGTTAAGTTTAACGTGAGACTTCAGAGCTGTAACAGCTGAGGTACTTGCCAATGGTATTTAGTTTAAGTTTAACATAAGTATGTCAAATAGCACCTCCTCCACATCCATCTAGAAGAGTCATAGAGTGATACAGCGTGGAAACAGGCCCTTCAGCCCAACTTGCCCATACCGGCCAACAATGTCCCATCTGCACTAGTCCCACCTGCCCGCGTTTGGCCCATATCAATAGACAATAGACAATAGGTGCAGGAGGAGGCCATTCGGCCCTTCGAGCCAGCACCGCCATTCAATGTGATCATGGCTGATCATTCTCAATCAGTACCCCGTTCCTGCCTTCTCCCCATACCCCCTGACTCCGCTATCCTTAAGAGCTCTATCTAGCTCTCTCTTGAATGCATTCAGAGAATTGGCCTCCACTGCCTTCTGAGGCAGAGAATTCCACAGATTCACAACTCTCTGACTGAAAAAGTTTTTCCTCATCTCAGTTCTAAATGGCCTACCCCTTATTCTTAAACTGTGGCCCCTTGTTCTGGACTCCCCCAACATTGGGAACATGTTTCCTGCCTCTAACGTGTCCAACCCCTTAATAATCTTATACGTTTCGATAAGATCCCCTCTCATCCTTGATCTCATACCAGCATCTGCAGTTATTTTCTTATACCACATTTAAAAGTTAATATCTATCTCCTAGGGAGGGAGGGGGGAGGGGGGGGGGGAGGGGAGGAGGAGGGGGGATAAGGGGGGTTGAGGGGGATGGAGTGGGGGGGGAGGGAAGGGGGGAGGGGAAGGGGGGGAGGGGAAGGTGAAGGGGGAGGGGAAGGGGGAGGGGAGGGACTCCAAAGACGTGCGGAATTGTAGGTTAATTGGGTTCTGTAAAATTGCTCCTCATCGTAGTGTTGTATATCGTGGAAACAGGCCCTTCGGCCCAACTTGCCCACACCGGCCAACATGTCCCATCTACACTAGTCCCACCTGCCTGCATGTGGCCCATATCCCTCCAAACCTGTCCGATCCATGAAACTGTCCAACTGTTTCTTAAATGTTGGGATTGTCCCAGCCTCGACTACCTCCTCTGGCAGCTCATTCCGTACACCCACCACCCTCTGTGTGAAAAGGAGGTTGGACAAATTTGGATTGTTTTTTCTGGGGCATAGGAGGCTGAGGTGCGGCACGGTGGCGCAGCGGTAGAGTTGCTGCCTCACAGCGCCAGAGACCCAGGTTCAATCCTTACTACGGGTGCTGTCTGTATGGAGTTTGCACGCTCTCCCCATGACTTGCTTGTGTTTTCTCCGAGATCTTCGGTTTCCTCCCGCACTCCAAAGGCCGACAGATTTGTCTGTTAATTGTCTTGGTGTAAATGTAAATTGTCCCTAGTGTGTGTGAAGGATAGTGTTAGTGTGCGGGGATCGCTGGTTGGTGTGGACTCGGTGGGCCGAAGGGCCTGTTTCCACCCTGTATCTCTAAATTAAACCTAATAGAGTTACACCAGCATTTTGAGTCTCAATAGTTAATAGTGTCCTATTTGTCACGTATGCAACTGCACAGTGAAATTCATTTTGCAAATGTTAAACTTGCGGGCGCCGCCATGTTTTGGCGCCATTTCAAAGTCCGGTTGGCCCATGTGCTTCATGTACTGGAATGGTTCCCGCCAACCGATGTCCCTCTCCTCTCCTCGCCCCACCCGGCCATCTTTGTGTCACCTCCTGCAGCCGACCTTGAAGGCGCTGGAGACGTTACCCCGGTTCACCCTCCCGACCGGCCCTTGCTCCTAGGGTTGCCAACTTTCTCACTCCCAAATAAGGGACAAAGGGTGACGTCACCGCCCCGCGCCTCACGTGACCTCACCCAGCCAGCGGCCACGTGCTCCCGCTCCACCAATGGTGGCCGCCCGGGTCGGGAGGCGGGTTGCTACGCAAAGTGCAGAACAATATAATTTTTTTGAAACGCCTCTGTCTAGATGCATTGGCAAAGGGCCTGTCACTAATGAACCATAAATACCCAGCCCGGCCATTGGTGGAGCGGGAGCACATGGCCGCTGGCTGGGTGAGGTCGGGTGGGGCGCGGGGAGGTGACGTCACCCTTTGTCCCGTATTTGGGAGTGAGGAAGTCGGCAACCCTACTAATCCGGGACAAGGGCAGTCCCCGAACGGGACAAACCAATTTAGCCCAAACTACGGGATGTCCCGGCTAATAAGGGGACGGTTGGCAAACCCTAACTATTTCCCAGCGCGCTCTCTTTGAATCTTTGCCCTTTTGGGACACTACATTTCTGCCAGTGATCCATGTACATCCTGCTTCAGACTGAAGAAGGGTCTCGACCCGAAACGTCACTCGTTCCTTCTCTCCTGAGATGCTGCCTGACCCGCTGAGTTACTCCAGCATTTTGTGAAATAAATACACCAGCATCTGCAGTTATTTTCTTACACATGTACGTCCTGCTATCACACCTGATAGAAGTGGCCTCTTATTGCACACAGGCTAATTGCTCCACAAATCACATCCCAAAGCCTCCTCCCTACAGCCATCACCACTGTTATCGTTTATATATTATATACATATTAATGTGTATATATGTATAAATGGGGGCATATAATATACACACACACAATATATATGAATATATAATAGTTATATGTATATAATACGTATAATATGTGTACAACAATAATAACTATATACTTACATAATGTGTGTATATCTATGTACTAAAACTCTTGTTTGTTTGTTTGTTCCTGAACTACAGCCAAAACGGTGCACGATAGCGTGACAATGTTAGGCCCACCTTACTCACCGTCGTCCCTTAGGTGCGAATGGAAGAAGTTTCATTGAAACCGGTGTTATATTTTTAAAGGTATTCACATTTTAAAGTTATTTATTCACAAAATGCTGGAGTAACTCAGCAGGACAGGCAGCATCTCAGGAGAGAAGGAATGGGTGACGTTTCGGGTCGAGACCCTTCTTCAGACTGATCACACAGCGATCAGACTGAAGAAGGGTCTCGACCCGAAACGTCACCCGTTCCTTCTCTCCCGAGATGCTGCCTGACCTGCCTGGTTACTCCAGCATTTTGTGGATAAATAACTTTGATTTGTACCAGCATCTGCAGTTATTTTCTTATACCACATTTAAAAGTTAATATCTATCTCCTAGGGAGGGAGGGGGGAGGGGGGGGGAGGGAGGGGAGGAGGAGGGGGGATAAGGGGGGTTGAGGGGGATGGAGTGGGGGGGGAGGGAAGGGGGGAGGGGAAGGGGGGGAGGGGAAGGTGAAGGGGGAGAGGAAGGGGGAGGGGAGGGACTCCAAAGACGTGCGGAATTGTAGGTTAATTGGGTTCTGTAAAATTGCTCCTCGTCGTAGTGTTGTATATCGTGGAAACAGGCCCTTCGGCCCAACTTGCCCACACCGGCCAACATGTCCCATCTACACTAGTCCCACCTGCCTGCATGTGGCCCATATCCCTCCAAACCTGTCCTATCCATGTACCTGTCTCAATGTTTCTTAAACGTTGGGATAGTCCCAGCCTCAGCTACCTCCTCCGGCAGCTCGTTCCACACACCCACCTCTCTTTGTGTAAAAAAAGTATCCTCTCAGGTTCCTTTTAAATCTGTCGGGAGTGGATGCAGAAAGCGGGACAACAGATCGGTGATTGATGGTCGGCGTGGGCTCTCTGGGCCTGGTTCCACCAGATACAGGTGAGGAGAAGGAACATTTTATATTCAAAGACTGAATGTTAAAATCAGAATGCTGAAGGAATTTGATGGATCAGGCACCAGGATCAGATGTCGTTGCGGGTCGGAACCTTTCAACAGTCTGATTGTAGTCGGGGGAGATATCCCTCTTAGGGCGGCACGGTGGCGCAGCGGTAGAGTTGCTGCCTTACAGCGCTTACAGCGCCGGAGACCCGGGTTCCATCCCGATTACGGGTGCTGTCTGTACGGAGTTTGTACGTTCTCCCCGTGACCTGCGTTCTCCGAGATCTTCAGTTTCCTCCCACACTCCAAAGACGCGCAGGTTTGTAGGTTGGCATAAACGTTAACTATCCCAAGTGTGTGTAGGGTAGTGTTAGTGTGCAGGGATCGCAGGTCGGTGCGGACCCGGTGGGCCGAAGGGCCAGTTTCCGCGCTGCATCTCTAAACTAAACTAAACTAAGCTCTCTCTAGCTTTACATTTCACTCGTCCTCTGCTGTACCCATAGCTGCCTGGCTCACCACACCAATAGACAATAGGTGCAGGAGGAGGCCATTCGGCCCTTCGAGGCAGCATCGCCATTCACCTGATCATGGCTGATCATCCACAATCAATACCCCCGTTCCTGCCTTCTCCCCCTAACCCCTGACTCCGCTATCTTTAAGAGCTCTATCTAACTCTCTCCTGAAAGCATCCAGAGAATCGGCCTCCACTGCCTTCTGAGGCAGAGAATTCCGCACCATTTTAAGTGAGGCAAGATAAAAACACAGTTAAGTAATCCATCCATTTACAATGAATAAGGGGTAAAATTGGAGCTGAGGGTGTGAATACAAGGAGTGGGTTACAGTATAATCAGTTCTGGCTAATTTAAAGGCCACACCACATGCTGGCACCTACCCTGCTCATTACAGATGGTAATTACACAAATTATACTTTCTGTGCCCAGCTCTTTCAGAGTAAAATAACTATGCTGGAGGACTTCTTTTTCAATCAGTAAAATGCTTGAAAAATGTCCTGTGGCCATACCAACGTGGGCGGAAAATGCTACTGCTCTTTATCACCAGTTTGCTCATTTACATTTCTATCAAAATAGAGGGTTGTTGAGAAAGAGTCAGAGGAAGCTGTAATTCATTTCATGAATGATCACGAGCTCAGCGGAGTGTTTGGGCTAATGAAGGCATTGTTGGCGAGGCTAAGATAAAGCATTCAGCCCGACATTGTTCCTTCATTGTAATACATGGGTGACACAGACACTGTTGATGTTATATCTATAGACAATAGACAATAGGTGCAGGAGTTGGCCATTCGGACCTTCGAGCCATTCACCGTGATCATGGCTGATCATCCAGTCCCATCAGTCTACCCAAAACTATTTCTCGCCTAATGCAAATTTCTTTCAGTTCCTCTGTCTCCCTTGATTCTCTGTCCTTCTAGTACATCTGGGAGATTGTTTGTGTCTTCCTTAGTGAAGACAGATCCTTACTGGAATAAGTGTAAAATTGTCCCGAGTGTGCATAGGCAATAGATAATAGACTATAGACAATAGGTGCAGGAGTAGGCCATTCGGCCCTTCGAGCCAGCATTCAATGTGATCATGGCTGATCATTCTCAATCAGTACCCCGTTCCTGCCTTCTCCCCATACCCCCTGACTCCGCTATATTTAAGAGATCTATCTAGCTCTCTCTTGAAAGATTCCAGAGAATTGGTCTCCACTGCCTTCTGAGGCAGAGAGTTCCGCAGATTCACAACTCTCTGGGTGAAAATGTTTTTCCTCATCCCCGTTCTAAATGGCCTACCCATTATTCTTAAACTGTGTGGGCCCTGGTTCTGGACTCCCCCACACTATCTGCACACTTACGAAGGTACTACACACCCACACACCGTCAATAGACAATAGACAATAGACAATAGACAATAGACAATAGACAATAGGTGCAGGAGGAGGCCATTCAGCCCTTCGAGCCAGCACCGCCATTCAATGCGATCATGGCTGATCAATCTCAATCAGTGCCCCGTTCCTGCCTTCTCCCCATACCCCCTCACTCCGCTATCCTTAAGAGCTCTATCCAGCTCTCTCTTGAAAGCATCCAACGAACTGACCTCCACTGCCTTCTGAGGCAGAGAATTCCACACCTTCACCACTCTCTGTGAAAAAGTTCTTCCTCATCTCCGTTCTAAATGGCCTACCCCTTATTCTTAAACTGTGGCCCTTTCAAGAGAGAGCTAGATAGAGCTCTTAAAGATAGCGGAGTCAGGGGGTATGGGGAGAAGGCAGGAACGGGGTACTGATTGAGAATGATCAGCCATGATCACACTGAATGCTGGCTCGAAGGGCCGAATGGCCTCCTCCTGCACTGTCCTCCACAGCTAATTGAGTTGCGTTGAAGAGAGACACAAAAAGCCGGAGTAACTCAGCGGGTCAGTCAGCATCTCCGGAGAAAAGGGATGGGTGGCATTTCAGGTCGAGACCCTTCTTCAGACTGAGAGTCGGGGGAGAGGGAATCAAGAGATATAGACGGAGATGTGGAAAGATGCAGAACAAATGAATGAAAGGTCAGCCATGATCGCAAAAAAGGAACGATGATAAAGGAAACAGGCCATTGTGAAAACAAGTTACACAATTAGTTTTAGAGATACAGCGTGGAACAGGCCCTTTGGCCCATCAAGCCCGCGCCAACCAATGATCCCCGCACACTTACACACACTAGGGACAATTTACAACGATACCAAAGCCAATTAACCTAAAAGGTTGGAAGTTTAGTTTAGTTCAGCGTGGAAACAGGCCCTTCGGCCCACCGAGTCCGCACCGACCAGTGATCCCCGCACATTAACACTATCCTACACACACTAGGGACAATTTACACTTAGACCAAGCCAATGAAACCTCCATACCTGTACGTCTTTGGAGTGTGGGAGGAAACCGAAGATCTCGGGTAAAACCCACGCAGGTCACGGGGAGAACGTACAAACTCCGTACAGACAGCGCCCGTAGTCGGGATGGAACCCGGGTCTCCGGCGCTGTGAGGCAGCAACTCTACCGCTGCGCCACCGTGTCGGCCTTTATAAGTAATTTTTAAGAAATGACAGAAAGAGGCAATTAACAATATGCAGATGATAAATTGCGAACCTAATATCCAGTTATCCAAGCAATCAAAAGAAGAAATTATTCAGCCTGCCCATGTGCAATTAATTTAGGCCAAAGTGAATAATGGGTAATTTTCTGATTAAAATTAATTTAGTCAAATGAACTATTTCTAATAAAAAAAAGTTACTGAACTAATTAATTTGAATATAAATAGAACCCTGCGATCCATCTGAAATTGATCGGCAGACTCGTAAAGGAACAGCCTACTGCTCAGTTTGGTAGTGGAGTTCGAATCAGTGTGTATCTGAGTCGGACACAAAAAGCTGGAGTAACTCAGCGGGTCAGGCAGCATTTCTGGAGAAAAGGTTATTCCCTTCTGAAGAAGTGCCTCGACCCAAAACGCCACCTATCAGTCCGAAGCAGGGTCTCGACCTGAAACGCCACCTATCAGTCCAAATAGGGTCTCGACCCGAAACGCCACCTATCAGTCTGAAGAAGGGTCTCGACCCAAAACGCCACCTATCAGTCCGAAGCAGGGTCTCGACCCAAAACGCCACCTATCAGTCTGAAGAAGGAACAGCCTTCTGCTCAGTTTGCTAGTGGAGGTCTAATCAGTTTGTATCTGAGTCGGACACAAAAAGCTGGAGTAACTCAGCGGGTCAGGCAGCATTTCTGGAGAAAAGGTTATTCCCTTCTGAAGAAGTGTCTCGACCCAAAACGCCACCTATCAGTCCGAAGAAGGGTCTCGACCTGAAACGTCACCCATTCCTTCTCTCCAGAGATGGATGCTGCCTGTCCCGCTGAGTTACTCCAGCTTTTCCTGCCTGTCTTCGGTTTAAACCAGCATCTGCAGTTCCTTCCTACACAGGTGTATCTGAGTTGTTTACAGCCTAATACCCCTCAACCCATGCCTCTGGTTATTCCTCTCTAAAGCTTCAGTGGTTGGGACCTTAATGAGTGAAGCTGAGAATACACGATCACTATCGCCCCTAGTCGTACCTACGGCAGTTTGGGGATGGCTGATTTTGCTGGTCCATTTAGTTCTGAGGTCAGAGACTGAGGCTGTAAACAGGAGCCGGCCTCCGGCGATGTAATGAGGTGATGCGTGTGGCCCGGAATACCACCTGACCACAAAGTCCCATCTGGGGAACTTTGGCAGATGGCACAGTCTTGCCCACAGCACTGCCATCTGTCCAAACTTCAAACGCCCAAGGTTCTCATTTGCCCTGGCTGCCTCCGACATTTTAACATTTCATAAAATAAAGTTTTAAAATCAAAGAAAACATTGAAAAAGGACATTAGTAACTCAAAGGTGTCACAAAATGCAGAAGGCTGTCAAAGAATATGGCGTAGACAAAGGGCGGTCACGGTGGCGAGGCGGTAGAGTTGCCGCCTTACAGCAAATGCAGTGCCGGAGACCCAACTACGGGTGCTGTCTGTACGGAGTTTGTACGCTCTCCCCGTGACCTGCGTGGGTTTTCTCCGGGTGCTCCGGTTTCCTCCCACACTCCAAAGACGTGCAGGTATGTAGGTTAATTGGCTTGGTAAATGTAAAAATTGTCCCTAGTGGGTGTAGGATAGTGTTAGTGTGCGGGGATCGCTCGCTGGTCGGCGCGGACCCGGTGAGCCAAAAGGGCCTGTTTCCGCGCTGTATCTCTAAACTAAACTAAACTATACTCTGCTATCAAATGAATCCTTGCCTTTTATTCTCCTTTGAAATTTGGAAATCTACTTTTGAATGTTGCATTTTACTTCAGTGCCCTGTAGATTCTTTCTTTGGAATGGCTTAGGAGGTTTTACCTTACGACTGGTATTTTGCTTACTTTTATATTCAGTATCAATTCAGTTTTGGTTATTTTCAAGTGTACCGCGAGGTACAGTGAAAAGCTTTCTGTCGCGTGCTAACCAGTCAGCAGAAAGACAATACATGATACAAGGGAGGCACGGTGGCGCAGTGGTAGAGTTGCTGCCTTACAGCGAATGCAGCGCCGGAGGCTCAGGTTCGATCCTGACTACGGGCGCCGCCTGTACGGAGTTTGTACGTTCTCCCCGTGACCTGCGTGGGTTTTCTCCGAGATCTTCGCTTTCCTCCCACACTCCAAAGACGTGCAGGTTTGTAGGTTAATCGGCTGGGCAAATGTAAAAATTGCCCCTAGTGTGTGTAGGATAGTGTTAATGTGCGGGGATCGCTGGGCGGCGCGGACCCGGTGGGCCGAAGGGCCTGTTTCTGCGCTGTATCTCTAAATCTAAAAAAATAATAAAAAATGATTACAATCGAGCCGTCCACAGTGTATAGGTACACGATGAGGGATATTCAAATATATCTTCAAATATTCCGTGTGATTCCACGCCTGGCATCGGCGCTCCAACCGCGACCTGCGGACTTCAACATCGAGGAGCTCGCAGTCTCGGCTTGAGACCGACGTCGGGAGCTCCGAGCTGCACGATGTTCGACAAGCCCCGACCCGGGGTAGATCGCCCGGCGCGGGGGAGCTGAGATCCCCCCGATGCAGGGGCTTGATCGCCCCGACGCAGAGGGCCTGACCGCCGGCTACGGGAGTCAAGATCGTCCCGTCAACGGAAGGTTCGAGGCCCCCGACCGCTGGAGGACAAAGAAGGGAAGAAATTGAACTTTTTTGTCGCCTTCCATCACAGTGAGGAATGTGGAGGAGTCACTGTGGGGGACGTTCATGTTAAAATGTATTTAGTGTGTCCTGTTGCTTGTTATTGTTATGACTGTACGGCAAATGAAATTCCTCGTATGTTGCAAAACATACTTGGCTAATAAAGTATGATTGTGGTTGTGATTGTGATTGTGATATATCCAGTATTGACTCCTAGTAAAAACTGCTCTTGTGCAGTCAGTATAAACATTCCAATGTCAATTTTCCAAGGCCTCAATATTAAGTAATCCTTTTACTCCAACACCAACTGACTCCAGCTCCAACTCCAGCTGACTCAATAGACAATAGACAATAGGTGCAGGAGGAGGCCATTCGGCCCTTCGAGCCAGCACCGCCATTCAATGTGATCATGGCTGATCATTCTCAATCAGTACCCCGTTTCTGCCTTCTCCCCATACCCCCTGACTCCGCTATCCTTAAGAGCTCTATCTAGCTCTCTCTTGAATGCATTCAGAGAATTGGCCTCCACTGCCTTCTGAGGCAGAGAATTCCACAGATTCACAACTCTCTGACTGAAAAAGTTTTTCCTCATCTCCGTTCTAAATGGCCTACCCCTTATTCTTAAACTGTGGCCCCTTGTAGGTGGGATGTTTCAGTTGTGTTGGGAGGCCAGTATCTTAATGCAAAACGTTAAAACACAGTGGTGCAGCGGTAGACTTGCTGCCTCGAGCTGACTGTGGGTGCTGTCTGTATGGAGTTTGTACGATTTTCCTCCCACACTCCAAAGATGTACAGGTTTGTAGGTTAATTGGCTTGGTAAAATTGTAAAAGTTGTCCCTAGTGTGTGTAGGATAGTGTTAGTGTGCGGGGATCGGTGGTCGGTGCGAACTCGATGGGCCGAAGGGCCTGTTTCCCCGCTGTATCGCTGAACTAACCTAAACTAAACTAGTGTCAACACCCATATGAGCGATTGTGTCCATTTCATTTTGTCTAACAGAGATGAAAACGCCAATGTAGCAGGGATGGGCCTTGAGTGTTTAAATGATCCAGGCTTCATTGAACCAAGCTTGAAGTTCAACAAACCTTTCCCATAAAATACACACTCCAGACTTTAACGAAGAGAAGGAATTGGGTCGACAGACACAAAGGTCAGCAAACTCTTTACGAGCTTTATGCAAGCAGATAATTTGCGATTTTTCTCTGAAGATTATTTCCATGACACTGCGAGACATCGATTTGAGAGAAAACCAGAAGTCCAGATCCTCCTCGTGAGCTGCTCCTTCTCACGCACAAGAAACGTGATAAAGAACAGAGAAAAGGATATTAGGACCATGACTCTTCTTGCTGCTAAAGGGTCTACTTTAGGGTTGCCAACTTTCTCACTCCCAAATAAGGGACAAAAGGTGACGTCACCGCCCCGCGCCCCACGTGACCTCACCCAGTTAGGTGCCATGTGCTCCCGCTCCACCAATGGCGGCCGCCTGGGCCGGGAGGCGGGTTGCCACGCAACGTCCGTTAGGCGGCGCCAGGGCCTCCGGGCCTCCAGGCCTACAGTGTCAGGGCCTACAGTGGCCCCTGGGCCTGCAGTGTCTGGGCCTACAGCGGCCCCCGGGCCTTCAGTGTCCGGGCCTACAGTGTCCAGGCCTAGTGTGTCCAGGCCTACAGTGTCTGGGCCTACAGTGTCTGGGCCTACAGTGTCCAGGCCTACAGTGTCCGGGCCTACAGTGTCCAGGCCTAGTGTGTCCAGGCCTACAGTGTCTGGGCCTACAGTGTCCGGGCCTACAGTGTCCAGGCCTAGTGTGTCCAGGCCTACAGTGATGAGCCGACAGCCCCCCTACCCAGGCCTAATATGGGACAAGGGCGGTCCCGAACGGGACAAACCGATTTAGTCCAATATACGGGATGTCCCGGCTAATACGGGACAGTTGGCAACCCTAGACACAAGAAACTGCAGATGTTGGAATCTTGATTAGACCACAAAGTGCTGGAGGAACTCAACGGGCCAGGCAGCATCTGTGGAGGGAATACACAGATGACGTTTCAGGTCGGGACCCTTCTTCAGACTCAGAGGAGAATGATCCCAGGAATGAATGGGTTAACATGTGATGAGCGTTTGTCAGCACTGGGCCTGTACTCGCTGGAGTTTAGAAGGATGAGGGGGGACCTCATTGAAACGTACAGAATACTGAAAGGCCTGGACAGAGTGGATGTGGAGAGGATGTTTCCACTAGTGGGAGAGTCTAGGATCAGAGGGCACAGCCTCAGAATTAAAGGACGTTCCTTTAGGAAGGAGATGAGGAGGAATATCTTTAGTCAGAGGGTGGTGAATCTGTGGGATTCTTTGCCACAGAAGTCAGTGGATATATTTTTTTATTACTTTTTTTTTAATCTGTTTATTAGTTTTTACAATTATTTCAACAATGAACAAACAATACGCGTAAAGATACATCCCCACCCCCCCCCACCCCCCCCCACCTCACCCACCCCCCCCACCCCC
The DNA here is from genome assembly GCF_053455715.1 of Rhinoraja longicauda. Taxonomy (NCBI): domain Eukaryota; kingdom Metazoa; phylum Chordata; class Chondrichthyes; order Rajiformes; family Arhynchobatidae; genus Rhinoraja; species Rhinoraja longicauda. The sequence continues at coordinate 49,275,850 of NC_135965.1, forward strand.
CCCCCCACCCCCCCACCCCATCCCCCCCCACCCCCCCACCCCCCCACCCCATCCCCACCCCCCACCCCATCCCCCCCACCCCCCCCACCCCCCCCACCCCCCCCCACCCCCCCACCCCCCCCACCCCATCCCCCCCCCACCCCCCCACCCCCCCACCCCCCCCACCCCCCACCCCATCCCCCCCACCCCCCCACCCCCCCCACCCCCCCCACTCCCCCCACCCTCCCCACCCCCCCCACCCCCCCACCCCCCACCCCCCCCACCCGAAACGTCACCCATTCCTTCTCTCCAGAGATGCTGCCTGACCTGCTGAGTTACCCCAGCATTTTGTGAATAAATACCTTCGATTTGTGTGTGTGTGTGTGTGTGTGCGTGTCTGTGTGTGTGTGTGTGTGTGTGTTTGTGTATCAGCGAGTGTGTGTATCTGTGCGTGTGTGTGTGTTTGTGTGTGTTTGTGTATCTGTGTGTGTGTATGTGTGTGTGTGTGTGTGCGTGTGTGTGCTTGTGTGTGTGTGTGTGTGTGTGTGTGTGTGTGTGTGTGTGTGTGTGTGTGTGTGTGTGTGTGTGTGTGTGTGTGTGTGTGTGTGTGTGTGTGTGTGTGCGCATGTGTGCATGTGTGTGTGTGTATGTGTGTGTGTATCTGTTTGGCTGTGTGTGTGCGTGTGTGTGGTATGTGTTTGTCTATGTGGAGTGTGTATGTGTGTGCGCACGTATGTGTGTGTGTGTGTGTGTGTGTGTGTGTGTGTGTGTGTGTGTGTGTGTGTGTGTGTGTGTGTGTGTGTGTGTGTGTGTGTGTGTGTGTGTGTCTGTGTAGGGTGTGTGTGTGTATGTCTGTGTCTGTGTCTGTGTCTGTGTCTGTCTGTGTCTGTGTGTTTGTGTGTGTGTGTGTCTGTCTGTCTGTGTGTGTGTGTGTGTGTATGGGGTGTGAGTGTGTGTGTGTGTGTAAGGGGTGTGAGTGTGTGTGTGTGTGCGCGTCTGTGTAGGGTGTGTGTGTACATGCCGGTGTATTCAGGATTATGAGCAGGATCCTGGCTGGGGCAGTGCCTCTGTTATAGAACAGAGCCGACGTGTTATATATTGAAGCGTAATCCCGAACGGGGGGGATTTCAAGCGGCTGAATTCTCCGTGACCTTGTGCAGTGGCCATGTGGAGACTAGTTGGCCAGTGTCTTGTACAAAACCAGTTTCCTGCATCCAAGCCCGCTTCCCAGTGCTAGAGAGGTCACCCTGCAGAACGCAAGGCTGGGCGGGTTATTAATGTGTGCAACTGTCACCATATTATCCCTCAAATGAACTCCCTCTGCAGCTGAAACAAACATTTATCCTCCATTGTGTCGAAATGAACTGCAGATGTCGGAAGATAGACACAAAATGCTGGAGTAACTCAGCGGGTCAGGCAGCATCTTTGGAGAGAAGGAATGGGTGACGTTTTGGGTCGAGACCCTTCTTCAGACTGAGCACCTGATTAAATGTTATCTCTGTATTCTTCGTTGTCACCATCATTGATCTATTCTACATTATCCTTAATCCTCATTGCCTTTGATGTCTCATTGTCACACCTTAAAGCTGTGCCTCCCTCTCACCTGACTCGGTCTGAAGAAGGGTCTCGACCCGAAACGTCACCTGGTCCTTCTCTCCACAGATGCTGCCTGACCCGCTGAGTTACTCCAGCACTCTGTGAAACGTCATCTATCCGTGTTCTGCACAGATGCTGCCTGACCCGCTGAGTTACTCCAGCACTCTGTGAAACGTCACCTATCCATGTTCTGCACAGATGCTGCCTGACCCGCTGAGTTACTCCAGCATCTTGTGTCTATCCAAGGAACTGCAGATGCTAGTTTAAACCGAAGACAGACACAAAATGCTGGAGTAACTCAACGGGACAGGCAGCATCTCTGGAGAGAAGGAATGGGTGATGTTTTCAGATTTGAATAAAGGTCTCGACCCAAAGCGTCACCCGTTCCTTCTCTCCACAGATGCTGCCTGTCCCGCTGAGTTACTCCAGCATTTTGTGTCCATCCTCCATTAATCCCAGCAAACTGTTTTACTTTACTACAGAAGCAGCCCTTAAAGATGTGAAAATTTAGTATCTTGAGACATATTCTACTTCGGCAAGATGTGAGGCAGTGAAATGGAATTTTGTTGGGGGCATAAAATGCTCATCGTCTGTGTAGTTGGAGAGATGTGACCTCCACTGACACATTCCAGGTCCCACTGTAAGGATGCTGATGGACTGCCCTCTCCTGGCAGTAGATCTCAACTACATTTATACCTCACATTCAGACCTCAGGGTCTGAAGAAGGGTCTCGACCCGAAACGTCACCCATTCCTTCTCTCCAGAGATGCTGCCTGACCTGGAGACGCTCAGCTACTCCAGCATTTTGTGTCTGTCTTCCATTCAAGAGAGTCTCTTATCGAAACGTATAAGATTATTAAGGGTATAAGAAAATAACTGCAGATGCTGGTACAAAACGATTTATTCTCAAAATGCTGGAGTAACTCAGCAGGTCAGGCAGCATCTCGGGAGAGAAGGAATGGGGTTGGACACGTTAGAGGCAGGAAACATGTTCCCAATGTTGGGGGAGTCCAGAACAAGGGGCCACAGTTTAAGAATAAGTGGTAGGCCATTTAGAACTGAGATGCACCTATTGTCTATTGTCTATTGTCTATTCAAGAGAGAGCTAGATAGAGCTCTTAAGGATAGCGGAGTCAGGGGGTATGGGGAGAAGGCAGGAACGGGGTACTGATTGAGAATGATCAGCCATGATCACATTGAATGGCGGTGCTGGCTCGAAGGGACGAATGGCCTCCTCCTGCACCTATTGTCTATTGTCTATAGGTTTCCACCCACACTCCAAAGACGTGCAGGTTTGTAGATTAATTGGCTTCGGTTTTGTTTTAATTTTAGTTTTAGTTTTAGTTTTAGTGATACAGCCCGGAAACAGGCCCTTCGGCCCACCAAGTCCACGCCGACCAGTGATCCCCACTCACTAACACTATCCTACGCACACTAGGGACAATATTTTAAAAACGTTTATACAAAGCCAATTTACCTACATACCAGTTCGTCTTTGGAGTGTGAGAGGAAACCGTAGACCTCGGAGAAAACCCACGCAGGTCACGGGGAGAACGTACAAACTCCGTACAGACAGCATCCGTAGTCGGGATGGAACCCGGGTCTCCGGCGCTGCATTCGCTGTAAGGCAGAAACTCTACCGCTGCGCCACCGTGACCGCCCTTTAATTGTCCCTGGTGTTTAGGATGGAAGGGAAATGAGGGAAATGAGGATGAGGGGTGAGTATACAACGGAGAGGAAAGGACCAGAGTGACTGGGGAGGGGGGGAGAGAGAGGGGGTGAGAGAGGGGGTGAGAGAGGGGGTGAGAGAGGGGGTGAGAGAGGGGGTGAGAGAGGGGGTGAGAGAGGGGGTGAGAGAGGGGGTGAGAGAGGGGGTGAGAGAGGGGGCTTCGATGGGGATTTTACTTGAAATTGGAGATTTCAATGTTCACTCCGATGGTGGACACAAAGTGCTGGAGTAACTCAGCGGGTCAGGCAGCATCTGTGGAGAACATGGATAGGTGTCGTTTCACAGAGTGCTGGAGTAACTCAGCGGGTCAGGCAGCATCTGTGGAGACAAGGAATGGGTGACGTTCTGGGACTGAAAGACCAAGAGTCAGAGAAGAGGGAAACTAGAGGGAGGAAAAGGTTCAGAACAAATCTTTCCAGTCCTTTTCATCCGTCTCATCCCCCCTCCCTTCCCTTACCCCCCTCGGACGGCATCTCTCAGTCTGAAGTTTTAGTTTTAGAGATACAGCGCGGAAACAGGCCCTTCGGCCCACCAGGTCCGCGCCGACCAGCGATCCCCGCACACTAACACTGCCCTCGGGACAATGTTTACATTTATGCCAAGCCAATTAACCTGCAAACCTGTACATCTTTGGAGTGTGGGAGGAAATCGAAGATCCACAAGGTCACGGGGAGAACGTACATACTCCGTACAGACAGCACCCGTAGTCGGGATCGAACCCGGCGCTGTGAGGCAGCGACTCTACCACTGCGCCACCGTGTTGCCCCGAGGAGAAGGGTCTCGACCCGAAACGTCACCCATTCCTTCTCTCCAGAGATGCTGCCGGACCTGCTGAGTTACCCCAGCATTTTGTGAATAAATACCTTCGATTTGTACCAGCATCTGCAGTTATTTTCTTACGCTGGTTGCAGCAAAGGTCCACTGAACATTATTCACTGCATTTTCCCATATTTAGTTTTAGTTTAGTTTAGAGATACAGTGCGGAAACAAGACATTCGGCCCAATGAGTCCGTGCCGCCCAGCGATCCCCGCACACTAACACTATCCTACACACACTAGGGCCAGTTTACAATTTTGCCAAACCAATTAACCGACAAACCTGTGCGCCTTTGGAGCGCGGGAGGAAACCGAAGATCTCGGAGAAAAGGGCGTCACGATGGCGCAGCGGCAGAGTTGCCGCCTTACAGCGAATGCAGCGCCGGAGACTCAGGTTCGATCCTGACTACGGGCGCCGTCTGTACGGAGTTTGTACGTTCTCCCCGTGACCTGTGTGGGTTTTCTCCGAGATCTTCGGTTTCCTCCCACACTCCAAAGACGTACAGGTTTTTAGGTTAATTGACTGGGTAAATGTAAAAATTGTCCCTAGTGCGTGTAGGATAGTGTTAGTGTGCGGGGATCGCTGGGCGGCGCGGACACGGTGGGCCAAAGGGCCTGTTTCTGCGCTGTATCTCTAAATCTAAAATCTAAAAAAAAAATCTAAAACCCTCGCAGGTCACGGGGAGAACGTACAAACTCCGTACAGACAGCGCCCGTAGTCAGGATCGAACCCAGGTCTCTGGCGCTGTGAGGCAGCAACTCCTGAGCCTTTCCGGGGCTCGATACGACATCCCAGCCTGCTCGGTTCCATGTGTTTGGTTCCACCAATGTCCTGTGTTGTAGATTTATAAATGCATTTGAAACTAGCAGCAGATGTGTGTAACTCTACACCTGAGGTGAGGTAACCACATTACTTAACCTTCATCTCCTAGAAATATCACATCCGCCATAATGTACTCTGAAACTATTTTTTACAACCAATTCTAATAAGATCCATTCAAGATGCTGTAATTAAGTACATGGCGTGCTGAGAACCCATGCATCAGATTGTAAATTGTCCCTAGTGGGTGTAGGATAGCGTTAGTGTGCGGGGATCGCTGGTCGGCGCGGACCCGGTGGGCCGAAGGGCCTGTTTCTGCGCTGTATCTCTGAGGGCTAAAGTCTAAAAAACTCATTGAAACCTCTTGTGCCTCGTCTATCCTATAACAACCGAGTAGTGTCCTTCAGAGAACCTTCTGGGCGGCACGATGGCGCAGCGGTAGAGTTGCCGCCTTACAGCGAATGCAGCGCCGGAGACTCGGGTTCCATCCTGACTACGGGCGCCGTATGTACGGAGTTTGTACATTCTCCCCATGACCTGCGTGGGTTTTCTCCGAGATCTTCGGTTTCCTCCCACACTCCAAAGACGTGCAGGTTTGTAGATTATGTAAAAATTGGCCCTAGTGGGTGTAGGATAGTGTTAGTGTGCGGGGATCGCTGGTCGGCGCGGACCCGGTGGGCCGAAGGGCCTGTTTCCACGCTGTATCTCGAAACTAAACTAAACTAAACTAAACCACACATTCTATGAAATGTTGATGTTTAACAATGATTTCAAGTGGTCCATCTCTATATGATTGATCACCCTCTTAAGTTTTTGGTTTTAACCCCGAAATTAACTCTGGCACTTGCAGGTAGCAATCAATGAACGGACATTGTATGTTCCTGTTTTTTTTCCTTTTCAATGCATTCCCTCAATAAAAGAAATACGCAAAAGGACACAAAGTGCTGGAGAACTGAAGAAGGGTCTCGACCCAAAATGTCAGCTGTCCATGTTCTCCACAGATGCTGCCTGACCCACTGAGTTACTCCAGCACTCTGTGAAACGTCACCTATCCATGTTCTCCACAGATGCTGCCTGACCCACTGAGTTACTCCAGCACTCTGTGAAACGTCACCTATCCATGTTCTCCACAGATGCTGCCTGACCCGCTGAGTTACTCCAGCACTCTGTGAAACGTCACCTATCCATGTTCTCCACAGATGCTGCCTGACCCGCTGAGTTACTCCAGCACTCTGTGACCTTTTGTGTATTAACAGGGTGGCACAGCGGGTAGAGCAGCTGCCTCACAGCGCCAGAGACCCGGGTTCGATGCTACCCTCGGGTGCCTTCTGCGTAGAGTTTACACGTTCTCCCCGTGACCGCGTGGGTTTTCTCCGGGTGCTCCGGTTTCCTCCCACATCCCAAAGACGTGCGAGTTTGCAGGTTAATCGGCCCCTCTGTAAATTGCCCCCTAGTGTGCAGGGAGTGGATGGGAAAGTGGGATAACATGGAACTAGTGTGAACGGGTGATCGATGGTCGGTGTGGACTCGGTGGGCCGAAGGGCCTGTTTCCATGCAAGTTTATGGTCTCCAATAATAATATCTAGCACCTGCAGTTTCTACATCAAGGTTATGCGCTTACTTTCCCAGGCCTATCATTATTTGAATATACTATTAGAGTACATTAACACAATCCCCCCAGATTTTAAACAGACCCCTTCAATATAACCAATAAACTTACCACAGGTTTAAGTTTTAAAATGCCCTGTTGGAATGGACTTACCACCTGCAGTAAACAGTAGTGCTGACTAATGTAGCTTCTCACAGTAACATGTAACAGTACAATGCTCAGAGTTATCATGATTGTAAGTTCAGGATGTTCAACACCCGATAAAGATTACTACCGATGGACCAGGGACTAAGAGATAGATGCAAAATGTAACTCAGCGTGACAGGCAGCGATGGCGGTGGCACGGTGGTGCAGCGGTAGAGTTGCTGCCTTACAGCGAATACAGCGCCGGAGACCCGGGTTCGATCCCGACTACGGGTGCTGTCTGTGCGGAGTTTGTAGGTTCTCCCCGTGACCTGCGTGGGTTTTCTCCGGGTGCTCCGGTTTCTTCCCACACTCCAAAGACGTGCAGGTCGACGTGCATTTTTGTTGGTTAATTGGCTTGGTAAATGTAGGATAGTGTTAGTGTGCGGGGATCGCTGGTCGGTACGGACTCGGCGGGCCGAAGGGCCTGTTTCCGCGCTGCGTCTCTAAAACTAAAGCTAAACTAAAGTATAAAACAACTATAAGAAGGGTCTTGACACGTAACGTTACCTTTGTATCTACTGAGACTGGTTTCTCTCCCAGTCCAAGCCTCCAGCGTTCCATTGTCCATCCCTTTGTAAAGGCAAGCCTTTCATCAGGACCGACTGAACATTAGCAGCCTCTCTTCCCTCAGTAACGATGCCTAATCTGCTCGTTCAATTCTCAAGTGGGTGACTGAATAGCTAAACTATGATCAGGCTCATCATTACAGAGTATCTCAGTAAATATATCCCTCGACACTCAACTGTGTTTGAAAAGACAGGGGATTGATTTTTGGAACAATTGTGTATTTACCAGGAAACGAATCTCACTAAGTGCAACATTATGTTGACAAGAATGAGCAAAAAGTTCTCAGTGGTTCATGTCACACCATTGTAAGATCATAAGTGATAGGAGTGGAACTAGGCCATTCGGCCCATCAAGTCTACTCTGCCATTCAATCATGGCTGATCTATCTCTCCCTCCTAACCCCATTCTCCTGCCTTCTCCCCATAACCCCTGACACCCGTACGAATCCTTAGAAAATTGTACTAAAGATTCACAGGAGTTTGGAGTTCCTTTCTGTGATTTTAACCATTTCTCTGCCATTCTGATTGTAAATGGAAACTGCTCGGCAACTGAAACAAATCTGAGCGGGGAGTTTTGGTTAAAAGGTCGTTTTAACTCGAGTAAAGAAAAAAGGAACTGCAGATGCTGTTTTATACCAAAGATGGACACAAAGTGCTGGAGTAACTCAGCAGCTCAGGCAGCATCTCTGAAGGAAAAGGATGGGTGGCGATTTGGGTCAGGACCCTTCTTCAGTCTGAAGGTAGGTGAAGAGATGGAGGGGTGAAATGACCCGGACTAATTGGTCTTCAATCCTGGCAACATCCTCGTAAATGCTCTCACCACCCATTGCAGCTTAACAACATATTTTCTATAACAAGGTGACCAGACATGAACACAATACTCCAAATGCTTCCTCACCAATGTCTTGTGTAGAAAGGAACTGCAGATGCTGGTTTAAAACCCAAAGATAGGCACAAAAAGCTGGAGAAACTCATCAGCACCTCTGGAGAGAAGGAATGGGTGACGTTTCGTGTCGAGACCCTTGTTCAGACTAAGAGTCAGGGGAGAGGGAAACGAGAGGTATAGATGATGATGTAGAGAGATAAAGAACAATGAATGAAAGGAGACACAAAATGCTGGAGTAACTCAGCGGGTCAGGCAGCATCTCAGGAGAGAGGCAATGAATGAAAGATATGCAAATAAGTAACAATGATAAAGGAAATAGACAATAGACAATAGGTGCAGGAGGAGGCCATTCGGCCCTTCGAGCCAGCACCGCCATTCAATGTGATCATGGCTGATCATTCTCAATCAGTACCCCGTTCCTGCCTTCTCCCCGTACCCCCTGACTCCGCTATCCTTAAGAGCTCTATCTAGCTCTCTCTTGAATGCATTCAGAGAACTGGCCTCCACTGCCTTCTGAGGCAGTGAATTCCACAGATTTACAACTCTCTGACTGAAAATGTTTTTCCTCATCTCCGTTCTAAATGGCCTACCCCTTATTCTTAAACTGTGGCCCCTGGTTCTGGACTCCCCCAACATTGGGAATGATAAAGGAAACAGCCCATTGTTTTCTGTTTGTTGGGTGAAAACGAGAAGCTGCTGCGACTTATGTGGGGGAGGGATGGAGAGAGAGAGGGGATACAGGGGTTACTTGAAGTTAGAGAAACCAATATTGAAAACAATATTGCAGCATATGTAATGACGTAGTGTTGGCACCAGATGGCGATGTCACCCACCAAATAATTTCAGGCAGAATGTCTTGTGTAGGAAGGAACTGCAGATGTTGGTTTAAACTGAAGATAGACACAAAACGCTGGAGTAACTCAGCGGGACGGGCAGCACCTCTGGAGAGAAGGAATGGGTGACGTCGAGACCCCCCGAAGCGTCACCTATTCCTTCTCTCCAGAGATGCTGCCTGTCCCGCTGAGACACTCCAGCACTTTGTGTCTATCTCCTGACAGAATATTATAAGGTACTGACTGACTACACTTTCTGTCCTTCACTGTTGAACCAAAACTTTTCAAACTATCATATCATATCATATCATATATATACAGCCGGAAACAGGCCTTTTCGGCCCACCACGTCCGTGCCGCCCAGTGATCCCCGTACATTAACACTATCCTACACCCACTAGGGACAATTTTTACATTTACCCAGCCAATTAACCTACATACCTGCACGTCTTTGGAGTGTGGGAGGAAACCGAATGATTATTTTCTATATACTTCAGTTTGCGTAAAGGCTCCACAAATGTTGGACAACCAATCTTGGTATTGGAAACAAATTTTCTGAAGGGTTGCAGAAAAGGGCGGCACGGTGGCGCAGCGGTAGAGTTGCTGCTTCACAGCGAATGCAGCGCCGGAGACTCAGGTTCGATCCTGACTACGGGCGCCGTCTGTACGGAGTTTGTACGTTCTCCCCGTGACCTGCGTGGGTTTTCTCCGAGATCTTCGGTTTCCTCCCACACTCCAAAGACGTGCAGGTATGTAGGTTAATTGGCTGGGCAAATGTAAAAATTGTCCCTAGTGGGTGTAGGATAGTGATAATGTATGGGGATCGCTGGGCGGCACGGACTTGGAGGGCCGAAAAGGCCTGTTTCCGGCTGTATATATAAGATATGATATGATATGAAAAGATGTTTATTTTTATTTTTAATGATAGATACAGCTCGGAAACAGGCCCTTCGGCCCATCGAGTCCATACCAATCATCGATCACCCGTTCACACTAGTTCCATGTTATCCCACTTTCTCATCCACTCCCTACACACTAGGGGACAATTTACAGAGGGGCCGATTAACCCACAGACCCGCACGTCTTTGGGATGTGGGAGGAAACCGGAGCACCCGGATGAAACCCACGTGGTCACAGAGAGAACGAGCAAACTCCACACAGACAGCACCTGAGGTGAGGATCAAATGGTTGAATGGCGTAGTAGACTCAATGGGCCGAAGGGCCTAATTCTTCTCCTGTGTCTTATCGTCTTATGGAACCAGGGTTACCAACTGTCCCGTATTAGCCGGGACATCCCGTATTTTGGACGAAATTGGTTTGTCCCGTACGGGACCGCCCTTGTCCCATATTAGGCCCCGACGCCCCTGTAGGCCCGGACACTGTAGGCCCGGACACTGTAGGCCTGGACACTGTATGCCCGGGGGCCGCTGTAGGCCCGGACACTGTAGGCCGGGGGGGCGCTGTAGGCCTGGACACTGTAGGTCCAGACACTGTAAGCCCGGACACTGTAGGCCCGGACACTGTAGGCCCGGACACTGTAGGCCCGGACACTGTAGGCCTGGACACTGTAAGCCCGGGGGCCGCTGTAGGCCTGGACACTGTAGGCCCGGACACTGTAGGCCCGGACACTGTAGGCCCGGACACGGAAGGCCCGGACACTGTAAGCCCGGGGACCGCCGTAGGCCCGGACAGTGCAGGCCCGGAGGCCCGTGCACCACCTAATGGAGGTTGCATAGCGGTCATTGGTGGAGCGGGAGCACGTGGCCGCTGGCTGGGTGAGGTCACGTGGGGCGCGGGGCGGTGACGTCACCTTTTGTCCCTTATTTGGGAGTGAGAAAGTTGGCAACGCGATATGGAACCCTAGTTTCTAGCACTATGAGGCAGCAGCCCCACCATGCCATGTACGTGTGTGTTATTGGCCTGCATAGAACTTTGAGTAAGGTTTAACGAGTGTTATAGTCATAGTCATGGAGTCATGCAGCATGCAAACATGTCCTTCAGCCCAACTTGTCCATGCCAACCAAGCTGCCCCATCCACACTAGACCCACCTGCCCGCGTTTGGCCCATATCTCTCTAAACCTTCCCTATGCACACACTTACCCCAGTGGCTTAGATTCTACTTAAAGAGGATGCCAACATCGCTAATCATTCAAATATTAAAACTGAGGTGAGAAAAAACTTTTTTCGCCCAGAGAGTTGTGAATTTGTGGAATTCTCTGCCACAGAGGGCAGTGGAGTCCAATTCACTGGATGGATTTAAAAGAGAGTTAGACAGAGCTCTAGGGGCTAGTGGAATCAGGGGGTATGAGGAGAAGGCAGGCACGGGTTACTGATTGTGGATGATCAGGCATGATCACGGTGAATGGCGGTGCTGGCTCGAAGGGCCAAATGGCCTCCTCCTGCTATTTTCTATGTTTATTAGTCTCAGAAAAGTGCAATAATACAAATGTAACAATCCTAAATACAGATACAAACTCCCACGGGCACCATACAAATACATAGATATATTTAAACAACGATTTTATTGGTGAATTAATAAACGTTTGCAATCACTACAGCACCATCTGTGACTCACTAATACATGAACATTACATTGAAGAGGAGGCGAACATGAAGAGTGAAATCAGTTGGAATGCAATACCTGCAATACAAACATCACAACCTCCACACACACAACTCAACTAATGTCAGCAATTAGCAGATTAACAGCCGTGAACAAGATGAGACCATGCAAAATGAAAATTAACAGGTTGGAATAATGTTCATAAGTTCATAAGTGATAGAAACGTAGAAACATAGAAACATAGAAAATAGGTGCAGGAGGAGGCCATTTGGCCCTTCGAGCCAGCACCGCCATTTGACGTGATCATGGCTGATCATCCACAATCAGTAACCCGTGCCTGCCTTCCCCCCATACCCCCTGACTCCGCTAGCCCCTAGAGCTCTATCTAACTCTCTTTTAAATTCATCCAGTGAATTGGCCTCCACTGCCTTCTGTGACAGAGAATTCCACAAATTCACAACTCTCTGGGTGAAAAAGTTTTTTCTCACCTCAGTTTTAAATGGCCTCCCCTTCATTTTTAGACTGTGTGGCCCCTGGTTCTGGACTCGCCCAACATTGGGAACATTTTTCCTGCATCTAGCTTTCCTATCCATGTACCTGTCCAAGTGTATTTTACAGCACCTGCCTCGACTCCCTCCTAGAGCAGCTTGTTAGCAACTCCCTCAGGAACCCATTACATTTCCCCCCTCTCTCCTTAAACCCATATCCTCTGTTTTTTTGATTTTCCCACAAAAATGATTTCTTAAATCATTCCATAACTAGAACCTGTGTATACATAGAAATAATTTCCCCTTTATTCTCAGACTGTGGCCCCTGTTTCTGGACTCCCCCAATATTGAGAATATTTTCCCTGCAGATAGGAGCAGAGTTAGGCCATTTGGCACATCAATTCTCCCCCGCCATTCAATCATGGCTGATCGATCACTCCTTCTCAAACCCATTCTCCTGCCTTCTCCCCAAAACCTCTGACACCCGTACTGATCAAGAACCTGTCTATCTCTGCCTTAAAAATACCCATTGAGTTCTGAAGAAGGGTCTTGACCCGAAACGTCGCTCATTCCTTCTCTCCCGAGATGCTGCCTGACCTGCTGAGTTACTCCAGCATTTTGTGAATAAATACCCATTGAGTTGCATCTCTCTTTCTCAATTTAATTTGTTGAAATTAATCCACATTGTCAGAAGGTAATGTCATGAGTGATAGGAGCAGAATTAGGCCATTTGACCCATCAAGTCCACTCCGCCATTCAATCATGGCTGATCTATCTCTCCCCCTCAATCCCATTCTCCTGCCTTCTCCCCGTAACCCCCTGACACCCATTCACGAGGCCAACATTAACATAATATTTTGAATTTTAATTTCCATTTGCTTTGTCTTTAATCCTGCTACTTCTGACTTCAACATTTAATTTTGAGCTTTTGTTGCCTTTATTGTTATAAATATGGTGGTTGATATAACAGTAGGAAAAAAGCTACAGATGCTGGTTTAAATCGAAGGTAGTCACAAAATGCTGGAGTAACTCAGCGGGTCAGGCAGCAGCTCTGGAGAGTGATTAATATAATTGTAAAATTACTTTTATTACATACAACTGAAATGTATTATTGACCTTTGTAGTTGTTATTTTTTTTAATTCTCTTGTGACTTTTTCACTCTCATACTTATGAAACATTATCACGGCGTACGAAACAAATTGGTTTTATTCCCACACAAGATACAGGAGCATTCTTGAGAGGCTATGATAGACCTCACTCACCCCCGGCCACTCCCTCTTCTCCCCTCTCCCATCGGGGCAAGAGGTACAGAAGTGTGAAAACGCACACCTCCAGATTCAGGGACAGTTTCTTCCCGGCTGTTATCAGGCAACTGAACCATCACATCACCAACTAGAGAGCAGTCCTGACCTCCCATCTACCGCATTGGAGACCCTTGGACGATCTTTAATCGGACTTTACCTTGCATTAAACGTTATTCCCTTTTTCCTGTATCTCTACCTGGTGAATAGCTCGATTGTAATCAATAGACAATAGACAATAGACAATAGGTGCAGGAGTAGGCCATTCGGCCCTTCGAGCCAGCACTGCCATTCAATGTGATCATGGCTGATCATTCTCAATCAGTACCCCGTTCCTGCTTTCTACCCATACCCCCTGACTCCGCTATCCTTAAGAGCTCTATCTAACTCTCTCTTGAATGTATTCAGAGAATTGGCCTCCACTGCCTTCTGAGGCAGAGAATTCCACAGATTCACAACTCTCTGACTAAAAAGGTTTTTCCTCATCTCTGTTCTAAATGGCCTACCCCTTATTCTTAAACTGTGGCCCCTGGTTCTGGACTCCCCCAACATTGGAAACATGTTTCCTGCCTCCAACATGTCCAACCCCTTAATAATCTTAAACGTTTCGATAAGATCCCCTCTCATCCTTCTAAATTCCAGTGTATACAAGCCTAGTCGCTCCAGTCTTTCAACATATGACAGACCCGCCATTCCGGGAATTAATCTAGTATCATCTTTCCGCTGACTGGGTAGCACGCAACAAAAAAGCTTTTCACTGTACCTCGGTACACATGACAGTAAACTAAGCTAAACTAAACTAAACAATAGAAATGGTCCAATTGGATGCATCTTATATGAGGCTAGTGAAATTAATCCATTCAGTAGTCAGGAGCTAACTCAATCAATTACACTTGAATATATATCTAGACGTTAAACTATGGATCGCTAATGTCAGAGACATAATGTTCCGTAAAGCTCTGACGATATAGCAGCGATTTCATGAAGTTTATGCAGCTTAATGTCGAGTCTGTGGGGTTGGAATCTCTAGCAATATATTAGTGGAGGAAAGTCCCAATCGGGACATCACGGTGGCGCAGCGGTAGAGTTGCTGCCTCACAGCGCCGGTCCAACGCCAACATGCATCGCTGGGGGTTGCGTCCATCAGCAGCCTGCGTGCGTGGGGCAGACCAGCAAACAGCGCAGCACGGCATGTCCGACCGCGCTGTCCTCCGTCCCCTGTAGACCTCACGGCCCTCGACAACAGCACATTACACTGGCTACGGCGCCTGGAGGCCGTTACATAACTTCTGCTGCCTCAAACGCTAGAAGAAGAAGCGCCAGAGAACCGGGGTTCATCCCGACTACGGGCGCCGTCTGTACGGAGTTTGTACGCGTTCTCCCCGTGACCCGCGTGGGTTTTTCACCAGGCGCTCCGGTTTCCTCCCACACTCCAAAGACGTGCAGGTTTGTAGGTTAATTGGCTTGGTAAATGTAAAAATTATCCCTAGTGTGCGTAGGATAGTGTTAGTGTGCGGATGGTGTGGGCTCGGTGGGCCGAAGGGCCTGTTTCTGTGCTGTATCTCTAAACTAAAACTAAACAGTAAGGCTCATCATACGTGTTACATGAGATATGTTGTTTCCGCGTGGACACTGAGAGCAGGTATAAGCGGCAGTCATGAATTTGGCCTTAATTTAGTTTTAGTTTAGAGATGCAGCGCAGAAACAGGCCCTTTTTGCTAAAGGGATCAGGGGGTATGGAGAGAAGGCAGGTACAGGCTACTGAGCTGAATGATCAGCCATGATCATATTGAATGGCGGTGCAGGCTCGAAGAGCCGAATGGCCTACTCCTGCACCTATTTTCTATGTTTCTATGTTTCAGCCCAACGAGTCCATGCTGACCAGCGATCCCTGCACACTAACAATATCCTACACACACCAGGGACAATTTTTACATTTATACCAAGCCAATTAACCTACAAACCTGTACGTCTTTGGAGTGTGGGAGGAAACCGAAGATCTCGGAGAAAACTGTCGTATGTTGAAAGACTGGAGTGACTAGGCTTGTATACACTGGAATTTAGAAGGATGAGAGGGGATCTTATTGAAACGTATAAGATTATTGAGGGGTTGGACACGTTAGAGGCAGGAAACATGTTCCCAATGTTGGGGGAGTCCAGAACCAGGGGCCACAGTTTAAGAATAAGGGGTAGGCCATTTAGAACTGAGATGAGGAAAAACTTTTTCAGTCCGAGAGTTGTAAATCTGTGGAATTCTCTGCCTCAGAAGGCAGTGGAGGCCAATTCTCTGAATGCATTCAAGAGAGAGCTGGATAGAGCTCTTAAGGATAGCGGAGTCAGGGGGTATGGGGAGAAGGCAGGAACGGGGTACTGATTGTGAATGATCAGCCATGATCACATTGAATGGCGGTGCTGGCTCGAAGGGCCGAGTGGCCTCCTTCTGCACCTATTGTCTATTGTCTATTGTCTATTGTCTATTGTCTAAAACCCACGCAGGTCACGGGGAGAACGTACAAACTCCGTACAGACAGCGCCCGTAGTCGGGATGGAACCTGGGTCTCCGGCGCCACATTTGCTGTGAGGCAGCAACTCTACCGCCGTGCCACCTTGTCTTGGACTGTCCAGGTGGAATTAAAGGTCAATTTATTCACAAAATGCTGGAGTA
Organism: Rhinoraja longicauda; assembly: GCF_053455715.1. Lineage (NCBI taxonomy): Eukaryota > Metazoa > Chordata > Chondrichthyes > Rajiformes > Arhynchobatidae > Rhinoraja > Rhinoraja longicauda. The sequence continues at coordinate 49,291,889 of NC_135965.1, forward strand.
ACTCAGCAGGTCAGGCAGCATCTCGGGAGAGAAGGAATTGGTGACGTTTCGGGTCGAGATCCTTCTTCAGACTGATGTCAGGGGGGGCGGGACAAAGGAAGGATATAGGTGGAGACAGGAAGATAGAGGGAGATCTGGGAAGGGGGAGGGGAAGGGAGGGACAGAGGAACTATCTAAAGTTGGAGAAGTCGATGTTCATACCACTGGGCTGCAAACTGCCCAGGTGAAATATGAGGTGCTGTTCCTCCAATTTCCAGTGGGCCTCACTATGGCACTGGAGGAGGCCCATGACAGAAAGATCAGACTGGGAATGGGAGGGGGAGTTGAAGTGCTCGGCCAAAGAAATTAAAGGTCGCTGGGCACAGATGGGCGAAGTGCCCTCGAGGTGGGTCTCCACGCTCACGGGGCGACTCAGACGTCTGCGTCCAGCATGGGGGTCCCGTTGCAGGAGGTGGTCTCCAACACCGTGCTGTGGGTCGTTGCCCGGGGCCACACTGGCCGAGCACCAGGCAGCCTTGAAGCGCCGGGACTGATGGCCGCACATCACCTCCTTGGACATCTCCCTGAAGCGGGTGGACAGGAGGTTGTAGAGGACAGGGTTGACGGCAGAGCTCAGGTAGAAAAACACGCCCGAGACCACGTGGACGAACTGGTAGAGGGAGAGCATCTGCCCGTCCCGGTAGGCGATGTGGATCCACAGCAGGCGGTCGGTGTGGAACGGTGCCCAGCATACTCCAAACACAAACACCAGGACAACTGCGGGAAACAAGAGGAGACAGGAAAACACATCACAGGTGCTGCAGTCCTTCATTGCCACAACTCAACGTCTAATGTAAATTACCAGACCAAGTGGACCCGTTGGGCCCAAACCTCTCCTGCATTGGTGCAGCACCCTCTCCTACCCCCCACACCCCTACTCCCCTCCCCCTCCCCTCCCCCTCCTCTTTCCCCTCCCCTCCCCACTTCCCCCTCTCCATCCCCCTCTCCATCCCCCTCAACCCCCCTTATCCACCTTCCTCCCCCCTCCCTCCCTCCCTCCCCTCCCCCTCCTCCTGCCCCCTCCCCCTCCTCCCCACCCTCCCTCCCCTCCACCTCCCCCCCACCTCCCTCCCTCCCTCCACCTGCCCCCCCCTCCCTCCCCCCCCACCTCCCCACCCTCCCTCCCTCCCTCCCCTCCACCTCCCCACCCTCCCTCCCTCCCCTCCACCTCCCTCCCTCCACCTGCCCCCCCCTCCCTCCCCCCCCACCTCCCCACCCTCCCTCCCTCCCTCCCCTCCACCTCCCCACCCTCCCTCCCTCCCCTCCACCTCCCTCCCTCCACCTGCCCCCCCTCCCCACCCTCCCTCCCTCCCCTCCACCTCCCTCCCTCCACCTGCCCCCCCTCCCTCCCCCCCCCACCTCCCCACCCTCCCTCCCTCCCCTCCACCTCCCTCCCTCCACCTGCCCCCCCTCCCTCCCTCCCTCCCCTCCACCTCCCTCCCTCCACCTGCCCCCCCTCCCTCCCCCCCCACCTCCCCACCCTCCCTCCCTCCCCTCCACCTCCCTCCCTCCACCTGCCCCCCCTCCCTCCCTCCCTCCCTCCCTCCTCCCCTCCACCTCCGTTCTCCCCGTGACTTTCTTCAAGATCTTCGGTTTCCTCCCACACCCCAAATGACGTGCAGGTTTGTAGGTTAATTGGCTTGGTAAATGGTAAAAAATTGTCCCTAGTGTGTGTGGGATAGTATTAGTGTGCAGGGATCGCCGGTCGGACCCGGTGGGCCGAAGGGCCTGTTTCCGCGCTGTATCTCTAAACTAAACTAATCTAAATGGAAACTGTGGAATCTTGAGCCAAACACAAAGGGCGGTGAGGAGGTAGACACAGAGTGCTGGAGTAACTCAGTGGGTCAGGCAGCATCTGTGGAGAACATGGATAGGTGACGTTTCACAGAGTGCTGGAGTAACTCAGCGGGTCAGGCAGCATCTGTGGAGGAAAAGAATGGATGACTTTTCAGGTCAGTCCGAGATGCTGCCTGACCCGCTGCGTTACTCCAGTACTTTGTGTCTATCACCGGTATAAACCAGCATCTGCAGTTCCTTTCTATGCAAAGGACAGCGTCAGAGACCCAGGTTCGATCCTGACCAATTTTTTTTTATTTTTTTTATTTTTTTTTAATATATAAAAGTTTTATTCCAAAGAAAACCATACAAACATACTAAGCAAAATGTGATCAAACAAAAGCCGCCTGTATCGGCAGTTTAAAAATTAAACAATTATCACATTAAAATCCCGCCATCTCTGTCAACAATACATTCAACCCCCCGCGTCGACCAGCGTTCCCGGAAGGCCTCCAGAGTCCCCGTGGACACCGCGTGTTCCCTCTCCAGGGACACGCGGGCACGGACGTAAGCCCGGAACAGGGGTAGGCAGCCGACTTCTGTGAGGCCGTCGACTGCCCGCTGCCTGGACCCGCGGATGGCCATCTTGGCCAGGCCCAGGAGCAGACCGACAGGGAGACCCCCTCCTCCCTCCTGACCCTCCCCCCTCTGTACCGGGTGCCCAAAAATTAAAAGCGTGGGGCTAAAATGGAGCCAGAACTTGAGGAGCAGCCCCTTCAGATACTGGAACAGGGGCTGTAACCTCACGCACTCTGTATACAAATGGTACACGGTCTCCTCCTCGCCGCAGAAGCGACAGGCGGCAGACGAGACCGTGAACCGGCTCAAGTAACTGTTACAGGCCACAGCCTTATGCAACACTCTCCACCCCAGGTCCCCGATGTAAAGGGGGAGGACCCCCTTATAGAGAGACCTCCACTGGGGACCGCTCCCGCCGTCAGGTGGTAACACGGACCGCCAGGGCGTGCCACGGGTGCTGTCTGTGTGGAGTTTGCACGTTGTCTCCGTGACTGCGTGCGTTTTCTCCGGGTCCTCTGGTGTTCTCCCACATTCTAAAAACGTACAGGTTAAAACGTACAGGTTAAAACGTACAGGTTAAAACGTACAGGTTAAAACGTACAGGTTAAAACGTACAGGTTAATTGGCTTCTGTGTAATTTCCCCTCAGGTGTAGGATGCAAAACTGGGTTAACGTTAACTGGTCGGCGTGGACTCGATGGGCGGCAGGTCCTGTTTCCACACCGTATCTCTACACTAAACTAAACTAAACCAAGCGAAGTTCTGGAGGAACTCAGTGGGTCGGGCAGCATCTGTAGAGAGAATGGACAGGTGGTGTTTCAGGTTGGGACCCTTCTTCAGACTGATGGAGTGGGGGTGGACGGGGAAAGCTGGAAAGAGAGGTGGGGGCGGGACAACGCCAGGCAAGTAAGAGGTCGAAGCAAACGCCACCTATCCATGTTCTCCACAGATGCTGCCTGACCCGCTGAGTTACTCCAGCACTCTGTGAAATAAATACCTTTGGTTTGTACCAGGATCTGCAGTTATTGTCTTACTCCAGCCGTTTGTGCGCGTCTGAGCTGAATGGTGACTGTATTGAGGTGCAGTCAGTGTGGGACTTACACAGCATCTTGGTGATCTGCCGATTCTGCACCTTCTCCTCCTGGTGTCGGGCTGCCTGGTAGCTGCCGGCTCCAGACTCCAGCCGGCCCTGGGAGAATGCCCTGTCTCGCCGGAGCTGCAGGCCGATCAGCAGGTGCAGGGCGCTGAGGGTGACCATGGGCAGCAGGTAGAAGACCAGGGCTGTGGTCTGGATGACCAGGTGGTAGAGCCAGAGGGGCCGCAGCAGGACGCACAGAGCCGACTCGGGGATGGGCTCGCCGGCCCGGGTCTGCAGGTAGTGGATGCCGTGCAGGCTGGTGTTGGGGATGGCGAGGGCGCAAGACAGAGCCCACAGCGCGGCGATCACCCGCCTGGCGTGGGACCTGGTCACGATGTACTTGGCCTTCAGCGGGTGGAGCACGGCGATGTACCGCTCCACGCTGAGGGCCGTCACGTTCAGCACCGAGGCGAAGCAGACCGTCTCGAAGAGGAACGTCTTGAAGTAGCAGCCGGCCCGGCCGAAGAGGAAGGGGTAGTTCCTCCACATCTCGTACACCTCCAGGGGCATCCCGACCACCAGCACCAGCAGGTCGGCCACCGCCAGGCTGAACAGGTAGTAGTTGGTCGGGGTCCTCATCACCTTGTGCCTGGCGATCACGAAGCAAGTCAGGGCGTTGCCGATGGAGCCCACCACGAAGATGCCGAGATAGATGCTGCAGGCGGGGGTGAAGAATGCCCACGTTCGGGGTCCCAGGTGCTGGAGGAGGTAGTCCCCCCTGTCCCAGTGGTCCTCTGGCCCGCTGCCGTTGGCGGACAGGTGCTGCCGAGGGGAGGTCGAGTTGCAGAGGGTTCGGTGGAGAGGTTGGGTCAGGTTGTCTGGAGAACCTACCTCGCTGCAATCCTCCAGCAGTCCCTCGATCAGCACCACATCCATACCCCAGACGCCCTGCAAGAGTCAACAACGGTGAACGTGTACAATGGACGATAGACAATAGGTGCAGGAGTAGGCCATTCGGCCCTTCGGGCCAGCACCGCCATTCAATGTGATCATGGCTGATCATTCTCAATCAGTACCCCGTTCCTGCCTTCTCCCCATACCCCCTGACTCCGCTATCCTTAAGAGCTCTATCTAGCTCTCTCTTGAATGTATTCAGAGAATTGGCCTCCACTGCCTTCTGAGGCAGAAAATTCCACAGATTCACAACTCTCTGACTGAAAACGTTTTTCCTCATCACAGTTCTAAATGGCCTACCCCTTATTCTTAAATTGTGGCCCCTGGTTCTGGACTCCCCCAACATTGGGAACATGTTTCCTGCCTCTAACGTGTCCAACTCCTTAATAATCTTACACGTTTCGATTAGATCCCCTCTCATCCTTCTAAATTCCAGTGTATACAAGCCTAGTCGCTCCAGTCTTTCAACATATGACAGTCCCGCCATTCCGGGAATTAACTTAGTAAACCTACGCTGCCAGCCCTCAATAGACAATAGGTGCAGGAGGAGGCCATTCGGCCCTTCGAGCCAGCACCGCCATTCAATGTGATCATGGATGATCATTCTCAATCAGTACCCCGTTCCTGCCTTCTCCCCGTACCCCCTGACTCCCCATACTCCCCATACAACAAGCATGGTGATAACAAGATCACAAAAGGGTCCAGAGAAGATTTACGAGGATGTTGCCAGGACTAGAGGGTGTGAGCTACAGGGAGAGGTTGAGCAGGCTGGGTCTCTATTCCATGGAGCGCAGGAGGATGAGGGGAGATCTTATAGAGGTGTACAAAATCATGAGAGGAATAGATCGTGTAGACGCACAGAGTCTCTTGTCCAGAGTCGGGGAATCGAGGACCAGAGGACATTGGTTCAAGGTGAAGGGGAAAAGATTTAATAGGAATCCGAGGGGTGACATTTTCACACAGAGGGTGGTGGGTGTATGGAACGAGCTGCCAGAGGAGGTAGATGAGGCTGGGACTATCCCACCGTTTAAGAAACAGTTGGACAGGTACATGGATAGGATGGGTTTGGAGGGTTATGGACCAAGCGCGGGCAAGTGGGACTAGGGTAGCTGGGACATTGTTGGCCGGTGTGGGCGAGTTGGGCCGAAGGGCCTGTTTCCACAACTGTATCAATCTATGACTCCATGACCAGAAACATCGTCCATTCCTCCCCCTCCACAGATGCCATTGAGTTACTCCAGCACTTTGCGTCTATCCGCACTGAAGATGACACATTTTGCCCCCTTTCCCGACAATATTTTCACAGCAATTTGGAAGTTGCGTTTTACAAATGAATAATATTTTTTGAAACATTGTGAGATGATGTTATTTTACAAACAACAACATCCAAATTAGGTTCCGAATTACCTCCTATTATCTGGCAATACTCCACAGTACTTTCCTAACATAAAAGTTGTGTTTAACAAACCAACCCTTCCACATTACTGTGAAATGCTGTGAGATAATATTGTTTTACAAAACAAAAAAAATCCGAATTACTGTCAAATACTGTGAGATAATATTATTTTACAAACGGCCATTTCCAAATTACTGGTGAAAATATTGTGAGATGATGTTTGTTTTACAAGCAACAATTCCAAACGACCGTGAAATATTGCAACGTTATAGGAACCGGAGACGCAACTTCGGGGCGCATGAGGGAATTTCACTCTCGTTTCACGGCAGAAAATAAGATAGAACCCTCAAGAGAAACGTGCATTATTAAAATCAGAAGCTCAGTAAGAAAAATAAAGGACGAGAGAGGTTGGATATTTCTGCTGTCGTGTTACAGAGGTGAATGAGTACGTGGGCAACGTCTATGCAGTCTGAAGAAGGGTCTCAACCATTCCTTCTCTCCACAGATGCTGCCTGACCTGCTGAGTTACTCCAGCACTCTGTGAAACATCACCTTTCCATGTTCTCCACAGATGCTGCCTGACCCGCTGAGTTAGCATTTCACAGCATCACAGCATTTCACAGTAATGTGGAAGGGTTGGTTTGTTAAACACAACTTTTATTTTAGCAAAGTACTGTGGAGTATTGCCAGATAATAGGAGGTAATTCGGAACCTAATTTGGATGTTGTTGTTTGTAAAATAACATCATCTCACAATGTTTCACAATATTATTCATTTGTAAAACGCAACTTCCAAATTGCTGTGAAAATATTGTCGGGAAAGGGGGCAAAATGTGTCATCTTCAGTGCGGATCGACGCAAAGTGCTGGAGTAACTCAGTGGCATCTGTGGAGGGGGAGGAATGGACGATGTTTCTGGTCATGGAGTCGTAGATTGATACAGTTGTGGAAACAGGCCCTTCGGCCCAACTCGCCCACACTGGCCAACAATGTCCCAGCTACCCTAGTCCCATTTGCCTACGCTTGGTCCATAACCCTCCAAACCTGTCCTATCCATGTACCTGTCCATGGTACATGGTGGGATAGTCCCAGCCTCAACTACCTCCTGAAGAAGGGTCTCGACCCGAAACGTCACCCATTCCTTCTCTCCCGAGATGCTGCCTGACCTGCTGAGTTACTCCAGCATTTTGTGAATAAATCGAGTTACTCCAGCACTCTGTGAAACGTCACCTATCCATGTTCTCCACAGATGCTGCCTGACCCGCTGAGTTACTCCAGCACTCTCTGTCTATCTACAGAGTACATGACAGATTATTGCAATCTAAACCGTGGGTACCACAGGAGTCTACTCACCGCGGGTTGAAGTATTCCTTGTCTTCCTGGAGCTTTGAAGTACAGTAGTGCTTGTCTTTTCAGAGCTCCTCTGTGTGTGTCTCAGTCCCAATAAAGTCCTGGTGTCCTTCAGGATGGTTGGAAGCCACCAAGTCAGACGCGAACAACTGCTGATGCTGGACCCATTGGGGGCCAAAACCACAAAGTGCTGGAGGAACTCGGCGGGTCAGGCAGCAGCTGTGGAGGGGGATGGACAGATGGATGTCGGAGACCACTTCTTCAGACTGACCACAACCTCGCCGTGACACCGAGGGTGAAGCGCTCGCTGCTCTCTCTCTGTGTCTCTGTATCCCACAACTACACACTGATGAGCTGATACACACACACACACCTTCCAACTCTGCAGCCAGACAAGAATAATTCAGTGCGAAGGGGAGGAACTAAAAATTGCACAGGCTGGTTTAAAACCGAAAAGACAGACGCAATGAAAAAATCTGAAGAAGGGTCTCGACCCGAAACGCCACCCATTCCTTCTCTCCACAGATGCTGCCCGACCCGCTGAGTTACTCCAGCACTCTGTGTCTATCTTCGATTTAAACCAGCGTCTGCATTTCTTTCCCCGCACTATAAAATGTTGGACTAACTCAGCGGGTCAATAGACAAGAGTCAAGTGTGTTTTATCGTCGTGTGTCCCAGATAGAACAATGACGTTCTTACTTACAGCAGCACAACACAATATGTGAACATAGTGCACTGTAAATAATGTAATAAACCAGAAAAAAACGTTCAGTGTGTGTACACATACATATACACACACTTATACACACACACCCCATATTATTTAGTATAAGAAAATATACTAACACACACTTATGTACACATTTATACACACACCCCATATTATTTAGTATAAGAAAATAACTGCAGATGCTGGTACGAATCGAAGGTATTTATTCACAAAATGCTGGAGTAACTCAGCAGGTCAGGCAGCATCTCAGGAGAGAAGGAATGGGTGACGTTTCGGGTCGAGACCCTTCTTCAGACCCATATTATTTATATATATATATATACACACACACACACACACACACACACATGTAAGAGAGATATAGATATACCTGTATTTGTGTGTATGTGTATATATATATATGTAATATAATGTATATGCACACACAAATACACATGATATATATATACACATATACAATATAGTGTATATGTGAGTATATATACATATAAACACACATACATACATGCACATACTGTATATATACCATGCACATACATGTACATTATATATCTATATACATGTACATTGCGTGTGTGAGTGCTATATATACACACACATATACATACGTATAAACATATGCCCCATGTTATTTACATACACATATACACACATCCATGCATATACACTATATATACATATATACACATATACATACATATATACACATATATATATACACATATACACACACGTACATACATATGCCCCATGTCATGTACATATACATATATACACACATATACACATACGTACAAATATATGCCCCATGTTATGTACATACACATATATACACACATATACACATACGTACAAACATATGCCCAAAGTTATGTACATACACATATACACACATCCATGCATATACACTATATATACATATACACACCCATATATATACACACATATACACACACGTACATACATATGCCCCATGTTATGTATATGCACACATCCATGCATATGCACTATATATACACAAACACACATATACTGTACATACATATACACAGATATATATATATACACACACACACACACACACACACACACATATACACATACATTCAGATAAAAAACAAACAAACAATACTAGTGCAAAAAGACCAAACCGATGCCCCCCAAGTCTATGTAGTTCAGAGTTTATTGGAGGTTGTAGTGTTTAATAGTCTGATGGTTGTAGATGTAGGCAGCATCTCGGGAGAGAGGGAATGGGTGACGTTTCGGGTTGACACCCTTCTTCAGACTGAGAGTCAGGGGAGAGGAAAGATAGAGATATAGACTGTACTTAGGACAACTGAATGGAAGATATGCAAATAGCAACAATAATCAGGAATAAAAGAATCCTGTTAATTGTATTCCCGTTGATAGGGGTGGTTTTCTAAAAAGTGAATCCCAGATATTTGGTTGGCATATGGTGAGCGTTTGTCAGCACTGGGCCTGTACTCGCTGGAGTTTAGATGAATGAGGGGGGTCTCATTGAAACGTACAGAATAGTGAAAGGCTTGGATAGAGTGGATGTGGAGAGGATGTTTCCACTAGTGGGAGAGTCTAGGACCAGAGGGCATAGCCTCAGAATTAAATGATGTTCTTTTAGGAAGGAGATAAGGAGAAATTTCTTTAATCAGAGGGCGGTGAATCTGTGGAACTCTTTGCCCCAGACGGCTGTGGAGGCCAAGTCAATGGATATTTTTAAGGCAGAGATAGACAGATTCATGATTAGTGCGGGTGTCGGAGGTTATGAGGAGAAGGCAGGAGAATGGGGTTAGGAGGGAGAGATAGATCAGCCATGTTTGAATGGCGGAGTGGACTAGATGGGCCGAATTACCGAATTCAGCTCCTATCACTCAATCTTATGATCATGATGAGAGAGGAATTAGCTTAATTTAGCATGATGTTTGGCCGAAACACCATGCATGGACCAAAGGATTTGTTCTTGTACCATGTTCTCTGCTTATGCAGATTCAAGCTGAACAGAAAAATTTAATAAACAACTTATTAAATTAATAACAAATTAATAAAAATTAACAAAAATTAATTAAAGATAGGCACAAAATGCTGGAGTAACTCAGCAGGTCAGGTAGCATCTGTGGAGAGAAGGAATGGGTGAAGTTTTGGGTCGAGACCCTTCTCCAGAGATGCTGCCTGCCCCACTGAGTTACTCCAGCTTTTTGTGTCTATCTTCGGTTTAAACCAGCATCTGCAGTTCCTTCTTACACTTAAACAAAAAAAACAATTAATGGCTGATGTCAATAAATATTTTCATAAATTAAATAATACATAGCAATTATTTCTATGTATACACAGGTTTTAATTATGGAATGATTTAAGAAATCATTTTTGTGGGAAAATCAAAAAAACAGAGGATATGGGTTTAAGGAGAGAGGGGGGAAATGTAATGGGTTCCTGAGGGAGTTGCTAACAAGCTGCTCTAGGAGGGAGTCGAGGCAGGTGCTGTAAAATACACTTGGACAGGTACATGGATAGGAAAGCTAGATGCAGGAAAAATGTTCCCAATGTTGGGGGAGTCCAGAACCAGGGGCCACACAGTCTAAAAATGAAGGGGAGGCCATTTAAAACTGAGGTGAGAAAAAACTTTTTCACCCAGAGAGTTGTGAATTTGTGGAATTCTCTGCCACAGAAGGCAGTGGAGGCCGATTCACTGAATGGATTTAAGAGAGAGTTAGATAGAGCTCTAGGGGCTAGCGGAATCAAGGGTTATGGGGAGAAGGCAGGCACGGGTTACTGATTGTGGATGATCAGCCATGATCACAATGAATGGCGGTGCTGGCTCGAAGGGCCAAATGGCCTCCTCCTGCACCTATTTTCTATGTTTCTATGAAAGGTTTAGAGTGAAATAAGCTAAACACAGGCATGTGGGACTAGCGTAGATGGGGCATATTGGTCGGCATGGATGTGTTGGATCTGAAGGCTTGGTTCCATGGCTCAATGGGCGGTCACGGTGGCGCAGCGGTAGGGTTGCTGCCTTACAGTGAATGCCGCGCCGGAGACCCCGGTTCCATCCCGACTACGGGTGCTGTCTGTACGGAGTTTGTACGTTCTCCCCGTGACCTGCGTGGGGTCTTTCCGAGATCTCCGGTTTTCTCCCACACTCCAAAGACGTGCAGGTTTGTAGATTAATTGGCTTGGTAAATGTAAAAATTGTCCCTAGTGTGTGTAGGATAGTGTTAGTGTGCGGGGATCGCTGGGTGGCGCGGACCCGGTGGGCCGAAAGGGCCTGTTTCCGAGCTGTATCTCTAAACTAAACTAAACTAAATGGCTCTATGATAAATCCATTGAATACAGCAATTAAAGGATTGTGGAGGTTTTGTCTGGAAGGGTGGATTTTAAAATGCCAGGTCAATTTCACCTTCCAGAATCCACATGTAATTTTGAGATGCGTGTCTGCCAGTTTTCTTGGAGGGGGTGGTATACTAATATCTGGTGTGCTAGCAGTATAATTGCTGAGTTCTGGGCTATAATCTCCTGAATAGCAATTATTGGGATAATCATTATTTTCCTTTAAAATCCTCATGTTTGCAATTGTAATTATGCCGTTGAGTTGTGCTATCGCTGAAGAGCATATTTTATTTTAAAGTTTTTCCGGATGGTTAAATTCCTTTATTAAACGAGCAAATATTATAATTTCCAAATTGCCTGCCACTGGTGTTTAATTGGTGACTGGGTAAATAAATTTCAAAACCGATTACAACCTGATTTATTCTCTGCCAACATGGAATTATCGATGGATTAGCAACAATTGAGTGCACATTTACACAGATGTCAACAGATATTAAACAGATGCCAACATTGCATACAGATTAGTCAGTGAAATTTAACACCATGAATAAGATTACTGGTTAACCCACATCTGCAGAAAGCTTCCACATTCGAGGCAGCAACCATTCTGCACTTTTAATGTGGTGGGATCAGTTCAATCGAGGTTTAGACCAAATGCTAAAAACTTTCACTTAAGCAAAGAGAAACATCCTGCAATCTTGAAGTATCGGGGACCCTCGGACTATCCTTGATTGGACTTTGCTGGCTTTACCTTGCATTAAACGGTATTCCCTTATCAAGTATCTGTACACTGTGAATGTGTATTTAATTTGTATATGAATTGTATATGAATTTAAAAGAGAGTTAAATAGAGCTCTAGGGGCCAGCGGAATAAAGGGATATGGGGAGAAGGCAGGAACGGGGTACTGATTGTGGATGATCAGCCATGATCACAATGAATGGTGGTGCTGGCAGGAAGGGCCAAATGGCCTCCTCCTGCACCTATTTTATAATAGACAATAGACAATAGGTGCAGGAGGAGGCCATTCGGCCCTTCAAGCCAGCACCACCATTCAATGTGATCATGGCTAAACCTGGGGAAATCACACCAATGCCACTATTTCACAGAAGACAAAGGAGATTCCGTTTTTCTCCAGTGTCTCTCACCTTGTGCATGCGAGAAAGCGCCCTGTCAAGGTGTATTACAACATGGTTTCATTTTGGGCGGCACGGTGGCGCAACGGTAGAGTTGCTGCCTTACAGCGAATGCAGCGCCGGAGACTCAGGTTCGATCCCGACTACGGGTGCTGTCTGTACGGAGTTTGTACGTTCTCCCCGTGACCTGCGTGGGTTTTCTCCGAGATCTTCGGTTTCTTCCCGCACTCCAAAGACGTACAGGTTTGTAGGTTAATTGGCTTGGTAAATGTAAAAAAAAATTGTCCCTAGTGGGTGTAGGATAGTATTAATGTGCGGGGATCGCTGGTCGGCGCGGACCCGGTGGGCCGAAAGGGCCTGTTTCCGCGCTGTATCTCTAAACTAATCTAAACATGGTTTGGCAACTTTGAAGTGTGGAAGAAATTCATAGAAACATAGACATAGAAAATAGGTGCAGGAGTAGGCCATTCGGCCCTTCGAGCCTGCACCGCCATTCAATATGATCATGGCTGATCATCCAACTCAGTATCCTGTACCTACCTTCTCTCCATACCCCCTGATCCCTTTAGCCACAAGGGCCACATCTAACTCCCTCTTAAATATAGCCAATGAACTGGCCTCAACTACCTTCTGTGGCAGAGAATTCCACAGATTCACCACTCTCTGTGTGAAAATTCCAGAAAGAATGCCCTTTTTCCAACAAGTCATAAATTTATCGTAAAAACTATAATATAGTTTTATTCATTCTTTGCTGCTGTGCAGTTAAATGGACAATCCGTTTCACATCCCTCATTCTAAGTTTAGTTTAGAGATACTGCACGTAAACAGGCCCTTCGGCCCACCGAGTCTGCACCGACCAGCGATCCCCGCACACTGACACTATCCTACACACACCAGGGACAATTTACATTTACCACCAAGCCAATTAACCTGCACACCTGCACGTCTTTGGAGTGTGGGAGGAAACCGAAGATCTCGGAGAAAACCCACGCAGGTCACGGGGAGAACGACAGCACCCGTAGTCGGGATGGAACCTGGATCTCTGGCGCTGTGAGTCAGCAACTCTACCGCTGCATCGCCCTTCTAAGGTTTCAATGGAACTAATCGTTGCTCCCCACTGTCTGATTTCAGCTCTGGTAATAATCACTTCCACTACAATGGCAGGCCCACTGTGTCCAACAATTAGATCTGATCATAAACGGTAACCATGGTTACATTCACTCAAGCCTCAAAGTGGGTTAGCTGTTTCCTCGTTTAAGAACGAAGATTTAAATAGCTCAAATAAGGCAACGGAGAACTTGCCGAGGATTCGGCCACCAAATCTGACCCTCGCACTATCTCTGATCAGGCTTTATCTTGCACTAAAAGTTATTCACTTTATCCCCTCTATCATGTATCGGCACACAGTGGACGGCCGGATTGTAATCCTGCGTTGTCTTTCCACTGACAGGATAAAAAACAAAACAATTAATGGCTGATGTCAACAAAGATTTTCATAAAATAATTAGCACTTTGAAATTACTTCTATGTCAACACAGGTTCAAATTCTGGAATGATTTAAGAAATCATTTCTGTGGGGATATCCATAAACTGGAGGATATGTGTTCAAGGAGAGAGGGGGAAGACTTAATGTGATCCCGAGGGGCAACCTTTTTCACAACAAAAGCTTTTCACTGTACCTCGGTACACGTGACCATAAACTAAAACTCAACTCAACTCAAAAGTTACAGGGTTAAAGAACTCTTAGAAACATAGAAACATAGAAAATAAGTGCAGGAGGAGGCCATTCGGCCCTTCGATCCAGCACCGCCATTCAATGTGATCATGGCTGATCATTCTCAATCAATACCCCGTTCCTGCCTTCTCCTCATACCCCCTGACTCCGCTATCCTTAAGAGCTCTATCTAGCTCTCTCTAGAATGCATTCAGAGAATTGGCCTCCACTGCCTTCTGAGGCAGAGAATTCCACAGATTCATAACTCTCTGACTGAAAAAGTTTTTCCTCAGGCTGCAGAAGAGCAGTTTGACAAAAGGTTCCAACCCGAAACGTCATCTGTCCATTTCCCTTCACAGTTGTTGCCTGACCCGCTGAGTTCCTCCAGCACTTCGCATTTTTGCTCAGGTTCCCAACATCTGCAGTTCCTTGTGTCTCCAATAGATTGTAAAATAATCCTGCAATAACCCGTCAGAAAGTAAACCATCTTGTGAATTGTTCAGAAGTGCCATGGTGCTTTCATCTCCAAATGATATCCAAATGTATCAGTAAATAATAGGTTGCAATTATTAGCAAATAAAAATCAGAGCTTGCTGGAAATTACTAGTTTGGAAGTATTTAGTGTTATTTTCTGCATCATCTCCTACTGACGTGCAGAAAGCTAGAGGCTCCTGTCACTTGTTTTAAATGTATAGGCAAAAATAGAGTTAATACAGGAACAACTGAAAAGCATATTGTCCATAAGCATGGAGAAACAACCACCAACTATTAGACAATAGGTGCAGGAGGAGGCCATTCGGCCCTTGGAGCCAGCACCACCATTCAATGTGATCATGGCTGATCATTCACAATCAGTACCCCATTCCTGCCTTCTCCCCATACCCCCTAAATCCACTATCCTTAAGAGCTCTATCCAGCTCTCTCTTGAATGCATTCAGAGAATTGGCCTCCACTGCCTTCTGAGGCAGAGAATTCCACAGATTCACAACTCTCTGACTGAAAAAGTTTTTCCTCATCTCAGTTCTAAATGGCCTACCCCTTATTCTTAAACTGTGGCCCCTTGTTCTGGACTCCCCCAACATTGGGAACATGTTTCCTGCCTCTAACGTGTCCAACCCCTTAATAATCTTATACGTTTCGATAAGATCCCCTCTCATCCTTCTAAATTCCAGTGTGTGTACAAGCCTAGTCACAGAGTTAGAGAACTCTTGGAGTAAGCTCTGTCTCCAAAACTGTTCTGTAGATCGCAGATATTGGTCGACATCACCACATACCTCATCTATTGCATCCGCTGCTCCAGATGTCAACTTATTTACATCGGCGAAACCAAGCGCAGGCTCGGCGATCGCTTCGCTCAACACCTGCGCTCGGTCCGCATTAACCAAACTGATCTCCCGGTGGCAGAGCACTTCAACTCCCCCTCCCATTCCCAGTCTGACCTTTCTGTCATGGGCCTCCTCCAGTGCCATAGTGAGGCCCACCGGAAATTGGAGGAACAGCACCTCATATTTCGCCTGGGCAGCTTGCAGCCCAGTGGTATGAACATCGACTTCTCCAACTTTAGATAGTTCCTCTGTTCCTCTCTTCCCTCCTCCTTCCCAGATCTCCCTCTATCTTCCTGTCTCCACCTATATCCTTCCTTTGTCCCGCCCACCCTGACATCAGTCTGAAGAAGGGTCTCGACCCGAAACGTCACCCATTCCTTCTCTCCCGAGATGCTGCCTGACCTGCTGAGTTACTCCAGCATTTTGTGAATAAATCACAGGGATACACTGTTAGGTTGGGACATGCCCAATGAAAGTTCATTCAGTTTGCAGCTTTAGACTTTACTTCAGATAAATAGACCCTTCAGCCCCACCGGGTCCGTGCTGACCATTGATCCCCTGTTCACACTAGTTCTATCCTACACACCCGGGACAATTTTACAATTTACAGACCGCCAATTAACCAACAAACCTGTACGTTGTTGGAATGAGGGAGGAAACCGGAGCACCCGGAGGAAACCTACGCAGGTCACGGGGAGAACGTGCAAACTCCGTACGGACAGCACTAGTAGTCTTGATCGAACCCAGGTCTCTGGCGCTGTGAGGCAGCAGCTCTACCCGCTGCGCCACCGCTAAACTGCCGTCCCCAAAGGCCCTAAAAAGTTATAAAAATTGGATGAATACGCAGCAAAGAGAGAGCTGGATAGAGCTCTTAAGGATAGTGGAGTCAGGGGGTATGGGGAGAAGGCAGGAACGGGGTACTGATTGAGAATGATCAGCCATGATCACATTGAATGGCGGTGCTGGCTCGAAGGGCCGAATGGCCTCCTCCTGCACCTATTGTCTATTGTCTGTTTTTAAAGAAATCCCTTCTAACATGCTGGGGTCAAATGCCCGCCAACAAAACAAAGCTCACTCCATCAAAACAAAATCTCTAACCCAAGAATCACAATCACAATCACAATCATGCTTTATTAGCCAAGTATGTTTTGCAACATACGAAGAAATTTCATTTGCCGTACAGTCGTACCAATAAAAAGCAACAGGACACACTAAATACATTTTAACATGAACATCCCCCACAGTGACTCCTCCACATTCCTCACTGTGATGGAAGGCGAAAACAAGTTCAATCTCTTCCCTTCTTTGTCCTCCAGCGGTCGGGGGCCTCGAACCTTCCATTAACGGGACGATCTTGGCTCCCATAGCCGGCGGCGAGACTTCCTCGTCGTGGTGATCAAGCTCCTGGATCGGGGGGGGGGGGGATCTCAGCTCCCCTGAGCTGGGCGATCGGTCCCTGGGTCGGGGCTATCTGAAATTATATTAATGGATAACAGTGGAGAATATTACAAATTCACCACATGTGCATAGAGTGATATTTGTGCGTAATACCAGATGACCTTATTGACCCTAATCAACTTTTCATCAACTACATGAGGCTCCAGAATAAATAACACTTCACAGTGGAGAGATGAGATACAGTGCTGTGCTGTCGTCAAATACAGACTGCTACCATCCTTACAATTCCACTAGCAGAGCAAACAAAAAAGGTAGAAATTCATTTATTTACACAATAACCGACCCAGAATACAGAAGACAGAATGGGCACCGACGAAATATTATGTCTTTGGGATCCGTGGGATGATGAGATTACATTTCTCTGCAGTTTAACGAAATGTCATTATACACTGCAAAACCTGGAGTTCCACAGAAACAGTAATGAAAATAGTTCCAATCAACTCATGGAGACAAACCACTTCTATTAACGCAATTCTGCCGCTCCCACTCACACAGGAAATAAGATTACCTCTGGTGAAATATCTTGAATGCACTTTCACGGCAATTCAGAGAACAACATATGATACATGTAGTAAAAGTGCGTGTGAGAAACATGACACCAAATATCAATACAGGCGCTCCCCGGCTTACAAAATTCTTAAGGGGTTGGACAGGCTAGATGCAGGAAGATTGTTCCCGATGTTGGGGAAGTCCAGAACAAAGGGTCACAGTTTAAGGATAAGGGGGAAGTCTTTTAGGACCGAGATGAGAACGTTTTTTTTCACACAGAGAGTGGTGAATCTGTGGAATTCTCTGCCACAGAAGGTAGTTGAGGCCAGTTCATTGGCTATATTTAAGAGGGAGTTAGATGTGGCCCTTGTGGCTAAAGGGATCAGGGGGTATGGAGAGAAGGCAGGTACGGGAAACTGAGTTGGATGATCAGCCATGATCATATTGAATGGCGGTGCGTACAGGCTCGAAGGGCCGAATGGCCTACCCCTGTACCTATTTTCTATGTTTCTATGACTTGCGATTGTTCGACTTTGCGAGGGTGCAAACGATAGCGACCCGTGGCGAGCCGCCTCTCGCTTCCGCCCGCGTGATCGCGCGCATTACAATGCATTTCGACTTACAATACTTACGGTTTGCGATGGGTTTCTCAGAACGGAACCCCTTGGGAAGATGAGGAGCCCCTGTACTGCTTTGACAGTACTGTGCACTGTGTGACACTGGAGTACTGTGTGCAGTTTTGGTCTCCAAATTTGAGGAAGGATATTCTTGCTATTGAGGGCGTGCAGCGTAGGTTTACTAGGTTAATTCCCGGAATGGCGGGACTGTCATAAGTTGAAAGACTGGAGCGACTAGGCTTGTATACACTGGAATTTAGAAGGATGAGAGGAGATCTTATCGAAACGTATAAGATTATTAAGGGGTTGGACACGTTAGAGGCAGGAAACATGTTCCCAATGTTGGGGGAGTCCAGAACCAGGGGTCACAGTTTAAGAATAAGGGGGAGGCCATTTAGGACTGAGAGGAGGAAAAACGTTTTCACCCAGTGAGTTGTGAATCTGTGGAATTCTCTGCCACAGAAGGCAGCGGAGGCCAATTCACTGGATGCATTCATGAGAGAGTTATATTTAGCTCTTAGGGCTAACGGAATCAAGGGGTATGGGAAGAAAGCAGGAACGGGGTACTGATTTTGGATGATCAGCCTTGATCACATTGAATGGAGGTATTGGCTCGAAGGGCCGAATGGCCTCCTCCTGCACCTATTTTTTCTATGTTTCTCACCCTCAAGATTAGGGCGGCACGGTAGCGCAGCGGTAGAGTTGCTGCTTTACAGCGAATGCAGCGCCGGAGACTCAGGTTCGATCCTGACTACGGGTGCTGCACTGTAAGGAGTTTGTACGTTCTCCCCGTGACCTGCGTGGGTTTTCTCCGAGATCTTCGGTTTCCTCCCACACTCCAAAGACGTACAGGTATGTAGGTTAATTGGCTGGGTAAATGTAAAAATTGTCCCTAGTGGGTGTAGGATAGTGTTAATGTACGGGGATCGCTGGACGGCACGGACTTGGAGGGCCGAAAAGGCCTGTTTCCGGCTGTATATATATGATGATAAGATATACCCTCTTAACTTTTGACATTTCAAAAAAAAATTTAAGTTCTGACTGTCTACCCTGTCTATGCTAATCATAATTTTATGTATTAGTTCTCTCCTCATCCTCAATAAGGATTATAAATTGGATTGGTTAGAGGTTATTTCCATGTGATGGAGCTGAAGGAGAAAAATTCAGCAAGAAGTTATGTTTGTTATATTTAGTCCAGAGATACAGTGTGGAAACAGGCCCTTGTTGGTCCGTGCCAGCCATCAATCCCCCGTGTACTAGTCTATCCTACACACGAGCGACAATTTACAGATCCCCATTAACCTACAAACCTGCACGTCTTTGGAATGTGGGGGGAAACCGGAGCACCCGGAGAAAACCCACGCAGGTCACGGGGAGAACGTACAAACTCCGTACAGACAGCACCCGTAGTCGGGATAGAACCCGGGTCTCCGGCGCTGCAAGCGCTGTAAGGCGGCAACTCTACCACTGCGCCACCGTGCCGCCCACCCGCGTAGATGGGGCATCTCGGTCAGCACGGACGAGTTGGGCCGAAGAGCCTGTTTCCCTGCTGTGCGACTCCACAACCTACCATGATTTATTCTGACTGAGTTAATGGGTGCGTCTCACCTTTGGAGGTGAATGTTCGCCATTAACTCTTGCGCCCGAATGATTTATAACCTGGGAGATCTGGGAGAAAACCCACGCGGGTCACGGGGAGAACGTACAAACTCCGTACGGACAGCGCCCGTGGTCAGGATGGAACCCGGGTCTCTGGCGCCGTGAGGCAGCGATTCTACCGTTGCGCCACCGTGCCGCCCATTCTCAGCCTGTCTTTCCCCACACAACGCAGGAGGATGAAATATGTGGGAAGGAACTGCAGACGCTGGCTTATACCGACGATGGACACAAAAAGCTGGAGTAGTTCAGCGGGACAGGCAGCATCTCTGGAGAGAAGGAGCGGGTGACGTTTCAGGTCCTGACCCTTCTCCAGACTTGCTAGCTGTTTGTTGGGGGAAAACCAGACGCCGGTGTGACTTGGGTGGGGGAGGGATGGAACGAGGGGGAATGCCAGGGTTTAAGTTGGCTTTGCACTCACGGGGTGTCTGATCAATAAGTGGGCACTGGCAGCATCTTTCATCAGGACCGACTGAACATTAGCAGCCTCTCTTCCCTCAGTAACGATGCCTAATCTGCTCGATCAATACTCAAGTGGGTGACTGAAAAGCTAAACTATGATTAGGCTCATCAATACAGAGTATCTCAGTAAAGATAACCCTCGACACTCAACTGTGTTTGAAAAGACAGGGGATTGATTTTTGGAACAATCGTGTACTTACCAGGAAACGAGTGCAACATTACACTGACAAGAATGAGAAAATGTCCATAATTTCCTCAGTGGTTCATATCACACCTTTGTACTGAGGATCCACTACAGATTGCAGCTCGCTTCTGTGATTTTAACAATTGCTCTGAGATTCTGAGAGTTGTGAATCTGTGGAATTCTCTGCCACTGAAGGCAGTGGAGGCCACTTCACTGGATGTTTTCAAGAGAGAGTTAGATTTAGCTCGTAGGCTAATGGAATTAAGGGAGATGGGGAAAAGGCAGGAACGGGGTACTGATTTTGGATGATCAGCCATGATCATATTGAAAGGCGGTGCTGGCTCGAAGGGCCGAATGGCCTCCTCCTGCACCTATGCTTCTATGTTTCTATTCTGATTGTAATTTAGAAGCTGCTCGGAAGCTGGAAGCAAACCTGTGCTGGAAATGGAAAGATACTTTTTACAGTCTGAAGAAGGGTCTCGACCCCAAACGTCACCCATCCATGTTCTCCACAGATGCTGCCTGACCCGCTGAGTGACCTGCGTGGGTTTTCTCCGGGTGCTCCGGTTTCCTCCCACACTCCAAAGACGTGCAGGTTTGTAGGATAATTGGCTTCGGTAAACATTGTAAATTGTCCCTAGTGTGTGTAGGATAGTGCTAGTGTGCGGGGATCGCTGGTCGGCACGGACTAGGTGGGCCGAAGGGCCTGTTTCCGTGCTGTACTTCTGAAGCTTATACTAAAGCTCAAACTAAAAACTGTACATGAATGCAATCAAACTCAAGTACAATAGGTAGAGCAAAGGGTAAAGTGGAGTACAGAATATAGTTCTCAACATGGTAGCGCATCAGTTCCACAGACAAAGTCCAATGTCCGCAATGGGGTAGAGGTGAATGTCTAAATATCTTGTACCTTTCTGAGTTCCTCCAGCAGTTCGTCTTTCGCACTTAAAATAGATTTCTGAAACATATTAACAACGAAAATGCGTTACGGAATAAAGATGAGTGATTTATAAGGCGAGGAAAAATTGAGAATTAGGAGCATAATTAAAAATGTCATTCATAATAATGTGAAGAAGACTTTTAAATTGAACGATCTGTCAAGTTTCTCTGCAGTTATATCTATCTTTTCAATGTCGATTCTGACTTGGATGTGAAGATTTTAGAATGCACTGTGGATTTTCTCCTCTTTTAATAAGTTAGTAGGAAGATTTTGCCAGTACCAGCTAAACCGGAAGCGCCTCTGGTCAATACGACTTCATCCAAGATCTTTCTTGGGCAATAAGTTATTGGAAATCCATTCGTAACAAAAGAGGACATTTGGGTAACTCCATGAGCATCCCAACTCCAGTGATCATAAGATCATGTGATAGGAGCTGAATTAGGCCATTCGGCCCATCATGTCTACTCCGCCATTTAATAATGGCTGATCTATCTCTCCCTCCTAACCCCATTCTCCTGCCTTCTCCCCATAACCTCTGACACCCGCACTAATCAAGAATCTATCTATCTCTGCCTTAAAAATATCCACTGACTTGGCCTCCACAGCCTTCTGTGGCAAAGAATTCCACAGATTCACCACCACCCTCTGACTAAGGAAATTCCGTACTGTAGTGTGCCAAGTAGGCCGAAATAACGACAAGCAGTCAGGGTTAACGAAAGTGTGTTTACTGTATCTAGCTGGAACTCCAAGGGGAATGAGAGTCATGCGGTCCTTGACCTTTATACTCCCGGCCGAAGTCCGCCTCCTTGGATCGACCCATTCCCGTGCCGAGGGGTCGTGAGTTGTATGGCCCGACCCTCGGGAGCCGCCACAGGACCCCCCCCCAGAACCAGAGGCACGAAACGCACCGGTGGTTGCACTAGTCGACCGAACCGTGTACGGTACCCGTCCGACGGGGGGGCTGGCGGGGGCACAGCTGGAGGGACAACCGGGGGGGCTGGCGGGGGCACAGCTGGAGGGACGACCGGGGGGCTGGCAGGGGCACAGCTGGAGGGACAAACGGGGGCGGAGAAGGGGGTACAAATACCGGTCGAGATGAGGGGATCGGCGGGTGCGGTGTTGGAGTCACTTGCAAAGGGGGGCGCCCGCGCGGCCGAGGCTGTGCAACCCGCACCGGCTGGTCAATGTCCAAGTGCGCTGGCTTGAGGCGATTAATTGACACGGCCTCCGGTCGGCCCCCCATGTCCAACACAAAAGTTGTCTCACCGTGCTTCAGCCCGTTGAAAGGGCCCTCATAAGGTCTCTGAAGCGATGCTCGATGGGCGTCGCGGCGAAGAAAAACGTAGGCACAATCCCGAAGGTCCAATGGGACGTGCGGGTGGAACGTCCCATGGTGAGACGTAGGGACGGGTGCCAGTTTTCCGACTCGCTCACGAAGGCGCTGTAGGGTGGACGAGGACGGTTCCTCCTGCCCCGGCGACAAGGGCACAAACTCCCCGGGCACGGTGAGCAGCGGGCGACCCGTAGACGAGCTCGGCTGATGACGTTGCGAGGTCCTCCTTTGGTGCCGTCCGGATGCCTAATAAGACCCAAGGCAGTGCGTCCATCCAATCGGGGCCGGAGAGTCGTGCCTTCAATGCAGCCTTGAGCTGCCGGTGGAACCTCTCCACCAGGCCGTTAGCCTGCGGATGGTAGGCCGTGGTGTGGTGAAGCCGAACCCCTAACAGCTCAGCCATGGCTGACCACAACTCAGAGGTGAACTGCGGTGGCCAGAGGCCATACCATTGACCGACACGTCCACGGCCACGTGTGCTCGAGCGTTGGCTGCAAATTGGATCGCACGCTTTGGGGTGCCGGTGGACCTTACATCACGTCGGGGTCACCAATGTAGTGTGCCAAGTAGGCCAAAATAACGACAAGTAGTATCGGTGAAGGACCTCAAGGAGGGGAACCCTTTCTCAAGGGATCTCTTCATCAAGAAGGTGCTGCTGGAGGCCTGTGGATTCAAGGCCGGGGACATCTTCTGCCTCCAGGACTTCCCAGGTAACGGATATTTCGACGTTACCTTCCAGGGTTAACGAAAGTGTGTTTACTGTATCTAGCTGGAACTCCAAGGGGAATGAGAGTCATGCGGTCCTTGACCTTTATACTCCCGGCCGAAGTCCGCCTCCTTGGATCGACCCATTCCCGTGCCGAGGGGTCGTGAGTGGTATGGCCCGACCCTCGGGAGCCGCCACAGTACTAACCAAGAATCAGGACTGATGAAGGCCCAGCACGTGACAACTAATGATAAGAAAATAAGGCACATAACATCGAGCAATGCAGGGGAAGACCCTTAGCCCACAACGTCGTGCCAAACTCACTGCCAAGATAAGCCAATCTTATCGCCTGGATTGTTTTCTCTGGGAGGCCAGAGGTTGAGGGGAGGCCTGATAGAAGTGTATAAAATTACCAGAGGCGTAGATAGGGTAGACAGTCACAATAGACAATAGACAATAGGTGCAGGAGGAGGCCATTCGGCCCTTCAAGCCAGCACCGCCATTCAATGTGATCATGGCTGATCATTCTCAATCAGTACCCCGTTCCTGCCTTCTCCCCATACCCCCTGACTCCGCTATCCTTAAGAGATCTATCCAGCTCTCTCTTGAATGCATTCAGAGAATTGGCCTCCACTGCCTTCTGAGGCTGAGAATTCCACAGATTCACAACTCTCTGACTGAAAAAGTTTTTCCCCATCTCAGTTCTAAATGGCCTACCCCTTATTCTTAATCTGTGGCCCCTTGTTCTGAACTCCCCCAACACTGGGAACATATAATAAATAATATTGGGAAAGGTCGGCTGTGGGAGGTGCCAAGGGGACCGAGGGGGGGGGGGGGGGGGGGGGTGAGAGGGACAAGGGTTCATAGGACGATCCAGATGGGAGGCTTCATGACCAACTGCAGCTGGGATGGTGAAATGGCCCCAAATCCATGGACTCAGTGATAGACACAAAATGCTGGAGTAACTCAGCGGGCCAGGCAGCATCTCTGGCGGGAAGGAATGGATGACGTTTTGGGTCGGGACCCTCCTTCAGACTCAGTGTGCTGTTTCTAGGTGCAGGAGGAGGCCATTTGGCCCTTCGAGCCAGCACCTCCATTCATTGTGTTCATGGCTGATCATCCACAATCAGTAACCCGTGCCTGCCTTCTCCCCATATCCCTTGATTCCACTAGCCCCTAGAGCTCTATCTATCTTTTTTAAATTTATCCAGTGAATTGGCCTCCACTGCCCTCTGTGGCAGAGAATTCCACAGATTTACAACTCTCTGGGTGAAAAGGTTTTTTCAGTTTTAAATGGCCTCCCCTTTATTCTTAGACTGTGTGTGGCCCCTGGTTCTGGACTCCCCCAACATTGGGAACATTTTTCCTGCATCCAGCTTGTCCAGTCCTTTTATAATTTTATACGTCTCTACAAGATCCCCTCTCATCCTTCTAAACTCCAGTGAATACAAGCGGAATTCTCTGCCTCAGAAGTGGAATTCACTGCCTCAGAAGGCAGTGGAGGCCAGTTCTCTGAATGCATTCAAGAGAGAGCTAGATAGAGCTCTTAAGGATAGTGGAGTCAGGGGGTATGGGGAGAAGGCAGGAACGGGGTACTGATTGAGAATGTTCAGCCATGATCATATTGAATGGCGGTGCTGGCTCGAAGGGCCGAATGGCCTCCTCCTGCACCTATTGTCTATTGTCTAAGCCTAGTCTTTTCAATCTTTCCTCATATGACAGTCCCGCCACCCCGGGGATTAACCTGGTGAACCTTATGTATCTAACTGGGGATTACCTAACGTATGTACCTTATGTGTGGCACTAATCTTACAGATCTCTACGCAAAAATAAGAATCTCACTGTACCTTGGTACAGCTGGTAATAAAGGAATTATTGAGTGAGTGCATGCTGTGCAATGAGATGAGTCCACATCAAGTTCAGTTAACGACATCTAATACAATTATCCTAAGCTCTCTCCAGTGACTGGCCCTGGTAGTTTCCTTAATGCTACGAAGCCATTTGTTGTCACAAACAATGAATTGGGAGAATTAATTCTGAAAATGCTGGAGTAACTCAGCAGGTCAGGCAGCATCTCGGGAGAGAAGGAATGGGTGACGTTTCGGGTCGAGACCCTTCTTCAGACTGAGTCAAAACATCAGTCTGAAGAAGGGTCTCGACCCGAAACGTCACCCATTCCTTCTCTCCCGAGATGCTGCCTGACCTGCTGAGTTACTCCAGCATTTTGTGAATAAATACCTTCGATTTGTACCAGCATCTGCAGTTATCTTCTTATACAAATTAATTCTGAGTTCTCCCCTGCCAGGTTTGTGATTTCAACACATTATCACCACGGGAAAACAAGTTACTTTGTATGGAGCCACGAATATTTTCTTTGAACGTCGAGGCGCAGCGGTAGAGTTGCTGCCTCACAGCTCCAGGGACCCGGGTTCCATCCCGACTACGGGTGCTGTCTGTACGGAGTTTGTACGTTCTCCCCCGTAACCTGCATGGGTTTTCTCCGGGTGCTCCGGTTTCCTCCCTACAGGTTTGTAGTTTAATTGGCTTCTGTAATTTGTAGTGTGTCCCTAGTGCGTGGGATAGTGCTAGTGTGCGGGGTGATCGCTGGTCGGCACGGACTCGGTGGGCCGAAGGGCCTGTTTCCGTGCTGTATCTCTAAAGTCGAAAGTCTAAAGGTCCCACACAGGAGATTAGTGGGCAAAATTAGAGCACATGGTATTGGGGATAGGGTATTGACATGGATAGAGAATTGGTTGGCAGACAGAAAACAAGCAGTAGGAATTAACAGGTCCCTGTCAGAATGGCAGGCAGTGACTAGTGGGGCGCCGCAAGGCTCGGTGCTGGGGCAGCAACTATTTACAATATACATTAATGATTTAGATGATGGAATTAAAAGTAACCACTGGCAAATTTGCAGATGACTCAAAGCTGGGTGGCAGTGTGAACTGCGAGGAGGATGTTAGGAGGTTGCAGGGTGACCTGGACAGGTTGAGTGAGTGGGCAGATGCGTGGCAGATGCAGTATAATGTAGATAAATGTGAGGTTATCCACTTTGGCGGCAAAAACAAGGAGGCAGATTATTATCTCAATGGTGTCAGATTAGGTAAAGGGGAAGTGCGATGAGAACTGGGTGTCCTTGTACACCAGTCACTGAAAGTAAGCGTGCAGGTACAGCAGGCAGTGAAGAAAGCTAATGGCATGTTGGCCTTCATAACGAGACATTTGGGATAGGAGTAAAGAGGTCCTTCTTCAGTTTTACAGGGCCCTGGTGAGACCACATCTGGAGTATTGTGTGCAGTTTTGGTCTCCTAATTTGAGGAGGGACACTCTGTGAATCGTCACCTATCCATGTTCTCCACAGATGCTGCCTGACCCGCTGAGTTACTCCAGCACTCTGTGAAACCTCACCTATCCATGTTCTCCACAGATGCTGCCTGACCCGCTGAGTTACTCCAGCACTCTGTGAAACGTCACCTATCCATGTTCCCCACAGATGCTGCCTGACCCGCTGAGTTACTCCAACACTCTGTGAAACGTCACCTATCCATGTTCTCCACAGATGCTGCTTGACCCGCTGAGTTACTCCAGCACTCCGTGTTTTATTATGTAGTCCAGCATCTGCAGTTCCTTGTGACCATACCATCCATGGCCAAACAGGCCCTTCGGCCCCATGAGTCCGTGCCGTCCAGCCATCAGGCCATGCACTAGCATTATCCTTAACAATTTAGGGACAATTTACCACGGGCTTCTTTCATAGAAACATCGAAACATAGAAAATAGGTGCAGGAGGAGGCCATTTGGCCCTGCCAGCCAGCACCGCCATTCATTGTGATCATGGCTGATCGTCCACAATCAGTAACCCGTGCCTGCCTTCTCCCCATATCCCTCGATTCCGCTAGCCCCTAGAGCTGTATCTAACATTATAAAGCTTTCATTATCATATTTTATCACAATCCGTGGGCAATGCTGGCATATTACAATTTTTCATGAATAATAATAAGAAAGTTTAAAGTGAGAAGGGCAGGAACATAATGCTAAGCAGCAATACCTGTGACATTGCAACGTCTGTGAAAGATCCAAATTATGTGATCATTTACAATTCCAGGCTTAATGGGCTGCTATTTCCATTTGACATGTACCTGATTTTCTCCAAATTGAAAGTGAAGAGCTATGAATGAGTCTAATATTGAAGAAAAGCAAACATAACCATGCCAACTCACTTAGCATATCAAATGCCCATTTCAAACACAAGCTCACATCAATGGCTCGAGTTGGCATTGAACTTTCTTCTGGCACTTATTAAGTTTACATTGCTTTGCGGACTATTTCTATGCGGTAGTTCACGGGCACATTCGTTAATAAATGCTCGTGAATAAGACAGGTTAAGATAAATGATCGGGCAACATTGTGGCTGCAAAGATTAAACCACAGTGGATAATGGTCTCGCAAACTGTGTATTGCAACAGGAATCATCTGTTATGTTCCACCGACAGAGAGTTTCGCAACCTTTAGTTGAAGAGTGGTACAGCGCGGAAACAGGCCCTTCGGCCCACCGAGTCCGCTTCGACCGGCGATCACCCCACACACTAGCACTACCCTACACACACTAGGGACAACTTACCTTTTTACTTAAGCGAAGCCAATTAACCCTAAAACCCGCAGGTCTTTGGAGCGTTGGAGCAAACCGGAGCACCCGGAGAAAACCCACTCGGTCACAGGGAGAACATGCAAACACAGTCAGGATCGAACCTGGATCTGGGGCGCTGCAAGGCTGCAAATCTACCGCTGTGCCACCGTGGCACCTCCACTTACTTCACCAAAACTTTCATTGACATATGTTGAAAGACTGGAGCGACAAGGCTTGTATACACTGGGATTTAGAAGGATGAGAGGGGATCTTAGCGAAACGTATAAGATTATTAAGGGGTTGGACACGTTAGAGGCAGGAAACATGTTCCCAATGTTGGGGGAGTCCAGAACAAGGGGCCACACAGTTTAAGAATAAGGGGTAGGCCATTTAGAACCGAGATGAGGAAAAACTTTTTCAGTCAGAGAGTTGTGAATCTGTGGAATTCTCTGCCTCAGAAGGCAGTGGAGGCCAATTCTCTGAATGCATTCATGAGGGAGCTAGATAGAGCTCTTAAAGATAGCGGAGTCAGGGGGTATGGGGAGAAGGCAGGAACGGGGTACTGATTGAGAATGATCAGCCATGATCACATTAAATGGCGGTGCTGGCTCGAAGGGCCGAATGGCCTCCTCCTGCACCTATTGTCTATTGTCCATTGACATAACTTCAGTTCCGTTCAGTTTAGTATATTGTCACGTGTACCGAGGTGCAGTGAAAGGCTTTTGTTGCGTGCTAACCAGCCAGCAGAAAAAAGGTTGTGTGATTACAATCGAGCCATTTACAGTGTATAGATACATGACAAGGGAATAACATTTAGTGCAAGGTAAAGCCAGTAAAGTCTGATCAAGGATAGTCCGAGGGTGTCACCAAAGAGGTAGACAGTCTTCTCCATGGATTGTCACCGTGTCGTGGTGGAGAAGTTCGTGTGGTCCTGAGAGCCTGAGAGCGATGCCGACCTGGTAGGGTCACCCATGGCGGTACGGTCGAGGGGGAGGTCCCTGACAAAGAGCGATCCAACCAAGACCTCAACGGTGCAACAGGCGGAGGGAGGATGATGGCTGACTTTAGTGGAGCGTCACAACGGCTGGGAAGGCGGGGATACAGTGTGAAAACAGCCCTCCGCATCCGCGCCGACCAGCGATCCCCGCACACTAACGCTATCCTACACACACTAGGGGACAATTCTTACATTTATACCGAACCAATTAACCTACAAACATGCACGTTTTTGGAGTGTGGGAGGAAACGGAAGATCTCGGAGGAAAACCCACGCAGGTCACGGGGAGAACGTACAAACTCCGTACAGACAGCACCCGTAGTCGGGATGGAACCCGGGTCTCTGGCGCTGTGAGGCAGCAACTCTACCGCTGTGCCACCGCGCCGCCCGGTATAATTCCATATAAGCACTAATTTCTGAACTAAATTGAATATTTGAAAACATTACAGCTTATGGTTTATAACAAATCATTTCAAAATTAATTACTATGTGTGTTTGGGAAGATATACAGAGAACGTGACCCTTACGTTTTGGGAGAATATTTATTGCTTTGCCAGACCCTAAAGATTACATTTCTATTCACAAGTAAAATGCAATCAGCGGTCTGAATAAAATTAATGGCTTTCATTTAAACAATTTTGTAGAACATTAGAGTTAATCATTTTTCATGATTTATAGATTTCCCCACATGTATAGACTTTAGCAAATTAAGATCATTTATATTTAGAATTCTATTGGTAAATTTAGCTTAATCATATAAAAGTGATGTTCTGTTGTTAATAAGCCGATATAATAACTGGATTTTAAATTGATTAGGGAATTCATTATCTGTCAAGGCGTGACTAGTGCTGAAATTCTTCAGACAAGCGATCTGGCTCAAAAGATGACTAGATGAATCTTGCATGTTTGGAGATACAATGTGCGGAATTCAGTTCAATTGATGATTCTGTTTTTTGGAGACCATCTTCATAGGCGGTCACTGGAAGCGAGTATGACTGTCCTCTCCATAGACAATGGACAAAAGATGTTCACTGTATATCAGTACACATGACAATAATAGACCAATACCCATGAATCATGCATCAGGTGGGACAAGTGTAGATGGGGTATCTCGGTCGGCATTAGGGGTTGCCAACTATCTCTCTCCCAAATACAGGACAAGGTGACGTCACCGCCCTGCGCCCCACGTGACCTCACCCAGCCAGCGGCCACGTGCTCCCGCTCCAACAACGGCGGCCGCCCGGGCCGGGAGGCGGGTTGCTACGCTACCTCCGTTAGGCGGTGCCCGGGCCTCCAGGCCTAGACTGTCCGGAGCTAAAATGTTGGAAATCTACAGCGTCGGGGCCCACAGTGTCAGGGTCTATCGCGCTCGGGCCTACAGCGGGCCCTGGGCCTAATACGGGACAAACCAATTTAGCCCAAAATATAGGATGTCCCTGCTAATACGGGACAGTTGGCAACCCTAGTCGACAAGGAGCATAAGGTCTTAAGGAATAGGAGTAGAATTAGGCCATTTGGCCAATCAAGTCTACTGCACCATTCACTTATGGCTGATGTACCTCTCCCTCCTAACCCCATTCTCCTGCCTTCTCCCCATAACCTCTGACACCCGTACTGATCAAGTTGGCCAGTTGGGACAAAGGGCATGTTTCCGTGCGGTGTGCATCTATATGTGTGGGCCACTGATCACCAATGCTTAATGTCAAACACTTTCATTCCCCTTCCCTTTCCCTCACAACAATAAACCGATCCCCACAACACAACTGCAAGGAATAAACACTCCATTTCCCCATTGCCTGGGATCGGCGCTCCAACCACGGCCTGTGGACTTTAACATCGAGGAGCTTGCAGTCTCGGGATGAAACCGGTCGGGAGTTCCGAGCCGCACGACGTTCGACGTTCGACTAGCCCCGACCCGGGGTAGATCGCCCGGCGAGGGGGAGCTGAGATCCCCCCGATGCAGGGGCTTGATCGCCCCGACGAGGAAGGCTCGCCGCCAGCTACGGGAGTCAAGATCGTCCCGTCAACGGAAGGTTCGAGGCCCCCGACCGCTGGAGGACGAAGAAGGGAAGAGATTGAACTTGCTTTTGCCTTCCATCACAGTGAGGAATGTGGAGGATTCACTGTGGGGGATGTTCATGTTAAAATGTATTTTGTGTGTCCTGTTGCTTTTTATTGTTATGACTGTACGGGCAAATGAAGTCCCTCGTAAGTTGCAAAACATACTTGGCTAATAAAGTATGATTGTGGTTGTGATGGATGATGAATATGTCTGTCTCCATCTACTGGACTTAGCAGATACTTGCTGATGAAAAGCAAAAACAGCTTCCTCCTCTCTGTCGTCGGGCTTCCGAACGGTCCTTCCATAAGCTAGGGTACTGTCCGATTCACCTCTACCCCATTACGGACTCATGACAATAATAATCCTAAACCTATAGAATTAACAGCACGGGAAGGCCAAGGCAAGCTGGAAAAATGGTAGCATTAAGCATTTGATAGAAACAAAATACCAGAGTAACTCAGCGGGTCAGGCAGCACCTCTGGAGAAAAGGAATGGGTGACGTTTCAGGTCGAGACCCTTCTTCAGACTGAGAGTCAGGGGAAATGGAAACGAGAGATATGGACGGTGATACAGAGATCATCATCATCGGCGGTCACTGGAAGCGAGTGTGACTGTCCTCTCCATAGGGTCGGACGCCTGTGCGTGACTTTGTTTAACGTGGGGAGACTGGTGCACAGACAGCCACCACACGGTCCTTGACAGATCTGGGTCAGGATCCAGTGGCGTGGAGTCCAAGACGACCGGGGACCCTTTTCTGCCGCGGCCTTCATCCATCGGCCTTCCCAGCCGTTGTGACGCTCCACTAAAGTCAGCCGTCACCCTCCCTCTGCCTGTTCCACCGTTGGGGTCTTGGTTGGATCACTCTTTGTCAGGGACCTCCCTCCCCCTCGACCTTACCGCCATGGGTGACCCTACCAGGAGCGTAGCTCCAGACGGCATCGCTCTCAGGATCTCAGGACCACACGAGCTTCTCCACCACGACAAGGTGACAGCCCACGGAGAAGAGATACAGAGAGGGATATAGAACAAATGATTGAAAGATATGCCAAAAAGTAACGATGATAAAGGAGACAGGCCATTGTTACTGTAGCTGTGGCCTAGGTGAAAACGAGTTAAATTAAAGCATTGGTGATCAGTGGCACACACACACACACACACATAGAGTCATACCACAGGGGGAACAGGCCCTTCGGCCCAACTGGCCCATGCCGACCAAGATGCCCATCAACACTAGTCCCACCTAATGCATGATTTATGGGTAGACACAAAATTCTGGAGTAACTCAGCAGGGCAGGCAGCATCTCTAGAGAGAAGGAATAGGTGACGTCTCGGGTCAACACTGAAACGTCAAGACTGAGGAAAAACCTTTTCAGTCAGAGAGTTGTGAATCTGTGGAATTCTCTGCCTCAGAAGGCAGTGGAGGCCAATTCTCTGGATGCATTCAAGAGAGAGCTAGATAGAGCTCTTAAGGATAGCGGAGTCAGGGGGTATGGGGAGAAGGCAGGAACGGGGCACTGATTGTGGAGTAACTCAGCGGGACAGGCAGCATCTCTGGAGAGAAGGATTGGGTGACGTTTCGGGTCAAGACCCGTCTTCAGACTCTCCAGAGATGCTGCCTGTCCCGCTGAGTTACTTCAGCACTTTGTGTCTATCTTCAGTGTAAAACAGCACCTGCAGTTTCTTCCTACACATTTCATCTGCTCCACTGCGAAATCTCTTGAAGGTTTCGTGCCCTGACCAAAAGATGGCGCACTTTACAAAGAGCAGGTCCTCAGTGCTGGGAAAGAGTGTTTGCTCCAAGTCTCTTGTGTCCAGATTATAGGTACAACCCCTGACACAGAGCGGGAGTGTCAACCTCAGTGGAATCCCGTAAAAAAAAAAACCATATTACCTCATAAAGAACATTTCCAGAACTTTATAATTAAAAAAACAATTAGGAATCTTATTTGTAGCAGGAAGGAACTGCAGCTCGACACTAAATGCTGGAGTAACTCAGCGGGACAGGCAGCATCTCTGGAGAGAAGGAATGGGTGATGTTTCGGGTCGAGACCCTTCTTCAAACGTCACCCAGTCCTTCTCTCCAGAGATGCTGCTTGACCCGCTGAGTTACTCCAGCATTTTGTGTCTACCTTCGATTTAAACCAGCATCTGCAGTTTTTTTTCCCTGAGGAACTGCAGATGCTGGTTTAAACCGAAGATAGACACAAAAAGCTGGAGTAACTCAGCGGGACAGGCAGCGTCTTTGGAGAGAAGCAATGGGTGACGTTTCGGTCAAGATGGTCTGAGGCATGGCCTTGACCCAAAACGTCACCCATTCCTTCTCTCTAGAGATGCTGCCTGGCCCATTGAGTTACTCCAGCTTTTTGTGTCTATCTTAGGAAACCTATTTGATATTTGTTAGATGCATGATTTTGACACTGAGTTGATGTCACTTTACCCATCAATAGTTCAATGGTTCAATGGTATTTTATTATCACATAGCAACACAGAGTGCTACAGCATGTCAACAGGCCCTTCAGCCCAACTTGCCCACACTGGCCAACATGCCCCATCTACACTTGTCCCACCTGCCTGCGTTCATTATTATTTAGGTAATACTTTAGTATTTATAATTTAAGGTAGTACTTTATTGAGTCATTGATCAGGAACACCATATCAATGGGCAATGGGGAATATTGGATATCTTTTACATTATCATAGAGTCAAGAAGTCATACAGTGTGGAAACAGGCCCTTCAGCCCAACTTGCCCACACCAACCAACATGCCCCATCTACACTAGTCCCACCTGCCTGCGTTTGGCCAACAGAGTCATAGATACAACACATGTACCTGGTAGGGTTGCCAACTGTCCCGTATTAGCCGGGACATCCGGTATTTTGGGCTAAATTGGTTTGTCCCGTACGTGACCGCCCTTGTCCCGTATTAGGCCCATACGGGCAATGTAGGCCCGGACACTGTAGGCCGGGGCACCACCTAATGGAGGTTGCATAGCAATCCGGGAGTACGTGGCCGCTGGCTGGGTGAGGTCACGTGGGGCGCGGGGCAG
The DNA here is from genome assembly GCF_053455715.1 of Rhinoraja longicauda. Lineage (NCBI taxonomy): Eukaryota > Metazoa > Chordata > Chondrichthyes > Rajiformes > Arhynchobatidae > Rhinoraja > Rhinoraja longicauda. The sequence continues at coordinate 49,325,878 of NC_135965.1, forward strand.
TGACGTCACCCTTTGTCCCTTATTTGGGAGTGAGATAGTTGGCAACCCTAGTACCTGGGTACAGTGAAATTCCTTTACTGCTTACAGTTCAGTAAAAATCCTGCTATACATAGACACAATCATACTTTAAGTACAAGACTGTCAGAATAGTAGATGACACAGAGAGTACATGAGAGTCACCACCTTTCCGGCACCATTTTGTTTGATTCAACTCCAAAGCTGTTCAAAATTCAGTCTTACTGTGGCCATAAAGGCCTGTCGTCCTGGCGACGGCACTGGGTGGGAGTTGCAGGGGGCGGCCTGGCCTGGCGATGTTGTCGGTGTCTCCACCGCTGCTCCACCGCTCCGGGCCGCTGCAGGCCGCGTCCGGTCCACGCGCTCAGCCTCTTGGAGCGGCGCCCCGTCTAATGGAGGCCCAGGCTGCTGCAGGGTCTTTTGGAGCAGTGTCTGATCTAACTGAGCCCCAGGCTGTTACAGGGCCTCCTGTGGAGCCCAAACTAACTGAGGCCCAGGCTGCTGCAGGGCCTCCAGCAGTGCCTGATCTAACTGAGCCCCAGGCTACTGCAGGGCCTCCAGCAGTGCCTGATCTAACTGTCCTGTGGAGCCCAAACTAACTGAGGCCCAGGTTGCTGCAGGTCCTCCAGCAGTGCCTGATCGAACTGAGGCCCAGGCTGCTGCAGGGCCTCCAGCAGTGCCTGGTCTAACCGAGCCCCAGGCTGCAGCAGGGCCTCCAGCAGTGCCTGGTCTAACCGAGCCCCAGGCTGCTGCAAGGCCTCCAGCAGTGCCTGGTCTAACTGAGGCCCAGGCTGCTGCAAGGACCTCCAGAGCATCACCGAGGGCTGTGGGTGGTGTAGGCCCCAACCCGTTCACGGACACCCACTCTCTCCTCCGTCCACCACCACCGCCAACATCTTGAATCCCTGCGATTGGCACACAGTGGAAGGGAGGTTGGTTCGTGTAATGGTCCCTCAAATGCAGCACAGACCACCACACAAACCAACCTCCCTTCCATTGACTCCATCTATACCTCACGCTGCCTCGGCAAGGCCAGCAGCACAATCAAGGACCAGTCTCACCCCCGGCCACTCCCTGTTCTTCCCTCTCCCACCGGGCAAGTGGTACAGAAGTGTGAAAACGCACACCTCCAGATTCAGGGACAGTTTCTTCCCAGCTGTTATCAGGCAACTGAACCATCCTAACACAACCAGAGAGCAGTGCTGAACTACTATCTACCTCATTGGTGACCCTTGGACTATCCTTGATCGGACTTTGCTGGCTTTACCTTGCACTGAATGTTATTCCCTTATCATGTTAGGAAAAAGACTGAGAAGTAGGACGTCGAAGGTGGTTATCTCTGGACTGCTACCGGTACCTCGTGCTGGTGAGGCCAGGAACAGAGAGATAGAGGGTATGAATTTATGGCTGAGGGGCTGGTGCAGAGAGCAGGGATTTCGATTTCTGGACCACTGGGATCTCTTCTGGGCTAGGGGTGACTTGTACAAAAGGGACGGGTTACATCTTAACAGCAGGGGGACAAACATTCTGGCAGGCAGGTTTGCTAGTGCGACACCTGTGGCTTTAAACAAAGTAGTGGGGGGGAGGGGTTAACAAATTGTGAATATGAAGATGAGGTAAAAGGGAATACAGGAGATATTGCAGAAGACTCTCGGAAGAATGGGAACAGAAGTTCTAGATATTCATTCCCTTGCAAGGGGTGACATAGAATCAGGAGATGTTGAATCAGTATGGATAGAACTGAGGAATTGTAAGGGTAAAAAGACCCTAATGGGAGTTATCTATAGGCCCCCAAACAGTAGCCTCGACATAGGGTGCAAGTTGAATCAGGAGATAAAATTGGTGTGTCACAAATGTAATGCTACGGTGGTTATGGGAGATTTCAACATGCAGGTAGACTGGGAAAATCAGGTTGGAAATGGACCCCAGGAAAGAGAGTTTGTAGAGTGCCTTCGAGATGGATTCTTAGAACAGCTTGTACTGGAGCCTACCAGGGAAAAGGCAATTCTGGATTTAGTGTTGTGTAATGATCCTGATCTGATAAGGGGACTAGAGGTAAAAGAGCCATTAGGAGGCAGTGATCACAACATGATAAGTTTTACTCTGCAAATGGAAAGGCAGAAGGGAAAATCGGAAGTGTCAGTATTACAGTATAGCAAAGGGGATTACAGAGGCATGAGGCAGGAGCTGGCCAAAATTGACTGGAAGGAGGCCCTAGCAGGGAAGACGGTAGAACAGCAATGGCAGGTATTCCTGGGAATAATGCAGAGGTTGCAGGATCAATTTATCCCAAAGAGGCGGAAAGACTCTAAGGGGAGTAAGAGACACCTGTGGCTGACAAGGGAAGTCAAGGACAGCATAAAAATTAAGGACAGGAAGTATAACATAGCAAAGAAGAGTGGGAAGACAGAGGATTGGGACTCTTTTAAAGAGCAACAAAAGTTAACTAAAAAGGCAATACGGGGAGAAAAGATGAGGTACGAGGGTAAACTAGCCAATAATATAAAGGAGGATAGCAAAAGTTTTTTTAGGTACGTGAAGAGGAAAAAAATAGTCAAGGCAAATGTGGGTCCCATGAAGACAGAAGCAGGGGAATTTATTATGGGGAACAAAGAAATGGCAGACGGGTTAAACCGTTACTTTGGATCTGTCTTCACTGAGGAAGATACACACAATCTCCCAAATGTTCTAGGGGCCGGAGAACCTAGGGTGATGGAGGAACTGAAGGAAATCCACATTAGGCAGGAAATGGTTTGGGGTAGACTGATGGGTCTGAAGGCTGATAAATCCCCAGGGCCTGATGGTCTGCATCCCAGGGTACTTAAGGAGATGGCTCTAGAAATAGTGGAAGCATTGGAGATCATTTTTCAATGTTCTATAGATTCAGGATCAGTTCCTGTGGATTGGAGGATAGCAAATGTTATCCCACTTTTTAAGAAAGGAGGGAGAGAGAAAACGGGTAATTCTAGACCAGTTAGTCTGACATCAGTGGTGGGGAAGATGCTGGAGTCAATTATAAAAGACAAAATTGCTGGAATTTTTTGAGGATGTAACTAGGAAAATTGACAGGGGAGAGTCAGTGGATGTGGTGTACCTCGACTTTCAGAAAGCCTTCGACAAGGTCCCACATAGGAGATTAGTGGGCAAAATTAGGGCACATGGTATTGGGGGTAGGGTACTGACATGGATAGAAAATTGGTTGACAGACAGAAAGCAAAGAGTGGGGATAAATGGGTCCCTTTCGGAATGGCAGGCAGTGACCAGTGGGGTACCGCAAGGTTCGGTGCTGGGACCCCAGCTATTTACGATATACATTAATGACTTAGACGAAGGGATTAAAAGTACCATTAGCAGATTTGCAGATGATACTAAGCTGGGGGGTAGTGTGAATTGTGAGGAAGATGCAATAAGGCTGCAGGGTGACTTGGACAGGTTGTGTGAGTGGGCGGATACATGGCAGATGCAGTTTAATGTAGATAAGTGTGAGGTTATTCACTTTGGAAGTAAGAATAGAAAGGCAGATTATTATCTGAATGGTGTCAAGTTAGGAGGAGGGGGAGTTCAACGAGATCTGGGTGTCCTAGTGCATCAGTCAATGAAAGGAAGCATGCAGGTACAGCAGGCAGTGAAGAAAGCCAATGGAATGTTGGCCTTCGTAACAAGAGGAGTTGAGTATAGGAGCAAAGAGGTCCTTCTACAGTTGTACCGGGCCTGGTGAGACCGCACCTGGAGTACTGTGTGCAGTTTTGGTCTCCAAATTTGAGGAAGGATATTCTTGCTATGGAGGGCGTGCAGCGTAGGTTCACTAGGTTAATTCCCGGAATGGCGGGACTGTCGTATGTTGAAAGGCTGGAGCGATTGGGCTTGTATACACTGGAATTTAGAAGGATGAGGGGGGATTTTATTGAAACATATAAGATAATTAGGGGATTGGACACATTAGAGGCAGGAAACATGTTCCCAATGTTGGGGGAGTCCAGAACAAGGGGCCACAGTTTAAGAATAAGGGGTAGGCCATTTAGAACGGAGATGAGGAAGAACTTTTTCAGTTAGAGAGTGGTGAAGGTGTGGAATTCTCTGCCTCAGAAGGCAGTGGAGGCCAGTTCGTTGGATGCTTTCAAGAGAGAGCTGGATAGAGCTCTTAAGGATAGCGGAGTGAGGGAGTATGGGGAGAAGGCAGGAACGGGGTACTGATTGAGAGTGATCAGCCATGATCGCATTGAATGGCGGTGCTGGCTCGAAGGGCTGAATGGCCTCCTCCTGCACCTATTGTCTATTGTCATGCCATAAGGTCATAAGGAATAAGAGTAGAATTAGGCCATTCGGCCCATCAAGTTTACTCCGCCATTCAATCACGGCTGATCTATCTCTCCCTCCTAACCCCATTCTCCTGCCTTCTCCCCGTAACCCCCTGACACCCGTACTAATCAAGAAATCTGTATCTGTACACTGTAACTGGCTGGATTGTAATCATATATTATCTTTCACCTAGCTGGTTAGTACAGGGCATTGGTGAGACCACACCTGGAGTATTGCGTACAGTTTTGGTCTCCTAATCTGAGGAAAGACATTCTTGCCATAGAGGGAGTACAGAGAAGGTTCACCAGATTGATTCCTGGAATGGCAGGACTTTCATATGAAGAAAGACTGGATAGACTCGGCTTGTACTCGCTGGAATTTAGAAGATTGAGGGAGGATCTTATAGAAACTTACAAAATTCTTAACGGGTTGGACAGGCTAGATGCAGGAAGATTGTTCCCGATGTTGGGGAAGTCCAGAACAAGGGGCCACAGTTTAAGGATAAGGGGGAAGTCTTTTAGGACCGAGATGAGAAAGTTTTTTTTCACACAGAGAGTGGTGAATCTGTGGAATTCTCTGCCACAGAAGGTAGTTGAGGCCAGTTCATTGGCTATATTTAAGAGGGAGTTAGATGTGGTCCTTGTGGCTAAAGGGATCAGGGGGTATGGAGAGAAGGCAGGTACGGGATACTGAGTTGGATGATCAGCCATGATCATATTGAATGGCGGTGCGTACAGGCTCGAAGGGCCAAATGGCCTACTCCTGCACCTATTTCCTATGTTTCTATGTTAGCACTGTAAACATAGTAACACTGTGACAATAAACAAAACTCAACTGAACTGAACTGAGTGAAAGAAAAGTTCAAGAGCTTATTTTGTACAATAACAAAATCAGCTGAAAGGAATGGGCTGCCTGGAGGGGTATCGCCCGCCCAAGTGATGTTACACGTGTTTGTATGAACTCGTTTATTTAAACTCGCTCACCGGAGACAGACACAAAGTGCCGGAGTAACTCAGCGGGTCAGGCAGCATCTCTGGAGAGAAGGAATGGGTGACATTTCGGGTCGAGACCCTTCTTCAGACTGAGGGTCAGGGGAGGGGGAGACACGGAGATAAGGAAGGATTGGGTGTGAAAATGAGACATCAAACGAGATGGAAGTCAAGGGCGGCACGGTGGCGCAGCGGTAGAGTTGCTGCTTTACAGCGAATGCAGCGCCGGAGACTCAGGTTCGATTCTGACTACGGGTGCTGCACTGTAAGGAGTTTGTACGTTCTCCCCGTGACCTGCGTGGGTTTTCTCCGAGATCTTCGGTTTCCTCCCACACTCCAAAGACGTACAGGTATGTAGGTTAATTGACTGGGTAAATGTAAAAATTGTCCCTAGTGGGTGTAGGATAGTGTTAATGTGCGGGGATCGCTGGGCGGCACGGACTTGGTGTAATGTCCCGTCATATCTGTTAGTCTTGTGTCATGTTCTGTGTTTAGATTCTCATTTCAGGTCCCTTGACTTCCTGCCATTGTAATTGTCAGCCCCGCCTTGATTGTTTCCACCCGTGTGCCCTTACCTCATGTATATATAGTCCACGCCTCCCTTTGTCCTGTGCCAGTTCTTATTGTGATTCATGTGCTCTCGGTCGTAGTATAGCTAGTAAGTAATTTTTGTAACTAATGTTTTTGTAGCTGAGTAAGTTTAGAGTTTTTGGTTCGAATCGCAGTGTTCTTTAATGTGAAACTTTATTTTCTCCAAATTGACTCTTGTGTGTGAGTCGTGCGTTTGAGTCCAGTTCCTGTGTGCCCCAGAGCATAACAGAACAAACTGGCCATAATATGGACTCAGCCGACTCTAAGATTTGGAAATCAGCCCTTGCCAACCAGGGCACTAAGATCCAGCACCAGGAGGAGGAGCAGCTGCGCTCAGTCAGTCACGGGGTGCGCGAGCTGAACGATAGACAAGGCGAGTTCCAGTCATCAGTGACGACCCAGATTAACCACCTCGCTGTACAACTCCATCAGGTTCTTGCTCGCCTCGACCCAACCTCGGCAGCTTCTCCACTGGCTCACGTTGAACCTTCAGCCGGCCATCCGCCTGCTGTTCCGGCCACGCCTGCGAACCCCACGCTGATTCTACGCCTGGCTTCACCAGATAAGTTCTCTGGAGACTCGGAGAATTGTAGATCATTCCTTGTACAATGTGATCTCCACTTCAAGCATAACCCTGCACACTTCCCCTCAGACCAGGCCAGGGTAGCATTTATTGTGTCCCATTTGACGGGACGAGCCGCAGCATGGGCCACTGCGGAGTGGTCTCGGGGCTCCACAGTCTGTCAGGATCTAGACCTCTTCCAAAGAACATTTAGCAGTATTTTTGATCACACTTCCTCTGCTAAGGAAGCTTCCCGAGTCTTACTGCAGCTAAAACAGAACACTCGCCCAGTGATAGACTATGCCATTGACTTCCGAACCCTTGCAACAGACAGTGGGTGGAATATGCCTGCACAAGTGGATGCATTCATGAATGGGTTGTCGGAGGCTATAAAGGACAGACTTTCACCTTTTGAGTTACCCAGTGATCTAGAGACATTAATTACCAGGGCTACTCGTGTCGATAACAGGATAAAGGAAAAGGAAAGACACCAGGCTGCTGATCGTCCTCCCAATCACCAGGGGCGCTCCTCCGGGTCCTTCACACCGAAGAAGTCATCGTTCCCTGTCCATCACTGGCCGGAGAAAACAGCGTCCTCTTAGCCGTCGGAGGAACCCATGCAGCTAGGACGAACCAGGCTGACTCCGGAGCAGCGACAGCGCCGCCTGAAGGACACAGCCTGCTTTTACTGCGGTCAACAAGGACACCGTCTGGCCGACTGCTCGGTAAAAGGGGGTGGCTCACCAGTGAAAAGGAGGACACTGGTGAGCCAATTCCCCGTTTCGGACTTACCTCCTCGACCTCTGTCACAGGCCACCCTCACTCTGAATCAGCAAATTGTGACTCGGGGGGGTTTTGATCGACTCCGGAGCCGACGAGAGTCTCATGGACTGGACTCTAGCTCGATCGTGTAAGGTTAAATCTGTGCCCTTGTTGCAACCTATTGTGGCGAGCGCTTTAGATGGACATCAGTTGTTTGAGATAACTCATCGTACAGAACCTGTCAAAGTCATGTTCAATGCTAACCATGTGGAGATAATGTCTTTTCACTTGTTTGACTCAGCTCAACATCCCTTGGTCTTTGGTTTCCCTTGGCTGCAGAAACACAATCCTCAGATTGATTGGCGATCTGGTAAGATCAGACGATGGGGGGTTGAGTGCACACAATCATGTCTTGTTGAACCAGTGAACAAAGGGGTGAGTTACGGGAAGATCGGGGCGGTTTTGGGAATAAATTTTCTTAAATCTGAAGAAATAAAGATTTCTAATGATGATGATGACTATCCCGATCTGTTGAAGGTTCCACCATGTTACCATGAACTGAAGGAGGTGTTCAACAAGTCCAGGGCCACCACCCTACCTCCTCATCGACCTTTCGACTGCGCTATCAACCTGCTGCCGGGGGCCCCTATTCCCAAGGGGCGACTGTACTCCATATCCGGCCCCGAGAGGAAGGCGATGGATGAGTACATTGAGTCCTCCCTGAGGACGGGCATTATTCGCCCATCCTCCTCGGCAGCAGGCGCGGGGTTTTTCTTTGTGGGCAAGAAAGATGGGTCACTTCGTCTCTGCATAGATTACAGCCCCCTAAACGAGATTACGATCAAGAATCGTTACCCACTTCCTTTGATGTCTTCTGCTTTTGAACTGTTGCACAAAGCCAAAGTATTCACTAAACTAGACTTAAGGAATGCATACCACCTAGTGAGAATCAGAGAGGGGGATGAGTGGAAAACTGGGTTTAACACCCCTAACGGGCACTACGAGTATTTGGTGATGCCGTTCGGGTTAACCAATGCCCCCGCAGTCTTCCAAGCTTTTATGAACGAGGTCCTCAGGGAATTTCTCAATGAGTGTGTTTTTGTCTACCTTGATGACATTCTTATCTTCTCTCCAGACATACAGTCTCATGAGCGTCATGTCAAGTGTGGGTTGCAGAAGCTCTTAGCTAACCGTCTGTATGTGAAGGCCGAGAAGTGCGACTTCCACGCAGACACAATGTCCTTTCTGGGCTACATTATATCGGCCGACCACATCCAGATGGACCCTGGTAAGGTCAGTGCGGTGGCCGATTGGCCCACCCCCACTAACAGAAAGAAGGTGCAACAGTTTCTCGGATTTGCAAACTTTTACAGATGTTTTATTAGAGACTTCAGTGCTGTTGCTGCTCCTCTGCACTCTCTCACGTCTTCCAAGACCCAGTTCCAGTGGAATCCTCAGGCCGAAGCCGCCTTCCAGCGCCTCAAAACATTGTTCACCAACGCTCCTGTTCTGACCATCCCAGATCCCCAGAGACAGTTCATTGTGGAGGTGGATGCCTCCAACGAGGGGATTGGGGCGGTACTTTCCCAGAGAGCGGAGAAGGACAACCGGATTCATCCCTGCGCCTACCTATCACGTAAGTTGACCCCCGCAGAAAAAAATTACGATGTCGGAAACAAAGAACTGCTGGCGGTCAGAGCCGCATTGGGGGAGTGGAGGTACTGGCTGGAGGGGGCCGAGCAGCCTTTTCTGGTATGGACAGATCACAAGAACCTGGAATACATCCGTAAAGCCAAGAGACTCAACTCACGTCAGGCCAGATGGACTCTGTTTTTCAGTAGGTTCAACTTTTCTCTGTCTTACAGGCCCGGTTCCCAGAACACAAAACCAGACGCCCTGTCCCGACTTTATGACCCTGAACCTGATACCAGAGAACCCGAACCCATCCTGCCACTTAACCGTGTGGTAGGAGCGGTGTCTTGGCAGATCGAAACAGATGTGAAGCAGGCTAATGATGAGACTCCAGCACCGAGTGGCTGTCCTACTAACTGTTTGTTTGTTCCTGTGACATTGCGCCCCCAGGTAATCCACTGGGCTCACACGTCCCTGCTCACATGCCATCCAGGTGCCAAGAGAACTGTTTTTGTGGTTAAACAGCGTTTTTGGTGGCCTTCACTTGAGAAGGATGTAGCTGAATATGTGGCCGCCTGCCCTGTCTGTGCAAGGAGCAAGCCCTCCAGACAAGCCCAAGCGGGCCTGCTGCACCCACTTTCAGTCCCTCAGAGGCCCTGGTCCCACATCTCCATTGACTTTATTACTGGGTTGCCGGCGTCCAAAGGTAACACAACTGTCCTGACGGTGGTAGACCGATTTTCAAAGATGGTACATTTTATCGCTGTGGCCAAGCTCCTCTCTGCCAAAGAGACGGCAGAGGTAATGATGTCTCACGTTTTCCGTATCCATGGTTTCCCTACAGACATTGTCTCGGACCGAGGTCCTCAGTTTGTGTCCAAGTTTTGGAGTGAGTTTTGTTCCCTCATAGGTGCCACCGTCAGCCTGTCTTCTGGTTACCATCCGCAATCCAATGGCCAGACTGAGCAGATGAACCAGGAGCTCGAGACCTGCTTGCGCTGTCTGATCGCGCAGAACCAGACCACCTGGAGCGACCATCTCATCTGGGTCGAGTACGCACGCAACACGCTTCCTACGGCTGCCACGGGACTCACACCCTTCCAGTGTGCCTACGGCTACCAGCCCCCCTTGTTCTCGGCTTATGAGGGCGAGGTGACGGTGCCTTCTGCCCACGCCATGATCTGACGCTGTCGCCGAATCTGGGACGGAGCTCGGAGGGTTCTACTCCGGGGTCAGTCCCGGATGAAAGCGGCAGCGGACCGCCACCGCAGATCCGCTCCGCATTATCGCCCAGGCCAGTAGGTATGGCTGTCTACAAAGGACTTGCCACTTCACGTCCACGCCAGAAAGCTGGCTCCAAGGTTCGTGGGTCCATTTCCCATTTCTAAAGTCATTAACCCTGTTTCGGTCCGTCTACAACTCCCCAGGTCATTAAGGGTTCACCCTACATTCCACGTCAGCAAAATAAAACCGGTCAAGGAAAGTGCACTCGTGCCCGCCTCCAAGCCCCCTCCACCCCCCCGGCTCGTCGACGGTGGTCCGGTCTACACAGTTAAGGCACTTCTTGCAGTCCGCAAGAGAGGTCGCGGTCGCCAGTTTCTGGTCGACTGGGAAGGCTACGGTCCTGAGGAGAGGTGCTGGATTCCTGCCAGCTTCATTTTGGACAAAACTTTGATCAAGGACTTTGACAAGACTCATCCTGACCAGCCTGGACCGTCAGGAGTCGGTCCTAAAGGGGGGGGTACTGTAATGTCCCGTCATATCTGTTAGTCTTGTGTCATGTTCTGTGTTTAGATTCTCATTTCAGGTCCCTTGACTTCCTGCCATTGTAATTGTCAGCCCCGCCTTGATTGTTTCCACCTGTGTGCCCTTACCTCATGTATATATAGTCCACGCTTCCCTTTGTCCTGTGCCAGTTCGTATTGTGATTCATGTGCTCTCGGTCGTAGTATAGCTAGTAAGTAATTTTTGTAACTAATGTTTTTGTAGCTGAGTAAGTTTAGAGTTTTTGGTTCGAATCGCAGTGTTCTTTAATGTGAAAATTAAAGAACACCTTTATTTTCTCCAAATTGACTCTTGTGTGTGAGTCGTGCGTTTGAGTCCAGTTCCTGTGTGCCCCAGAGCATAACACTTGGTGGGCCGAAAAGGCCTGTTTCCGGCTGTATATATATGATATGATGATGATATGATGAAATGTAGAATCCAGGCTAGGAGAAGGTGGCAACAAAGCAAACGGAGATAAGATAAGGAAATAACTGCAGATGCCGGTACAAATCGAAGGTATTTATTCACAAAATGCTGGAGTAACTCAGCGGGTCAGGCAGCATCTCAGGAGAGAAGGGATGTGTGACATCTCGGGTCGAGACCCTTCTTCAGACCCTGTCTGGGGGTGGTTTTGGTGGGAATGGACGAGTGGACCAGGGAGTTACGGAGGGAGCGGTCTCTGCGGAACGCAGAAAGGGGAGGAGATGGGAAGACGTGGCCAGTAGTGGGATCCCGTTGGAGGTGGCGAAAATGTTCACCGCTCAGTGATCAGGGCGGCACGGTGGCGCAGCGGTAGAGCGGCTGCCTCACACGCCAGAGACACGGGTTTCATCCTGACTACGGGTGCCGTCTGTACGGAGTTTGTACGTTCTCCCCGTGACTCGTGTGGTTTTTCTCCGGGTGCTTCGGTTTCCTCCCACACCCCAACGATGTGCAGGTTTGTAGGTTAATTTGATTCTGCAAATTGTCCCTGTTGTGAGCGTAGGATAGAGCTAGTGTGTGCGGGGATCGCTGGTCGGCGCGGACTCTGGGTGCTGAAGGGTCTGTTTCCACGCTGTATCTCCAAATTAAATTAAATACCAACGACACCAATAACTCAACAATAAAGTGAATCAGGGCAATTCACCTGCTTTCCCCCGACTCTCAGTCTGAAGAAGGGTCTCGACCCGAAACGTCACCCATTCCTTCTCTCCAGCGATGCTGCCTGTCCCGCTGAGTTACTCCAGCTTTTTGCCATAGGTGATAGGAACAGAAATAGGCCATTCAATAGACAATAGACAATGGGTGCAGGAGGAGGCCATTCGGCCCTTCGAGCCAGCACCGCCATTCAATGTGATCATGGCTGATCATTCTCAATCAGTACCCCGTTCCTGCCTTCTCCCCATACCCCCTGACTCCGCTATCCTTCAGATCAACAAGGGAGCAAAGCCGGAGGCAGGTAGGCGCACGGTTGGATGCTTTGAATATGAAAAGTTCCCTTCAGACAGGTTTGATTCATTCTGCCAGTAACCAGAGATACACACCAGCTGAGAAACCGTCTGTACTGAGTTAGAATGAAAACACGTGCCAAACTGAATTAACTGGAAATTCCACAATCCACAGCAAGACTTCAGTATATAGGTATGGTGCAATAAGAAAGACACAAAGTGCTGGTACAATTTAGCTACCCCTCCTTTTCTCCAGCTTTCTCCCCTTTCAATCTCCTCCCCCCCCCCACCCCTCACTCCACCAAAATCAGTATTCCTTACAGCGAATGCAGCGTTGGAGACTCAGGTTTGATCACGACTACGGGCGCTGTCTCAGGTGATGTTTCGGGTCGAGACCCTTCTTCGTACTTAGATTTTTTTAGATTTAGATTTAGAGATACAGCGTGGAAACAGGCCCTTCGGCCCACCGGGTCCGTGCCGCCCAGCGATCCCCGCACACTAACACTATCCTACACACACTGGGGACAATTTTTACATTTACCCAGTCAATTAACCTACAAACCTGCACGTCTTTGGAGTGTGGGAGGAAACCGAAGATCTCGGAGAAAACCCACGCAGGTCACGGGGAGAACGTACAAACTCCGTACAGACGGCGCCCGTAGTCGGGATCAAACCTGAGTCTCCGGCGCTGCATTCGCTGTAAGGCGTACTGATTTTGGTGGAGTGAGGGGTGGGGGGGGGATTGAAAGCGGAGAGAGCTGGAGAAAAGGAGGGGTAGCTAAATTTAACCTGCGCTTTGTGTCTTTCTTATTGCACCTGACCTGTCCATTCTGACACTAAATACTGAAGTCTTGCCGTGGATTGTGGAATTGCCAGTTACTTCAGTTTGTCACGTGTTTTCATTCTAACTCAGTACAGACGGTTTCTCAGCTGGTGTGTATCTCTGGTTACTGGGAGAATGAATCAAACCTGTCTGTCGGGAACTTTTCATATTCAAAGCAGCCAACTGTGCGCCTCCCTGCCTCTGGCTTTGCTCCCTTGCTGATCTGAAGGATAGCGGAGTCAGGGGGTATGGGGAGAAGGCAGGAACGGAGAATGATCAGCCATGATCACATTGAATGGTGATGCTGGCTCGAAGGGCCGAATGGCCTACTCCTGCACCTATTGTCTATTGTCTAAACTATTATTTCGTTTTAGTTTACAGATACAGGACAGAAACAGGCCCTTCAGCCCACCGAATCCTCGCCTACCAGCGATCACCCCTGCACTTACACAATCTTACACACACTCGGGACAATTTACAATTATACCAAGCCAGTTAACCTACTGCCTGAAGTAGGGGGCAGGAAGGAACTGCAGATGCCGGTGTAAACCAAAGATAGACACAAAATGCTGGAGTAACTCAGCGGGACGGGCAGCATCTCTGGAGAGACAATAGACAATAGACAATAGGTGCAGGAGGAGGCCATTCGGCCCTTCGGGCCAGCACCGCCATTCAATGTGATCATGGCTGATCATTCTCAATCAGTACCCCGTTCCTGCCTTCTCCCCATACCCCCTGACTCCGCTATCCTTAAGAGCTCTATCCAGCTCTCTCTTGAATGCATCCAGAGAATTGGCCTCCACTGCTTTCTGAGGCAGAGAATTCCACAGATTCACAACTCTCTGACTGAAAAAGTTTTTCCTCATCTCCGTTCTAAATGGCCTACCCTTTATTCTTAAACTGTAACAATAGACAATAGGTGCAGGAGGAGGCCATTCGGCCCTTCGAGCCAGCACCGCCATTCAATGTGATCATGGCTGATCATTGAACTCAGGTAACATGGAACTCAGGACAGCACAGCACAGGAACAGGCCCATCGGCCCACAGTGTGTGTGGCAAACATGACGCAGGTTAAACTAATCTCCTCTGCCTGCACATGCTCCATACCCCTCCATTCCCTGCATGTCCATGTGCCTGTCCAAGAGCCTAGACACTTTTAACTAGTTCAAGATTAACTTGCTGTCAGCTTCTAAAGTTGCTGCAAGTAACATATGACAACGAAGAAGGGTCCTGACTCAAAACGTCACCTATCCAAGTTCTCCAGAACTTCTCCACCCATTCCTTCTCTCCAGAGGCGCTGCCTGTCCCGCTGAGTTAAACCCCTGTCCCACTTAGGCGATTGTTTAGGCAACTACAGGTGACTAGGCTGTCGCCCACACGGTCGCCGGGGTGTGGCCTGTACGGTCGTGAGTCCTCTCCAAAGAGTCGTGGCGTTTTTCTGGTCGCCGCTGGATTTTGAGATGTTTAAACATTTTCGGCGACGACTGTTGGTTTGACACCAATGAGCGTAGCTTGACGTCTCCTGATGGGGGGCGCTGTTGTGGGTTGGCGCCAGGTGACGTAGGTTGTTGCCGGTGCTGACTTCATTGAATTCCATTGGCGACGACCTACGTCAACCGGCGACAGGTACCGGCGTCGAAACCGGAGGCCAAAGTGACGTGAATTGTCTTCAGTTGTCACCGACACGGCCGTAGCTTGTCGTGGGTGGACGTAGGTTGACTTCGGTTGTCGCCTGTGTGGTCGTAGGTTGTCGTCGGTGCGGTCGTAAGTGGACGTCCTAAGTCGCGACGATTGGGTCGCCGGTTGTCGTTAGACAATAGACAATAGACAATAGGTGCAGGAGTAGGCCATTCAGCCCTTCGAGCCAGCACCGCCATTCAATGCGATCATGGCTGATCACTCTCAATCAGTACCCCGTTCCTGCCTTCTCCCCATACCCCCTCACTCCGCTATCCTTAAGAGCTCTATCCAGCTCTCTCTTGAAAGCATCCAACGAACTGGCCTCCACTGCCTTCTGAGGCAGAGAATTCCACACCTTCACCACTCTCTGACTGAAAAGGTTCTTCCTCATCTCCGTTAGATTGCCGTAGCTTGACGTCGACTAGGTGGTGGGTTGCCATAGACATTGTCGTAGGGGGGGTCCACTCGCCGGGTTTTCGGCGACCTGCTACGACTATGACAGTCACCGGCAGTCGCCTAAAAAAATGCCTAAGTGGGACAGGCCCCTTACTCCAGCTTTTTGTGTCTATCTCCAGAGGTGCTGCCTAGGGGTTGCCAACTGTCCCGTATTAGCCGGGACATCCCGTATTTTGGGCTAAATTGGTTTGTCCCGTACGGGACCGCCATTGTCCCATATTTGGCCCGGGGGCTGCTGTAGGCCCGGACGCTGTAGGCCCGGACGCTGTAGGCCCGGACGCTGTAGGCCCGGACGCTGTAGGCCCGGACGCTCTAGGCCCGGACGCTGTAGGCCCGGACGCTGTAGGCCCCGACATGTAGGCCCGGACACTGTAGGCGAACTGAGTGTGTTTGGCGAGCGGGGCCGAGTGGGTTCTCCTAATGGAGGCTGCGAAGCAACCGCCTCCCGGCCCGGGCAGCCATGAATTGGTGGAGCGGGAGCACGTGGCACGGGACAAGGTGACGTCACCGCCCCGCGCCCCACGTGACCTCACCTTGTCCCATATTTGGGAGTGAGATAGTTGGCATCCCTGGTGCTGCCTGATTCCAGCTGAGTTACTCCAGCTTTTTGTGTCTTTCTTTGACACTCGACATTTTAAAGAAAATACAGACCATCCCCACTAGATGGTCCACTCGTCCCTTCCCACCCAAACCACCCCATCCCCGGGCACTTTCCCCTGCAACCGCACGAGATGCAACACCTGTCCCTTTACCTCCCCCCTCAACTCCATCCAAGGACCCAAACCGTCTTTCCAGGTGAGACAGAGGTTCACCTGCACCTCCTCCAACCTCATCTATTGCATCCGCTGCTCTAGATGTCAACTTATTTACATCGGCGAAACCAAGCGCAGTCTCGGCGATCGCTTCGATCAACACCTGCGCTCGGTCCGCGTTGGCCAACCTGATTTCCTGGTGGCCGAGCACTTCAACTCCCCCTCCCACTCCCAGTCTGACCTTTCTGTCATGGGGCTCCTCCAGTGCCATAGTGAGGCCCACCGGAAATTGGAGGAACAGCACCTCATATTTCGCTTGGGCAGTTTGCAGCCCAGTGGTATGAACGTCGACTTCTCCAACTTTAGATAGTTCCTCTGTCCCTCTCTTCCCCTCCTCCTTCCCAGTTCTCCCACTATCTTCCTGTCTCCACCTATATCCTTCCTTTGTCCCGACCCCCTGACATCAGTCTGAAGAAGGGTCTCGACCCGAAACGTCACCCATTCCTTCTCTCCTGAGATGCTGCCTGACCTGCTGAGTTACTCCAGCATTTTGTGAATAAATACCTTCGATTTGTACCAGCATCTGCAGTTATTTTCTTATCCCACTAGATGGCGGTCACAGCTCATAGAAATACGACAGGGAAGTTTTGTAGACACAAGGAACTACAGATGCTGGTTTACATGATAGTCACAAAATGCTGGAGTAACTCAGCGGGAAAGGCAGCATCTCTGGAGAGAAGGAATGGGTTTCGGGTCAGGACCCTCCTTCAAAAGATTTACAATTGACTATTGTAAAGGCTAAAGGATTCCTTTGAAACTTTGTAAATTCGAGTGCTTTAAGTTAAAGTTTTAGCTTTACATATGAAACGTCTTAGGCTGCTTTTACAAGATGATATTTTTACGAGGATGTTGCCAGGACTCCAGGGTGCGAGCTACAGGGAGAGATTGGGCAGGCTCGGACTATTCCTTGGAGCGCAGGAGGATGAGGGGTGTGTTCTTATAGAGGTGTATAACATCATGAGGGGAATAGATCGGGTAGACGCACAGTCGTTTGGCCAGAGTAGGTGAGTAGCTGTTATCAGGCAACTGAACCATCCCACCACAACCAGAGAGCAGTGCTGAACTACTATCTACCTCGTCGGTGACCCTCGGACTATCCTTGATCGGACTTTACTGGCTTTACCTTGCACTGAACGTTATTCCCTTGTCATGTATTTGTACACTGTAAATGGATTGATTGTAATCATGTATTGTCTTTCTGCTGATTGATTAGCACGCAACAAAAAGTTTTTCACTGTACCTCGGTACACATGACAATAAACTAAACCGAACTGAATGGAATCGAGAAACAGAGGACATAGGTTTAAGGTGGTGGGGGGGTGGAGGGGGAAGGTTTAATAGGAAGTGGAGGGGCAACTTTTCCACACAGATTGACAATGATCAGCCATGATCGCATTGAATGGCGGTGCTGGCTCGAAGGGCCGAATGGCCTCCTCCTGTACCTATTGTCTATTGGTGGGTGTATGGAACGAGCTGCCAGAGAAGGTAATTGAGGCAGGGACTATCGCAACATTTAAAAGACATTTGGACAGGTACATGGATAGGACAGGTTTGGAGGAATATGGACCAAGCGCAGGCAGGTAGGACTCGTGTAGATGGGGCATGTTGGTTGGCGTGGGCAAGATGGGCTGAAGGGCCTGTTTCCGTGCTGTATCACTCTGTGACTCTTGGAACTGTGTGGTGCCACATCCTTCCCTTTCAGTTGGAACGCTAGGATTTATTCTTAATAAACATTTGCTTTGGTTCTCATCAGGAATTCCTGTTTAAGAACTAATGGATTGGTTACTTATATTACCCATTATCAATATGAATTACCAGAGAGGAATAGATCGGGTAGATGCACAGAGTCTCTTGCCCAGAGTAGTGGAATCGAGGACCAGAGGACATAGGTTCAAGGTGAAGGGGAAAAGATTTAATAGGAATCCGAGGGGTAACTTTTCCACACAGAGGGTGGTGGGTGTATGGAACGAGCTGCCAGAGGAGGTAGTTGAGGCTGGGACTACCCCATCGTTGGTTTCTTATCGAAACGTATAAGATTATTAAGGGGTTGGACACGTTAGAGGCAGGAAACATGTTCCCAATGTTGGGGGAGTCCAGAACAAGGGGCCACAGTTTAAGAATAAGGGGTAGGCCATTTAGAACTGAGATGAGGAAAAACTTTTTCAGTCAGAGAGTTGTGAATCTGTGGAATTCTCTGCCTCAGAAGGCATTGGAGGCCAATTCTCTGAATGCATTCAAGAGAGAGCTGGATAGAGCTCTTAAGGATAGCGGAGTCAGGGGGTATGGGGAGAAGGCAGGAACGAGGTACTGATTGAGAATGATCAGCCATGATCACATTGAATGGCGGTGCTGGCTCGAAAGGCCAAATGGCCTCCTCCTGCACCTATTGTCTATTGTCTATAACGTTTAAGAAACAGTTAGACGGGTACACGGATAGGATAGGTTTGGAGGGATATGGACCAAACGCAGGCAGGTGGGACTAGTGTAGCTGGGACATGTTGGCCGGTGTGGGCTAGTTAGGCCGAAAGGCCTGTTTCCACACTGTATCACTCTATGATTCTATGACTCTGAGATACAGCGTGGAAACAGGCCCTTCAACCTACTGAGTCCGTACTGACAAGCAATCCCCGTACACTAGCACACTACCATTTACAGAAGCCAGATAACCTACAAATCCACAGGTCTTTGGAGTGTGGGGGGGAAACCGGAGCACCTTGAGAAAGCCCACGCAGGTCACGGGGAGAACGGTCAAACTCCGTACAGACAGCACTCGTAGTCAGGATGGAACCTGGGTTTCTGGCGCTGTGAGGCAGCAACTCTACCGCTGCACCACAATCTGAAGAAGGGTCCCAACTCGAAACGTCACCTATCCATCCATCATCTATCCACAGATGCTCCCTGACCCGCTGAGATCCTCCAGCACTTTGTGTTTTACTCAAGGGTCTAGCATCTGCAGTTCCTTGTGTCTCCCTCATGATTTACTTGGTTAGTTTAGTTTGAAGATACAACGGGGAAACAGGCCCTTCGGCCCACTGGGTCCGTGCCGACCAGCGATCCCCGCGCACGAACACTATCCTACACACACTAGGGACAATTTACATTTATACCTACAAACCTGCACATCTTTGGAGTGCGGGAGGAAACCGAGGATCTCGGAGAAAACCCACGCAGGTCACGGGGAGAACGTACAAACTCCGTATATTTTTTTACTGTCTACAAGTAACAGTTTGCACCCTGAGGAAAGCTGAGATTTGCACGAACATTTAAAAATATGTCGGCAGAGGGTTTTTAAAAAACTCATTCAGAAGCCTTGCATAGCCTGATGAGGAGTCTTGAGCATTGACAACATCTGCTCAGTTTAGTTTATTGTCACCTGTATCGAGGTACAATGAAAACCTTTTAGACAATAGACAATAGACAATAGGTGCAGGAGGAGGCCATTCGGCCCTTCGAGCCAGCACCGCCATTCAATGTGGTCATGGCTGATCATCCACAATCAGTACCCCGTTCCTGCCTTCTCCCCATACCCCCTGACTCCGCTATCCTTAAGAGCTCTATCTAGCTCTCTCTTGAATGCATTCAGAGAATTGGCCTCCACTGCCTTCTGAGGCAGAGAATTCCACAGATTCACAACTCTCTGACTGAAAAAGTTTTTCTTCATCTCCGTTCTAAATGGCCTACCCCTTATTCTTAAACTGTGTGGCCCCTTGTTCTGGACTCCCCCAACATTGGGAACATGTTTCCTTCCTCTAACGTGTCCAACCCCTTAATAATCTTATACGTTTCGATAAGATCCCCTCTCATCCTTCTAAATTCCAGTGTATACAAGCCCAGTCGCTCCAGTCTTTCAACATACGACAGTCCTGCCATTCCGGGAATTAACCTAGAAAGAATATGCTGCAAGAAAAGAAAGACCTATTTCTACTATTGCTTTGATCGATGTAGTAAATCGTCAAAATCCTCTTTTATTGCGTGCTGACCAGTCAGCTGAAAGACAATACATGATTACAATCGATCCGTGCACAGTGAACAGATACACAATAAGGGAATAACGTTTGGTGCAAGGTGAAGCCCAGTAAAACCCAAACAAATATAGTTTGAGGGTCACCAAAGAGGTAGATAGTAGTCCAGCACTGCTCTCTGGTTGTGGTAGGATGGTCCAGGTGCCTGATAACAGCTGGGAAGAAACTGGAGGTGTGCATTTTCACACATCTGCCCAGAGTTGGGGAATCGAGAACCGGAGGACATAGGTTTAAGGTGAGGGGGGAGAGATTTAATAGGAATCTGAGGGGTAAAATTTTCACTGTAAAGTCCGATTAAAGATAGGCCGAGGGTCACCTATGAGGTAGATGGGAGGTCAGGACCACTCTCTGGTTGGTAAGAAGACGGTTCAGTTGCCTGATAACAGCTGGGAAGAAACTGCCCCTGAATCTGGGGAAGTGTTCACATTTAACTCACCATTAGTGCAGAGTATTTCCATGGTCTACCTGTAGCTTTAGGGAAAAGCCAGGGTGTGTTTCAGCAGAAACCTCCAGCAGGTGACTTTGGCTTCTATTGTAAGAAAGTAACTGCAGATGCTGGTACAAATCGAAGGTATTTATTTCACAAAGTGCTGGAGTAACTCAGTGGGTCGGGCAGCATCTCAGGAGAGAAGGAATGGGTGACGTTTCGGGTCGAGACCCTTCCTCAGGCTTCTATTGAGTGGGTGAGATGAGGAAGAGGATCAAGGAGAGAGAAGAGGCGGTTCTTTCAACAGCGTACACACACAAAGCCAGGCCCCGAAACACACAACAGCAGCCGAAGGAATGGAATTGGTGGTGTCAAAGGACGAGGAAGAAGAAATCAAGAGCTCTCCTGGGCTAATCCAGCGTAAGGTCGTTTGCATTTCTCACAAGTCAGAACATAGAGCAAACACGAGAGAACTATTGAACGCTGACACAGAATAGCTGTGTTGACAGTGCGGGGACAAGCTGTAATTTTACAAGTTGGTGCCTGTTTAAAAACACCACTTGAAATGCTGGAAAACCTACTCCCCAGCCCTGGCTGGGAGCTCTAGGGTCTGGAGAGGATCCGAGACGCCTTCCGCCTTGCCCCTTCATAGACCGTCACGGTCAGATCAACATCCCTGCACTTAAACAACCGCCACTTGAACATGGCTCCAAACTGGTGACGCTGTGCACAGTCTCAGTGCACTGCTGCTACACACGTACTGTATCTGAGATGCCAGTCTAATACGTATCTTATGTACAGTGCTTATGTACAGTGCTTATGTACAGTGCTTATGTACAGTGCTTATGTACAGTGCTTATGTACAGTGCTTATGTACAGTGCTTATGTACAGTGAGACTTGTCCTGCACTGTATACAATAATGAATTTCACTGGACCTCAGTACATGTGACAAATAAAGTACCATACCAGGGTGGGTATGGGGGCACGGTGGCGCAGCGGTAGAGTTGCTGCCTTACAGCGAATGTAGCACCAGAGACCCGGGTTCGATCCCGACTACGGGCGCCGTCTGTACGGAGTTTGTACGTTCTCCCCGTGACCTGCGTGGGTTTTCTCCGAGATCTTCGGTTTCCTCCCACACTCCAAAGACGTGCAGGTTTGTAGGTTAATTGGCTTGGTAAACGTAGAAATTGTCCCCAGTGTGTGTAGGATAGTGTTAGCTGGTCGGCGCGGACCCGGTGGGCCGAAGGGCCTGTTTCCACGCTGTATCTCTAAAAATAAGCGTCAACCATACCATACCATACCCTACCATTCCATACCATACCATACCACACCACACCACACCACACCATACCATACCATACCATACCATACCACACCACACCACACCATACCATACCATACCACACCATACCATACCACACCACACCATACCATATCACACCACACCATACCATAGCATAGCATACCATACCATACCACACCACAACATACCATACAAAGGTATTTATTCACAGAATGCTGGAGTAACTCAGCAGGTCAGGCAGCATCTCAGGAGAGAAGGAATGGGTGACGTTTCGGGTCGAGACCCTTCTTCAGACTGATGGGGTCAAAATGTGGTCGTAGAGCAGGAGGGCAGGAGAAATCACAGAGGGGGAGCAGCGAGAGAGCATGTTGCTAAACTCTCATCGAAAAGAGGAGGAGAACTTCTTCAAAGTGGACATACCTTGAGGAGAAATCGCAGACCATACCATACCATACCATACCACACCACACCACACCATTCCATTCAATTCCATACCATACCATTCCATACCATTCCATACCATTCCATACCATACCATACCATACCATACCATACCATACCATACCATACCATTCCATACCATGCCATTCCATACCATACCCTCTGCACCTCGATTCACTACAGTAGACACCTCGAGAAATCAAGAGTGTTCATTTGGTCCAATGGTACTTAATTGTTTAGTTTAGAGATGCAGCACGGAAACAGGCCCTTCGGCCCACCGGGTCCATGCTGACCAGCGATCCCTGCACACCAACACCATCCTACACACATCAGGGACATTTACAATTTTAACAAAGCCAATTACCCTACAAACCCGCACGTCTTTGGAGTGTGGGTGGAAACTGGAGAAAACCCACGCAGGTCACGGGGAGAACATGCAAACTCCGTACAGATAAGCACCTGTAGTCGGGATCGAACCCAGGGCTCCGGCGCTGTGAGGCAGCAGTTCTACCCCTGCGCCACCATAAGGTTAGTGTTCCACAGTGTTCAAGGGCCTGATGGTTGTTCAGATAGGGGTCTGAAGAAGGGTCCAAATCCGAAAAGTCACCTGTCCACGTTCTCTAGAGATGCTGCCTGACCCGCTGAGATACTCCAGCACCTTGTGTCTTTTTTTCGTTAAACCAGCATCTGCAATTCCTTGCGTCCTCAACCATCAGGCTCTTGAGCACCACACAACACTAACCTCAACTACAACAAACTATGGATGGCCTTTGTTGACACCAGCGACTTTGGGTGTGATTGCACCATTATTGGGGTTATTAAATTATTGGGATTTTTGTTTATTATATATTATCTATGAGTATTGTGTTTACAGGTGCCTTATGTTGCTGTACGTAAGAATTTAATTGTTCCGTTGTTGGTGCAATTAAATACTCTTGACTGATCTGATATTGTCAGTAGTATAACTGTCCACTAGATAATTATAAAACATTACCACCAACTCAATATTAAACCTCAACAAAGGCCAGTTTCCAATTATATCGGTGGGCATCGTGGAAATTGCCCGTTTCAGTTGTCATGCTGGGGACCCAAGTAAAAGACTGTAAAAGGTTTTGATTTATTATTGCCACATGTACCGAGGTACAGTGAGCTTTGTTTCGCATGCTGTCCCGACAGATTAGACAGACCATACCTAAATACAATCTGTTCAAACTCACGTACAACAGGTGGAGCAGAGGGGAAGATACAGAGTGCAGAATATAGTTCTCAGCATCGTAGCGCATCAGTTCCACAGACAAAGTCCAATGTCCGCAATGGGGTAGAGGTGAATCGGACAGTGCCCTAGCTTATCTGTGTGGAAAGGGTACCCGCTTTCAGGTTCCTGGGTACGCACATCGCAGAGGATCTTACCTGGTCTACCAACACCATCACCACAGTGAAGAATGCACAGCAGAGACTCCACTTCCTGAGGATCCTCAGGAAAACCAACCTGCAGGAGAAGCTCATGATGTCCTTCTATTGCTGCTCCATCGAGAGTGTGCTGGCATACTGTATAACCACATGGTATGCCAGCTGCTCAGAAAAGGACAGGAAGGCCCTTCAGAGGGTCATCACGACGGCCCAGAAGATCATCGGCTGCTCACTGCCCTCCCTGGAGCACCTGTTCAGCCTACGCTGCCTCAGTAGAGCAGGCAAAATAATAAAAGATCCATCCCACCCCGGCCACCGTCTGTTTGTTCATCTGCCCTCTGGTCGACGTTTCAGGTCGATCAAATCCCGAACAAACAGACTTAAGAACAGTTTTTACCCCAGGGCCATACGAGAACTGAACACTACCTTCTGCACTAGGCAACACTGTTAAAAAATCTTTTGTACTTAATATAATTGTATTTATTTGTTTTTGCATTTATTGCATATATGTTTGTACGCACCGTCAGGATTGGCTATTTTTTAATTTCGTTGTACTCGTTGCAATGACAATAAATGAATATTATTATTATTATTATTATTACGGAAGGGCCGTTCAGAAGCCTGATAACAGAGGGGAAGAAGCTGTCCCTGAGTCTGGTGGTGCGCGCTTTCAAGCTTCTGTACCTTCTGCCGGACGGGAGCGGAGAGAAGAAGGAATGGCCGGGGTGGGACAGGGACACGTCTTTGATTGTGTCGGCTGCTTTCCCGAGGCAGCGTGAAGTGTAGATGGAGTCGATGGTGGGGAGTGTGGTGTGTGTGATGGACTGGGCTACATCCACAACTCTCTGCAATTTCTTGTGGTCTTGGGCAGAGTTGTTCCCAAACCAGGCTGTGATGCAACCTAACAACGTGCTTCCTGTGGTACATCTGTAGAAGTTGGTAAGAGTCACTGGAGACGTGCTGAATCTCCTCAGACACCTCGGGCAATAGAGGCGTTGATGTATCTTCTTGCCTGCCACATCAATATGATTGGAAAATAATGCAAAGTTTAAGAAAAGTCATTTAAAATGATCTGAAAAAGGCCCCTGACCCAAAACGTCGCCTGTTCATTCCCTCCACAGATATCATATCATATCATATCATATATATACAGCCGGAAACAGGCCTTTTCGGCCCTCCAAGTCCGTGCCGCCCAGTGATCCCCGTACATTAACACTATCCTACACCCACTAGGGACAATTTTTTTTTAACATTTACCCAGCCAATTAACCTACATACCTGTACGTCTTTGGAGATGCTGCCTGACCCCCTGAGTTACTCCAACACTTTGTGCTTTACTCAAAATTCCAACATCTGCAGTTCCTTGCGTGTCCAAATTTAAATTGTTTATGATTTAAATTGTTTACAAATTTCAATTAAGATTGAGTTTGAGATATGAATGGTAAAAGATTATTATAAGTGAACGAAGATAGCAATTAATAGTCAGAGTTTCATGATCCAATTTTAATTAATGCTCACGAGTTTCAATATCGTTTGCGATGCTTTATTTTCACCTGATTACAAGTAAACCTTTCACAGTGAAACAAATATTTTTCTTCCAGCTAAAATTCCTTCAAGCATGTCTAACCCTATTCAATTTAGGTCCACACCCAATATCATTATTCTTAATTATGTTGCTTCCTACATTTGTCTCATTAACTTGTAACTCTTACAGTCGTTGGAGGGAGGGGATCGCAATGGTAGATCTGAAATCCATAAATAAATGGCCATAACACTTTCTGTAGGTGAACATTATGTATAAAATGATAAATGCAGGCTGTTACTTTATATCACAGCTTTCCCCCACAAAATTCACTATTCCAGCTACACTGCCAGCAATCTTAATCACTTACACACATCACAGAACAATCCAGTGTAGGAAGGAACTGCAGATGCTGGTTTAAAACGAGGGTAGGCACAAAAAAGCTGGAGTAACTCAGCGGGTCAGGCAGCATCTCTGGAGAACATGGATAGGTGACGTTTCACAGAGTGCTGGAGTAACTCAGCAGGTCAGGCAGCATCTCTGGAGAACATGGATAGGTGTCGTTTCACAGAGTGCTGGAGTAACTCAGCGGGTCAGGCAGCATCTGTGGAGAACGTGGAGAGGTGACGTTTCACAGAGTGCTGGAGTAACTCAGCGGGTCAGGCAGCATCTGTGGAGAGAAAGGAATGGGTGACTTTTCGGGTCAAGTCCCGAAAGGGTCTGAAATGGGGTCTCGATCTGAAACATCACCCATTCATTCCTTCCCTCCAGAGATGCTGCCTGACCCGTTGAGTTGCTCCAGCATTTTGTATCTATCTACACAACATGGCATACAGCACAGGAACAGGCCGATCAGCCCACAATGTCCTTGTCGGACATCAATGGTTCAATTGTGCTTTACATTTGTCACAACATGGGTGGCATGGTAGCACAGTTGCTGCCTCACGGCGCCAGAGACCCGGGTTCCATCCTGACTACGGGTGCTGTCTGTACAGAGTTTGTACGTTCTCCCCGTGACCTGCATGGGTTTTCTCAGAGATCTCTGGTTTCCTCCCACACTCCAAAGGCGCGCAGGTTTGTAGGTTAATTGGCTTGGTCTAAATATAAATGATCCCTTGTGTATGTAGGATAGCTTTTGTAAGAAAATAACTGCAGATGCTGGTACAAATCGAAGGTATTTATTCACAAAAGGCTGGAGTAACTTAGCAGGTCAGGCAGCATCTCAGCAGAGAAGGAATGGGTGACGTTTTGGGTCAAGACCCTTCTTCAGACCCTCTGTGCAGAATAATGAAAGGCCTGGATATAGTGAATGTGGAGAGGATGTTTCCACTAGTGGGAGAGTCGAGGACCAGAGGGCACAGCCTCAGAATTAAAGAACGTTCCTTTAGGAAGGAGATGAGGAGTAATTTCTTTAGTCAGAGGGTTGTGAATCTGTGGAATTCTCTGCCTCAGTAGGCAGTGGAGGCCAATTCCCTGGATGCTTTCAAGAGAGAGCTAGATAGAGCTCTTAAAGATAGCGGAGTCAGGAGGTATGGGGAGAAGGCAGGAACGGGGTATTGATTGAGGATGATCAGCCATGAAAATGGTGAATGGCGGTGATAGCTCGAAGGGCCGAATGGCCTACTCCTACTATTCCTACTACTCCTACTACTACTCCTACTACTACTCCTACTCGAAGGGCCGAACGGCCTACTATTGTCTATTGTCTATTGTCTAATGTTATGGGGATAAGGCAGGAGAATGGGGTGTGGAGGGAGAGATAGATCAGCCATGATTGAATGGCAGAGTAGACTTGATGGGCCGAATGGCCTAATTCTGCTGCTATCACTTGTGATCGTACAGCTCTACGACTGCGTGGCTGTAGAGAGGTGATTTGTTTAATGGAAACCAGCCTCTGAAATCAGGTCAGGCAGGTATAACGAGCAGCAGGTAGAAACTCAGAGAGCGCAGTATCGTAATGGACGGGTGGAAACGCTGGAGGGACAAGCAACATCAATTATTCACTCCGAGATGGCGCGTAAATTATGCAGCAGGGTTATTATTTACTCATCTTTCTTCTTAGAACCTGGGCCCCGGATTTTGCCAGCGATCAATGGATGTGGTGAAAACAGGGTCAAAGCCAAGCCTGTTTGGAAATCTCCCCCATTATCTCAGCATTCACGTGGATACGTATGGAATGGAATATTATATTGTCACGTGTGACAAGGCACATTGAGATTCTGTGTTTGCATACCCAATGTGTACAAATAGCAGCCACCTACGGCTCTAACAAAGTTACAAAGCGCCTCCCTTTGTTGCCCCCCAACCCCCCCCCCCCCCGATAAACACACATCAGTCCCCCCCAGGACCGCATTGTCCTTTGTTCCTCCACCCCCCCCTCCCCACCGATTGTCCATTGTTCTCCCCACCCCCCCTACTCCCCCCCCCCCACCCCACCTCCCTCGCGGCGGTCTCCCCACAGGTACATGGAGAGGCCTGGTTTAGAGGGATATGGGCCAAACATGGGCACTGTATCTCTAAACTCAACTCAACTCAACCCAACTCAACCCAACTCAACTCAACTCAACTCAACTCAACAACACAACTCAACTCAACTAAACTAAACTAAACTCAACTAAACCAAACTAAACCAAACTAAACTCCATTAAAGTCTGAAAAAGGGTCTCAACCCGAAATGTCACCCATCCATGTTCTCCACAGATGCTGCCTGATCCGCTGAGTTACTCCAGCATTCTGTGAAACGTCACCCATCCATGTTCTCCAGAGATGCCGCCTGACCCGCTGAGTTACTCCAGCACTCTGTGAAACGTCACCCATCCATGTTCTCCACAGATGCTGCCTGACCCGCTGAGATACTCCAGAGTTTTGTGTCTAAACTCTATTAAACTTTGGTCCTCTCACCTTAAAGCTATGCCCTCTAATCTTGGACACTTCCTGCCTGGGGAAAAGGTAATGATCAATGAATGTACATTTAAACATTCCTTCTGCATTCCTGTTCCATCTTTTTAGACCGGCATTAAACCCTGTGATGAACATGTACATTGTGGGATTGGTATCGAACACTGTCAATATTTCAATCAACTTAACTTGGAGATATACAAAGATTTGAGCGCCTCTTATGAAGGAGAGAGGGAAAAAGGTTTAAAGTAGTTAATGACATGCTCTAATGCATAAACTTTAACTTGGGCACTGATCCAACACAAGTGGACAGACAACGCTTTGGGTTCAATTAGTTTGGTTCAGTTCAGTTTAGTTTATTGTCACGTGTACTGAGGTACAGTGAACAGCATTTTCTTGCGTGCTAACCAGTTTGTGTAGATGGGGCATCTTGGTCAGCATGGGAAAGTTGGGCCGAAGGGCCTGTTTCCGTTCTCTAAGATGCTGACTCGATGATAAATGGCTGGCTGGTAATCATGTATTGTCTTTCTGCTGACTGGCTAACATGCAACAAAAGCTTTTCACTGTACCTCGGTACACGTGACAATAAACTGAACTGACCTGATAATAGAATAGAAGGTCTCATCACGGTTTATATCCGGACTTACCCAATCTTCCAATATTCCCCATTTCCCATTGAAATGTTGTTCCTGACCAATGACTCAATAAGTCTTACTTTTGCATAATAAATACTAAAGAATGACCTTAATTAATAAAGTATTGCCTTCAGTATTGCCCTAAATACCTCAAACAATACGTGACAAGATGGTAGGAAAATAACTGCAGATGCTGGTACAACTTCAGTCTGAAGAAGCAGAACTTCAGTCTGAAGAAGGGTCTCGACCCGAAACGTCACCCATTCCTTCTCTCCTGAGATGCTGCCTGACCTGCTGAGTTACTCCAGCATTTTGTGACACCATCCAAATGATTGGAGCTAAGACAACATCAGCGGCACAGAGGGTAATGCTACTCTCTGACACTCTTGAATTTTGGACAACTTCTTCATGACAGATAGTACATTTCAGTTCAGTTCAATTCCCTTTCTTTCAGCTGATTTTGTGTTTTTGTACAAAATAAGATCTTCAAAGATTCTTTTACTCAGTTCAGTTCAGTTTATTTATTGTCACGTGTACCGAGGTACAGTGAATAGGAAAATAACTGCAGATGCTGGTACAAATCGAAGGTATTTATTCACAAAATGCTGGAGTAACTCAGCAGGTCAGGCAGCATCTCGGGAGAGAAGGAATGGGCGACGTTTCGCATCGAGACCCTTCTTCAGACAAGCTTACAGTGAAAAGCTTTTGTTGCATGCTAACCAGCCAGCGGAAAGACAATATACGATTACAACGGAGCCATTTACAGTGTACATCATAAGGGGACTAACGTATAGGAAAAGAACTGCAGGTGCTGGTTCAAATCAACGGTAGACACAAAATGCTGGAGTAACTCAGCGGATCAGGCAGCATCTCGGGAGAGAAGGAATGGGTGTCTGAAGAAGGGTCTCTCCCAAGATGCTGCCTGACCTGTTGAGTTACTCCAGCATTTTGTGATTACCTTCGATAAAGGGAATAACGTTTAGTGCAAGATAAAGCCAGCAAAGTCCGATCAAGGATAGTCCGAGGGTCACCAATGAGGTAGATAGTAGTTCAGCACTGCCCTCTGGTTGGATAGTGGGGTTTGAATCTCGAATTTAGGGACCAGGATACGGTTGTCAGAGGTTATGGGGAGAAGGCAGAATGGGGTTAGGAGGGATTTTGGGTCGAGACTCTTCCTAGATTTAGAGATACAGCGCAGAAACAGGCCCTTCGGCCCACCGAGTTCGCGCCGCCCAGCGATCCCCGCACATTAACACTATCCTACACACACTAGGGACAATTTTTACATTTACCCAGTCAATTAACCTACATACCTGTACGTCTTTGGAGTGTGGGAGGAAACCGAAGATCTCGGAGAAAACCCACGCAGGTCACGGGGAGAACGTACAAACTCCGTACAGACGGCGCCCGTAGTCAGAATCGAACCTGAGTCTCCGGCGCTGCATTCGCTGTAAGGCGGCAACTCTACCGCTGCGCCACCGTGCTGAGGGAGAGATAGATCAGCCATGATTGCATGGTGGAGTGGACTTGATGGGCCAAATGGCCCAATTCTACTCCTATCACTTATGATCTTATGATCACAAAGCCTCCACCCCCACCCCTAGCGTATAAAATTCCTCCCTTCAGTATCCGGAGTCATGCAGCTCGGATGCAGGCCCTTCGGCCCAACTCGACCCTGCTGACCAAGGCGCACATCCAAGCTGGCCCCATTTACCCGGGCTTGGCCCATATCCTTCAACACTTTGTCCTGGCCATATTCCAGTGGGGTTTGACAGCTCAATCCGCCAGGTGAATTCAAACCCGCACCTGAGTCATTTCTGCTGAGAGCCAGAGGGTGAAGGAAACAGGAGAGGCTTTGCTTGTTTTTCTAGTCAGACAGCAATTTTATTCCTACCACTAAAACGATACAAGTTTTTTTTTTACATTGAATCAATGGGCAGGGCGATCACATGAAGACAATAATTATAAATGGGGAGGTCTGACAGAAACATTATTGGGTAACTTTTAACATTCTTCTCTCAGCTTTGTGCACTGTTTCTTTCTTCTCCACCAAAGCCAAGTCTGGCGACGTCTAAATGAGACATGTCTAGAGCAAAAAAAATATTTTACTAAGATTCAGAGGAACTATAAATGCTTTTGTAGACATAAGGGACTGCAGATGCTGGATTGCAACAACAAAAAAGACACAAAGTGCTGGAGTAACACAGGCAGCATCTCTGGAGAACATGGATAGGTGACGTTTTGGTTCAGTTAGGGGCGGTCACGGTGGCGCAGCGGTAGAGTTGTTGCCTTACAGCGAATGCAGCGCCGGAGACCCGGGTTCGATCCCGACTACGGGCGCCGTCTGTACGGAGTTTGCACGTTCTCCCCATGACCCGCGTGGGTTTTCTTCGAGATCTTCGGTTTCCTCCCACACTCCAAAGACTTACAGGTTTGTAGGTTAGTTGGCTTGATATAAATGTGAATTGTCCCTAGTGCGTTAGTGTTTGAGTGCGGGGATTGCTGGTCGGCGCGGACCCGGTGGGCCGAAGGGCCTGTTTCCGTGCTGTATCTCTAAACTAATCATAAAATAGATCCATTTCTGGGACCAGCAGGCAGAGATTCGCCTGGCTTAGGTGCCATCTTGGAGTAGTCAGAGAGTTACATTTAACCAATTGTTCTGCGGAGCATAGTTGTTTTTGTAATGATGCCATCTTTGATGGGTCGTGGAAATGTGCCCCTTACAGGTTTGTAGGTTAATTGGCTTGATATGATCAGCCATGATCACATTGAGTGGCGGTGCTGGCTCGAAGGGCCAAATGGCCTCCTCCTGCACCTATTGTCTATTGTCTTAAACTTACAATGTAAGTGTAAGCGCCACGGGAGAAGAATGAGGAGGAGATAATGACTTTTCTTTGCCTTCCATCACAGTGAGGGTGTGCCTGGAGCAATCACTGTGATGGCTGTTTGTGTTCAAATTGTATCTGTGTGTCCTGTGCTTTTTGTTGTCTACTGCCGGACCCTGACGTGAGAGGACGCTGGCGCTGTTTGTTCGCCGCTTCTCCGTCAGGATAGTTTGTCTGTTTGTTTTTATGTTATGACTGTTTTTGTAAAGCGCTTTGAGCACCTGGTAAAGCGCTATATAAAATAAATGCTTATTATTATATTATTATTATTATTATCAATGGCGCAGCGGTAGAGTTGCTGCCTCACAGCGCCAGAGACCTGGGTTCCATCCCGACTACGGGCGCTGTCTATACGGAGTTTGTACGTTCTCCCCGTGACCCGCGTGGGTTTTCTCCGGGTGCTCCGGTTTCCTCCCACATTCCAAAGACGTACAGGTTTGTAGGTTAATTGGCTTGGCATAAATGTAGATTATCCCCAGTGTGTGTAGGATAGTGTTAGTGCGCGGGGATCGCTGGGCGGCGCGGACCCAGAGGGCCGAAGGGCCTGTTTCCGCGCTGTATCTCCAAACTAAACTAAAATAAATTGCATTAGTCTTCAAGACAATGTGTGATAATTTAACTACAAACATCTACCCATTCAATCACAGTTTTGATTTAATATTTTTACAACATTTACAAATGTTGTAGGCCAGTTCATTGGCTATATTTAAGAGGGAGTTAGATGTGGCCCTTTTTGCTAAAGGGATCAGGGGGTATGGAGAGAAGGCAGGTACAGGCTACTGAGCTGAATGATCAGCCATGATCATATTGAATGGCGGTGCAGGCTCGAAGGGCCGAATGGCCTACTCCTGCACCTATTTTCTATGTTTCTATGTTTCTATGTAATTATTTGAAAAACACTAACAAGAGCTATTTTTCCGACTAATGGTAAATTCAGAGTAGCCCATTTCAACCCTTACTCTGACTGTGATAAAACCATGATTGTAAACTTAACTAAGTAACTTCTTACAATCATATCCTTGACTTTGGGGAAAACATTTGGAAGCAACAATTCAAGTAAATATACTCCCACTGCCAGAGACAATTGTTAAGAAGAAACAATAAAAGTGTTTTGACCATCACAGTAAATTTGACACATACCTTTACCATATACGTCTTATATTTTGCATGGTGGCGCAGCCGGAGAGTTGCTGCCTTACCGCAGAGACCAGGGTTCGATCCTGACTATGGGTGCTTGTCTGTACGGATTTCTCCCCGTGCCCTGCGTGGGTTTTCTCTGAGATTTTCAGTTTCCTTCCACACTCCAAAGGCGTACAGGTTTGGAGGTTAATCGGCTTAGTATAAATGTAAAAACTGTCCCTAGTGTGTGTGTAGGATAGTGTTGGTGTGCGGGGATCGCTGGTCGGTGCGGACTCGGTGGGCCGAAGGGCCTGTTTCTCTAAAACTAAAAACTAAAACTGTTATTTAACGTTATCATATATTCACCGTGCAAGTCTATTGTACTCATATTAGGTGAATATCACACAATGCAAAACAGAATGCTCTAATATTTCATCAAGACGGAATTATGCTGAAACAGCAATGTTTCCAAATCTAAATAAAGCTGACATTGAGGGCGTGCAGCGTAGGTTTACTAGGTTAATTCCCGGAATTGCGGGACTGTCATATGTTGAAAGACTGGAGCGACTAGGCTTGTATACACTGGAATTTAGACGGACGAGAGGAGATCTTATCGAAACGTATAAGATTATGAAAGGGTTGGACACGTTAGAGACAGGAAACATGTTCCCAATGTTGGGGGAGTCCAGAACCAGGGGCCACAGTTTAAGAATAAGGGGTAGGCCATTTAGAACTGAGATGAGGAAAAACTTTTTCAGTCAGACAGTTGTGAATCTGTGGAATTCTCTGCCTCAGAAGGCAGTGGAGGCCAATTTTCTGAATGCATTCAAGAGAGAGCTGGATAGAGCTCTTAAGGATAGCGGAGTCAGGGGGTATGGGGAGAAGGCAGGAACGGGGTACTGATTGAGAATGATCAGCCATGATCACATTGAATGGCGCTGCTGGCTAGAAGGGCCGAATGGCCTCCTCCTGCACCTATTGTCTATTGTCTATCTGTTAAGAGATTGTGATGAAAATATGATTATAAATATCTTGCAAGACAGCAAGCTCTTGTGAAATAATTGTGTAGATATTTAGTTGTATTGGTTTTCTTGATGGTGTTCTATTGGGTCAGGATATACACCATAGTTAGCACAAGCTAACTGTGCTATTTTTTTCCAGAATCTTTTGAAAGGTTACCAGAAGGAAATGGACTAACACTACCGTCTTGTCCTGTCTGGAGTGAGTAGGCACTCCCCAGACCATCACGCAAACCAACCTCCCTTCCACCGACTCCATCTACATCTCACGCTGCCTCGGCAAGGCCAGCACCCCAGACCATCACGCAAACCAACCTCCCTTCCACTGACTCCATCTACACCTCACGCTGCCTCGGCAAGGCCAGCACCCCAGACCATCACGCAAACCAACCTCCCTTCCACCGACTCCATCTACACCTCACGCTGCCTCGGCAAGGCCAGCAGCCCAGACCATCACGCAAACCAACCTCCCTTCCACCGACTCCATCTACACCTCACGCTGCCTCGGCAAGGCCAGCAGCACAATCAAGGACCAGTCTCACCCCCGGCCACTCCCTCTTCTCCCCTCTCCCATCGGGCAAGAGGTACAGAAGTGTCAAAACGCACACCTCCAGATTCAGGGACAGTTTCTTCCCTGCTGTTATCAGGCAACTGAACCATCCTACCACAACCAGAGAGCGGTCCAGAGCTACTATCGACATCATTGGAGACCCTCGGACTATCTTTAATCGGACTTTATCTTGCACTAAACGTTATTTATCATGTATCTGTACACTGTGGACGGATTGAATGTAATCGTGTGTTGTCTTTCCGCTGACTGGTTAGCAGGCAACACACAAAGGTTTTCATTGTACTTCAGTATACGTGGTAATAAACGAAGATAAACTAAACTAAACAAAACAAAACTTGCAGCAAGGAATGCCTTAAAATACTATGTTCACAACACCAGCATTATTAAATCATCAGGATGAAGATTTCTAACAGCAGTAGTCATGTTCACTTGGGTCGAATACCATTTTGCAAGTTACTATAAATTGTAATTAGAATACACAATGTTGACTGAAAGGTAAACTGCCTGGCCACTGGCATTTAGGAAAAAACTACACCAAGTGGACCATTTGGGCCCAAACATCTCCTGCATTGGTGCAGCACCCTCTCCTCCTCCTCCCTCCCCCCCCTCCCTCCTCACTTCCCCCTCCCTCCCCTCTCCCTCCCTCCCTCCCTGGAAAGTCCTACGGCCGTACCGGGCGATGGAAGGCCCCGCGGCCAAGCCGCGCCGGAAAGTCCTACACTGTCCGGGCCTACACTGTCCAGGCCTACACTGTCCAGGCCTACAACATCCGGGCCTACAACGTCCAGGCCTACAGCCCCCCCCCCCCCCCTCCCCCGGCCTAATATGGGACAAGGGCGGTCCCGTTCAGGACAAACCAATTTAGCCCAAAATACGGGATATCCCGGATCATACAGGACAGTTGGCAACACTACTTGAAGTCCCCCCAACCTTGGCCGGGTGAGGCGGCGGATCTCAATAGACAATAGGTGCAGGAGGAGGCCATTCAGCCCTTCGAGCCAGCACCGCCATTCAATGTGATCATGGCTGATCATTCTCAATCAGTACCCCGTTCCTGCCTTCTCCCCATACCCCCTGACTCCGCTAACCTTAAGAGCTCTATCTAGCTCTCCCTTGAATGCATTCAGAGAATTGGCCTCCACTGCCTTCTAAGGCAGAAAATTCCACAGATTCACAACTCTGACTGAAATTTGTTTTCCTCATCTCAGTTCTAAATGGCCTACCCCTTATTCTTAAACTGTGTGGCCCCTGGTTCTGGACTCCCCCAACATTGGGAACATGTTTCCTGCCTCTAACGTGTCCAACCCCAGAAACATGTTCCTGACATTTCGCTGCAAATTCACTCCAGAGTTTACAAGTAGATTAGTGGCTGCATAATCTGCTTAATAATGTGCAGGGCTTTTTATTGGCTGGTGCACCACAGGGAACTAAGGCAATTAGCAGCTTTGTGTTACACTGAATTTCCCCTTCAGTCCCTGGAGAGGGATTTCAAACTCGATATTCTGGCTCACGACCAAATGTGCCACTAAACTAAAAAAAAATAGGCATTAATTGAAAGTGCTCTTTCTGAACAAGGCCCTACTTAAATATTATTTATTATTATATTTTTTTAACAACAATTATAAATTATAATTTACTTTACGATTATTTATATACATTATAAATAATTATAGATGTATAAATTACAATTACAATTATAAACTTTAAATTATAAATATATTTATCTATAAAAAAATAACTGCAGATGCTGGTACAAATCGAAAGTATTTATTCACAAAATGCTGGAGTAACTCAGCAGGTCAGGCAGCATCTCAGGAGAGAAGGAATGGGTGACGTCTCGACCCAAAACATCGCCCATTCTTTCTCTCCTGAGATGCTGCCTGACCTGCTGAGTTACTCCAGCATTTTGTGAATATATTTATCTATATACACTGATGAGCCAAAACATTATGACCCCTTTCGACAGTGGACAGGGGTCATTGTGGGCACTCTGACCGGTCTGTGGCTATGCAGCCCCATACACAGCAGGGTGCGATGCCCTGTGTATTGTGACACATTCCTCCCGTGACCACCATTAACATTTTCTGTGACTTGTGCCACAGTCGACCTTCTGTCGGTTCGGACCAGACAGGATAGCCTTCGTTGCCCTCGCGCATCGATGAGCCTTGGGCGCCCAACACCCTGTCTGTCGCCGGTTTGTGGTTTGTCCCTCCTCGGACCACTGTCGTTGGTCGGTACTCACCACTGCTGACCGGGAGCACCCCACAAGCCTTGCCGTTTCAGAGATGCTCTGACCCAGTCGTCTGGCCATAACAATTTGGCCCTTGTCAAAGTCGCTCAGGTCTTTACTCCTGCCCATTTCTCCTGCATCCAACACATCAACTTCAAGAACTGACCGTTCACTTGCTGCCTAATATATCCCACCCCTTGACAGGTGCCTTTGTAACAAGATCATCAATGTTATTCACTTCGCCTGTCAGTGGTCATAATGTTTTGGCTCATCTGTGTATAAATCCAGATTATCTTAATCTAATAATACGGTGTTATAACAGTAAAAATTATACAGAGCATAGAAAGGTATTGCACAGGAACTGTGCCAAACATGGTGCCAAAATAAATTAATCTGCCCTATCTGCATGTGTTATTGCTTATTTTTATTGCTCTTATTGTTGGTCTGTGGGTAATCTTTCATTTCACTGCGCATTTATGTGTATGTGACAAATAAAATTGACTATTCACCCTTCATTTCCATGTAAAAGCCTTTAAATTGCAACAATCATAACCTGCCTCCACCACCATCCTTGGCAGCGTGTTCCAGGCACCCTTGACTCTGTGTATAAAAACCGTCCCGCACATCTTTGCCATTTTCATCCCGGGGGAAAATGTTGTGACTGCGTACCCATCTGTGCCTCTCGTAATTTAATGCACTTCCATCAGATCTCAGGCTGATTAGTAGATTCACCTGTACAGAAACCTTTCCTTATCAACTCTGCCTGACTTTTAGCACAGTGCGACTCAGCGGTGCACTGGTGGAGCCACTGCCTCACAGCACCAGATATCCAGGTTCAATCCTGACCTCGGCTGCTATCTGTGTATGTGTGGCATTTGTGTACGTTCTCCCTGTGACCGCGTGGGTTTCCTCCGGGCGCTCCGGTTTCCTCCCACATCCCAAAGACGTGCGGGTTTGTAGGTTTAATTGTCCCTCTGTAAATTGCCCCCTAGTGTGTGTAGGGAGTGGATGCAAAAGTGGGGCAGCATAGAACTAGTGTGAACTGGTCGGCGCGGGCTCGGTGGGCCGAAAAGCCTGTTTCCGCGCTGTATCTCTAAACTAACCTAGTGTGTGTATGGGGCAAACCCTGGTTGGCACGGACTCGGTGGGCCGAAGGGCCTGTTTCCGTGTTGTCTCTCTAAACTAACCTAGTGTGTGTATGGGGCAAACGCTGGTCGGCACGGACTCGGTGGGTCGAAGGGCCCGTTTCCGCGCTGTATTTCTAAACTAATCTAGTGTGTGTATGGGGCAAACCCTGGTTGGCACGGACTCGGTGGGCTGAAGGGCCTGTTTCCGTGTTGTCCCTCTAAACTAACCTAGTGTGTGTATGGGGCAAATGCTGGTCGGCACGGACTCGGTGGGTCGAAGGCCCCGTTTCCGCGCTGTATTTCTAAACTAATCTAGTGTGTGTATGGGGCAAACCCTGGTTGGCACGGACTCGGTGGGCCGAAGGGCCTGTTTCCGTGTTGTCTCTTTAAACTAATCTAGTGTGTGTATGGGGAAAACGCTGGTCGGCACGGACTCGGTGGGCCGAAGGGCCTGTTTCCGCGCTGTATCTCTAAACTAATGTACAGGGGGATTGCTGGCCGGCGCGGACAAGGTGGGCCGAAAGGCCCGTTTCCACGCTGTATCTCAGAAGTCTAAACAGACGCCAGGAAAACTCCATGTGGAATATCGGACCTTTGACGTTTGTGACTGTAGTCTGAAGAAGGGCCTCGACCCGAAACGTCACACATCCTTTTTCTCCAGAGGTGCTGCTTGACCCGCTGTGTCACTCCAGTGTAGTCAAAAGTAGTAGTCTCTCCGCTGACTGGATAGCATGGCAACAGAAGCTCTTCACTGTACCTCGGTACACGTGACAATAAACTAAACGAACGACAGATGCTCCTCGACGTACGATGCTTCAACTTACGATATTTTGACGATGGTGTAAAGCGATACACATTTTGATCTTTTCCCGGGTGAGCAACATGCAGTACGATACTCCCTCATGATGCCGTGATGTTGGGCAGGTTACGTGGCTGTGATGTTGGGTAGGTTAGGTGGCTGTGAATTTGCGCAAGTTAGGCGGCTATGATGTTGGTAGAGTAGGCTAGGCTATGATGTTAGACAGGTTAGGTGGCTACGATGTTGGGTAGGTTAGGTGGCTATGATGTTGGTAGATTAGGCTAGGCTATGATGTTAGACAGGTTAGGTGGCTACGATGTTGGGTAGGTTAGGTGGCTATGATGTTGGTAGATTAGGCTAGGCTATGATGTTAGACAGGTTAGGTGGCTACGATGTTGGGTAGGTTAGGTGGCTACGATGTTGGTAGATTAGGCTAGGCTATGATGTTGGACAGGTTAGGCTATGATGTTCGGTAGGTTAGGTGGCCATGATGTTTGGTAGGTTAGGTGGCCATGGATGTTTGGGAGGTTAGGCTAGGCTATGATGTTGGGTAGGTTAAGCCAGGATGTGATGTTCAGTAGGTTAGGTGGCTATGATGTTGGGGAGGTTAGGTGTATTAAATGCATTTTTGACTTAACGATATTTTCAATTTACGATGGGTTTAATCGGAATGTAACCCCATCGTAAGTCGAGGAGCATCTGTAGTTTCTGATTTACGTACACCATTTTATTTGAGCTTCGATGCCTGCGTTTTGTTAACGTTTCATCTGAGAACAACTCCGCTAGCCGCAATGAAAGAGGCTGAGGTGCTTCAGCAGAATGTAGAGAGTTCACTCGCATTCATCTCACGAGTGCGAGAGGCGTGCTTTATTTTAAAGTGTTATACAAGTTGGTTTTTTTAAAACTCCAGCAGACAATTCATCAGAAAAAACTCAGCAAAATAAAATTCCGGTTTATTAGAGACATCAAACTGTTTCACACATACAACAGGCCGCAATGGACAGTATTTTGGACAAAAAGAAAAAAGAAGATCTTTGGCCTTTCCATCTCATACAAACCAAGTACTTATTGTACAGCTAAAGTACATACACAATTATCGGAATGGTCAAATTAAGGGTGTGTTTTTATTTTTTATTATTTTTTTTGTTTACAGGTTACCTTAATGATAATGTGGTGAAGACATGGTCAAGCCACCAGTTTTACAGTCAGTTTTACACAAGAACTTCAAAGCCCCAGTTTGGTCACCAGAGGTCATTGCTAAAATTTGCCGCCCTCTAACCATATGTACAAAAATATAAAATGTAAATAAAAATACAAACAAATTCTCCTTTAGGATTTTAAGAAGTAGGGCAATGAAGTCTTAGTAACTTTAATTTTTAAAAATCCTGCCGTTGACTTACACTGGTGGTCACCTGTAGTTAGAGGCAAATGGCCAAGCTTCTCCATCAGAAGAGATAGGGGGGAATGAGGAACGATATACAGCCTACTCAACATCTGTCTTCCGCTTCTTCTTTACAACATCAGCCTAGCGGTGATTTGAAAAAAAAACCAACATTAAAGAATGATTGGTACTTCTAATCACAACATCACCATTATAAAAGTGGCTATTGAAGAAAAATAAATAAACTTCAGCAGTTAATTAAACATTCCAACTGAATACAGACGCTCCCCGACTAAAGATGCTTCGACTTACGACATTTCGACTCTACAATGGTACAAACGTTGAGCAATGGTGTGTTAATTGCATTTCGACACAAGATATCTTCGGTTTACGATGGGCTTATCTGAGCGTAACCCCACGGTACGTTGAGGGGCACCTGTACATTCTAACTGAGCATCTAACACAAACGGTGAAAGGCTTGGAGAGAGCGGATGTGGAGAGGACATTTCTACTGGTGGGAGAGTCTAGGACCAGAGGCCACAGCCTCAGAAGTAAAGGATGTATCTTGACAGAGGAGATGAGGAGGAATTTCTTTAGGCAGAGGGTGGCGAATCAGTGGAACTCATTGCCACAGACGGCTGTGGAGGCCAAGTCAATGGATATTTTTTTTAGAGGCGGAGATTGACATATTCTTCATTCGTACGGGTGTCAGGGGTTACGGGGAAAAGGCAGGAGAATGGGGTTAGGAGGGAGAGATAGATCAGCCATGATTGAATGGCGGAGTAGACTTGATGGGCCGAATGGCCCCATTGTGAACAACCCCATCGAAGGGATCAAAACTCAAAAAGGCAGCCAGCATCATCAGAGACCCACACCACCCTGGCCATACTCTCACTGACCCACACCACCCTGGCCACACTCTCACTGACCCACACCACCCTGGCCACACTCTCACTGACCCACACCACCCTGGCCACACTCTCACTGACCCACACCACCCTGGCCACACTCTCACTGACCCACACCACCCTGGCCACACTCTCACTGACCCACACCACCCTGGCCACACTCTCAGCTCGCTGCTACCATGGGGAAGAAGGTACAGGAGCCTGAAAACCGTGACCTCCAGGTTCAAGAACAGCTTCTTCCCAGCAACCATCAGGCTCTTGAACACTGCACAACACTGACCTCAGCAACTGCGATCCTCTGTGCAACATTTTAGTTGCACTCGGGATTGTGTTTTTTGTATTAGTATTAGTTATTATTTATTTTTTAATTATATATTATCTGTGTGCATTGCATTCACATGTATATTAAGATGGTGCAGTGGGATTTCATTGTTTGATTATCAGTACATGCGACAATCATACACAGTTGACTCCTAACTGAAAATAAAAGTTCTATTATCTTCCCCTTTCTTCCACTAACTGCGAAAGCAGTTTGCTGTACAGAAATGTTTTCTTTGTGTTTACACTTGGCAAACGCCTCTCAGTTCTGAGGTCTTTTACAGATATCCAAAGCACCAAATTCATTTCCTACTCTGGCCTCTGTTAGAAACACAATGGTGCAGCGGGTAGAGCTGCTGCCTCACAGCGCCGGAGACCCGGGTTCCATCCCGACTACGGGCGCTGTCTGTACGGAGTTTGTACGTTCTCCCTGTGACCTGCGTGGGTTTTCTCCGGGTGCTCCGGTTTCCTCCCACGCTCCAAAGTCGTGCAGGTTTGTAGGTAAATTGGCTTGGTAACATTGTAAATTGTCCCGCGTGTGTGCAGGATAGTGTTAGTGTGCGGGGATCGCCGGTCGGCAGGGAGTTAGTGGGCCGAAGGGCCTGTTTCTACACTGTATCTATAAACTAAACAAATGAGAAAAAGATAAAAGAGGCCATTCGTGCGACCGTGACTAACTGCAACTTGTGTGCAGAATGACAACTACCCACCTCTGTTTCTTCAGACACTCGTTTCTCTGCCGCTCCCTCGCATTCATCTTCATCACCTTCCTCATCTAGGAGAAAGTACACACAATGTCAACAATGCATAGACTGAACATAGACTAAACTCAGTGGGTCAGGCAGCATCTGTGGAGAACATGGATAGGTGACGTTTCACAGAGTGCTGGAGTAACTCAGCGGGTCAGGCAGCATCTGTGGAGAACATGGATAGGTGACGTTTCACAGAGTGCTGGAGTAACTCAGCGGGTCAGGCAGCACCTCTGGAGAGAAGGAATGGGTGACGTCTCGGGTTGAGACCCTTCTTCGGATCTAAGGGAACCCAGGTCGGCGGTGAGAACTCAAACACACTTGCTGTTACACGAGTATTTTGTGAAACGAGGTCACTAAACTGGAAATAGACTTTTAAATAAAGCATTCTCAAGAAATAAAAGCATCTTTTGAAAGAAAACACACTCCAGACTCGAAACAACTCAAATCAAACATTCAAAAATAAACCCCATTCCACATGACCATTAGCTCAAGAGTGTTGGATCTTTTTATTATTTACCAAAATTATCTGAAGATTGGATGTTGATCTATGCTGAAAAATTGACGTATTAACATGAATATTATTACATTTAATGGTCAAATTAGCATCAATATATCTATTGTACGAATATTAATATGCACATGAGTATGTTAACATTAATGTCTATTAACATGTTAATGTTGATATGTCCATTAGAAGATATTCATATCAACAATGTATTAATCTACAATAACATTAACGGGTATAAAGTTACCTTCTTCATCCTCTTCCTCTTCATCATCATCACCAACATCTTCACTTTCATCCTCTACATCGTCTGCTTTCTCCTCCACGTCCGGCTCCCCATTCTCCTCATTCTCCTGAACACAATAAAGAGGCAGTGAGCCACTCTAGAGGGCACAGCCTGGCGGTAGAGAGGCGCACAGACGGGCGGCACAGCGGTAGACTTGCTGCCTCACAGCGAATGTAGACAGACCCAGGTTCCATCCCGACTACGGGCGCTGTCTGTACGGAGTTCGTACGTTCTCCCCGTGACCTGCGTGGGTTTTCTCCGAGATCTTCGGTTTCCTCCCACACTCCAAAGTGGCTTGGTATAAATGTAAAAATTATCCCTAATGGGTGTACGATAGTGTTATTGTGCGGGGATCGCTGGGCGACGCGGACCCGGTGGGCCGGAAAGGCCTGTTTCCGCGCTGTATCTCTACACTAAACTAACTCCCATTCCCATTCTCTTTAGTCAGAGGGTGGTGAATCTGTGGGATTTCTTTAGCCAGAGGGTGGTGAATCTGTGGGATTCTTTGCCACAGAAGGCTGTGGAAGCCAAGTCAATGGATATATTTAAGGCAGAGATAGATAGATCGCATCTTCATCAATATGGGTGTCAGGGGTTATGGGGTGAAGACAGGAGAATGGGGTTAGGAGGGAGAGATAGATCAGCCATGATTGAATGGCGGAGAAGACTCGGTGGGCCGAATGGCCTAATTCTGCTCCTATAACTCAAGATCTTCTGATAAACCCATCTGTCCTGGGCCTCCTCCATTGCCAGGAGGCCACACGGCCAGACACACACACACAAACACGAGAAACAACACCTCGTATTCCACTTTGAGAGCACCCACACCCCTCACGACACCCCCCCCCCCCCCGTCCCCTTCCACCCACCTCCCTCCCTCCAGCTTTACATTTCACTCCTCTTCTCTCTGCATCCGATACCCTATCTGGCTTATTTTCACGTCCAGCCTTTGTCACTTACTCCAGTTCGTACCAGACCTGGGAGCAGATGGGGAAAAAGATCTGGAGACCTGGGACCAGACCAAAGATACTAGAGGAGCAAGATAGACCACTCGACCCTAAAAACCGTAGTACGTCAAGACGCCATTTTAGTAGGCAGAAACTTGC
Organism: Rhinoraja longicauda; assembly: GCF_053455715.1. Lineage (NCBI taxonomy): Eukaryota > Metazoa > Chordata > Chondrichthyes > Rajiformes > Arhynchobatidae > Rhinoraja > Rhinoraja longicauda. Next base: position 49,369,355 of record NC_135965.1, read on the forward strand.
AGAAACATTTAAAAATCGGCAAATTGACGGATGAGATACATTCTGCATTTTAATGGTATCATCACACATACTGTTCCCCCAAAACACTGATTACACTGCGAGAGGCATAGCGAACGGCGGGTTTTGCCTACTAAAATGGTGGACGTTACGCTCCATTGCGTACTACACTTCAGTATAGGCGATGTCAACGGAGTGGTCCACATTGTTCCTCTAGTATCTTTGGACCAGACCACGGTCAGAGCAGCCAGCTACGACTTGTATGCTAAATAGGTACAGCCTGGTATGTTCATCTCCTTGTTTGTACAACTACTTCAATAAACAACTAATTAAACTGGAAAAAAAACGACTGGAAGATCTGTTCTGTGGGATTGGCACAAGTTCATTTCGACTCCCTGTACAGTAATGGCAACTAGAAAAGACTTTATTGGAAAAGTTAGAAACTTGCCATTACAGTGGGGCCGGGATAAAGTCTGGCAAGTGATAGGTGGATACAGATGAGGGAGGTAATTGGCAGATGGGTGGAGTACATGACAGCAAGGGCTGGAGGTGACAAAGAGACAGATACAGAGAGAAGAGGAGGAGAGTAAATGTAAAGCCCAGGGGAGGAGTTCTGACCCACTGATTACTCCAGCACTTTGTGTCTTTTTTTGTATTAAACCAACATCTGCAGTTCCTTGTTTTTCTCTCAGTTTAAAGTCGTTTAGAGGTTAGATAAGAGATGCAGCAAGGAAGCAGGCCCTTCGGCCCAACGGGTCCATATCGGCCAAGATGCCCCATCTCAGCTAGTCCCATCTGCCCACGTGTGGCCCATATCTAAATCTTTGCTGTCCATGCAGCTGCCCAAGTGCCTTTTAAATGTCGTTACGTCACCATAGGGAGTGGAGATGCAGCATGGAAACCGGCCCATCGAATCCACGCCGACTACCCGTTCACACTAGTTCCATGTTATCCCACTTGCTCATCCACTCCCTGCGCATTGGGGGGCAATTAACCTACGAACCTGCACATCTTCAAGAGGTGGTAGAAAGCCGGAGTACCTGGGGAAGAACGTGCAAACTCCGCACAGACAGCACACCATGCCAGGATTGAACCCGAGTCTCAGGCGCTGTCAGGCAGCAACTCTACCCGCTGCGCCACCGTGCCACACTCACACAGCAAATGCCAAGCGCGGCTGATAAAGTGAATTTCCCATTAAATGCACAGAGGGAGGGTGCACGAAGAGCTTTCGCACCAGAGTTGGTCCGCCTGCAGTTTATTTCTAATTCTGAAGGGTGGTGGATTTTGCAATATTTGCACATGTGTAAAAACGCCAGCCACCGTGTAACCCCGCTCAGCCACTCACCGCGTCGCCGTTTGCCGCAGCGTCTCCTTTGCCTTTCTCCGGCTCCACCCCGGCCACTTTCTTCAGATCCTGCTGATATTGAACAAGAATAGCAGGGGTGAAAAAACTGCAAAGCCAGGCCCCAGGCGGTGAGAGGAACACACACACACACACACACATAAACACACATAAATACACACACACACACATAAATACACACACACACACACATAAATACACACACACACAAACACACAAATAAACACACACAAAAACACACACATAAACACACACACACGCACATAAACACACACACACACACATAACCACACACACACGCACACATAAACACACACACACATAAATACACACACACACACACACATAAATAAACACACACACTCTGCTAATACAGCCTATAAACTGCACACACCCACCTCTCCCTCTTTCTCTCTCACTCCCCCTCCCTCTCTCCTCTCATCCCCTCTCTTTCTATCTCGTCCCTCTCTCTGCCCCTCCCCCTCTCTGCCCCTCCCCTCTCTGCCCCTCCCCTCTCTGCCCCTCCCCTCTCTGCCCCTCCCCTCTCTGCCCCTCCCCTCTCTGCCCCTCCCCCTCTCTGCCCCTCCCCTCTCTGCCCCTCCCCCTCTCGCCCTCCCTCTCCCATCTCCCTCCCACTCCTTCTCCCCCCCCTCTCTCTCTCCCTCCCTCCCTCACAAACAGCCTTCCATCTCCCCCATCCCCTCGGGGCCACACACACACACATTTGCAACGTCCACTTTGCAACCTTTCACGGAGCGTAAAACAAAAACTACATTGCAACGCTCCGACCGAACAAAGGAACGACCACCCACCCAATAAAAGTATGCATTGGATAAAAAGTGCATGCATGATTCCCCCCTCCTCCTCCCTCCCTCTCCCCCTCCCTCCCCTCCCTCTCTCTCTCCCTCCCCCCCCCTTCCCTCCCTCCCCCTCCTTCCCTCCCTCCCTCCCTCCCTCTCCCCCTCCCCCTCCTTCCCTCCCTCCCTCCTCCCCCTGAAAGCCAACTTTAAACATGAATCCCTCCTTGGTTGCGATGTCTAAATATCCCATCGCCTTTCACTGCGCCTAATCGATTCTCGCCCAGTTTTAATGCATAGTTCCCCTAATCTGTATCTGCCTAACTCTTTATCTCACTCTCACTGTGCCTGACCGCTTCTTTCACCATCTGACAGCCTCCCTTTCCCCTCCAGAAAAAAACAAAAAGATCAAACGTGGGATTAAAGTGGATCAATCGTGCCCCCCCCGTTGTCAGAAGGCGGCATCTCTAATCGGCTCCATTTCCCAACAAAAAAAATCACAGGATCGGAAGGAATATTACAGGCAAACAGGCAAAGGTCGCTCGCCCCTTTTAAAAAAACAAAACTGGTCGGCCAGCTAGAAATTACAGAAAACGCGAGAGAAACCGGTCGCAGGAGGACGGGAGTCAAAGTCCAGACGAAAGAATGCAAACAACAAAAATAACACATCTCCAATCCACTAAACTCGCCAACTAAACCCTCGCAGCTAAACCCTCTCAGTCAACCCGGCTTGGCTGAATCAACCTTCCCAGGAGAGTGCTTTTAAAACAATATATATATACACATACACACACATATATATATACACACACATACACACACATACACACACACACACACACACACATATATATATATATATATATATATATATACACACACACACATACACACACACACACACACATGCGAAAAATAAAACTCAAGAGAAACATGAAAAGTCAACAAATGTCATCTGTTCTTTTTTAACGTAAACGCATGGAGTTAGTATTGAAGACCAGGCTTGGCTTTATAGAAAGAAAATAGGTACAGGAAAATAGGTCAATGTGATCATGGCTGATCATCTACAATCAGTACCCCGTTCCTGCCCTCTCCCCTGATTTCCCTTTAGCCCCAAGAGTTAAATCTAACGCTCTCTTGAAAACATCCAGTGAATTGGCCTCCACTGCCTTCTGTCACAAAATCCACTCCCCCCCCCCCCCCTCCCCTCCCCCTCGTTCTCCACTAAATCGACTCCCTCTCTCCCCTGCTGCAAGTTGCTGTTTACAGACACATTAGGGCACAACAAAATGTGTGGGAAGGAACTACAGATGCTGGTTTACACCGAACACACACACACACACAGACATACACAGACACACACAGACACAGACATACACACACAGAGACACACACACACACACAGACAGACACGCACACACAGAGACACACACACACACAGACACGCACACACACACAGAGACACACACACACACAGACACGCACACGCACACACACAGAGACACACACACACACACACACACACAGACACGCACACACACAGACACACATACACACACACACACACACAGACACGCATACACACAGAGACACACACAACCCGGAGTAACTCAGACCCATTCCCTTTTCTCCAGAGACGCTGCCTGAGTTACTCCAGCTCTTCGATCCAATCCCAACGATGCCCAAGAACAGATGAATGACACAACAATGCTGGGGTATCTGAGAGCGACGAGCGGCATCTCGGGTGCGAAGCAACATCTGCAGTTCCTTCCTCCACATCAATGCCCGGACTGCAACCTCGCCGGACAACACCTTCTCCCCAGAGATGCTGCCTGCCTGTCCCGTTCAGTTACTCCAGCATGTTGTGCCCGGACTACACCTGGACTCATTCAGAGGCGGCGGTGGCAGAGAAAGTAGATAGATTTCAGTGAGATAGATCTACAGGGTGAAACGGGCAGCGTGGAAACAAACGCCTCGCCGCACACTACCCGACCCCATGATCTATGGTAGTCCCAATGGGGATACACACACACACACACACACACACGCAGAAAACACACGCACACACACACACAAACGCACAGACATACACGCACACACACACACAAACGCAGACATACACGCACATACACACACATACAAACGCATACACTCACACGCAGAAAACACACGCATATACACAGACACACACATACAAACGCACAAGACACGCGCAGAAAACACACACACACGCATACACAAACGCACAGACACACACGCATATACACACACAGACACACACACACATACGTATACACACACAAATGCATGCGCGCACACACACACACGCACATACACACACACACACGGACACACGCACAACAGACCCGGCATCAGACCCGGAGATATATTCCTCTCTGCTCGGAAAGCCCAAAGAAAAAGGCGCGATCGCCTTTTGTAGAATGATTTATTAACAGACCCACCGAGCGACAGAGAGCGGGGCTCTGACCGAGCAACGCAAAGCAACGATTCAAGATTAGCCTCCAAACCAAAGTCAGCCAGGCTCCCCGTCAAAAGCAGCCTCGGGGAAACTTGACTTTGGTGACTCAACATCCACACTGACACCCCCTCCCCCTCCCCCCCCCCCCCCTTCCCGCTCTGACTCCCCCATCCCGAGTCAAAAAACACAACTTTCTGTGCAACAGCTTTCGAAAAAAAATGACTTAAAGGGCATCTTCGCCCCCCACCTTAAAATGCACAACCTTCCTTTGAAACCACACACCAACTTTCACAAATATCTGACACATCGGGCAGGTCGCGACTCTGACTTCTTTTCTCCCGTTTAAAAAAAAAATCTTCAATATAACATTTTTTGGGGAAGTGATAATTGACATGGCTTCACAAACAGGCAGCGTGTTCACAAAAGAACATTCCTTGCACAATGCATCAACATGCGGTTTGGTACATTTTGCAAACAGGGATAACTATCTACATATATACACACTGTATTGCACTGTACTATATTAACACTGTTACAGCTATCTATATACACACACACACACACACAATACAGGAAAGAACTGCGAGTGCCGGTTTAAAATGCTGGAGTAACTCAGCGGGTTACAGCGTATGTGTGTATATATAAATAGCGGTTACAGTGTTAGTGTCCATAACATGTGTACAAAAATGCATATATACACACACATATACCCATATACACATTCATAAATATATACACACTCAAATATATACACATATACACACGCACATATACACACATATATACACACGCACATATACACAAATATATACACACACTTCAGTCTGAAGGGTCTCGACCCGAAACGTCACCCATTCCTTCTCTCCTGAGATGCTGCCTGACCTGCTGAGTTACTCCAGCATTTTTGAATAAATACCTTCGATTTGTACCGGCATCTGCAGTTATTGTCTTATATACAAACACATATGTACACACACATGGACCCCGTCTGAAGGGTCTCGACCCGAAACGTCACCCATTCCTTCTCTGCAGAGACGCTGTCTGTCCCGTTGAGTTACTCCAGCTTTTTGTGTACCTTCCACACATATTTTGTGCAAACAATGCGCGAGCGCGCACACACACACACACAGATAGTTACCTTCGGGGGCCGCTCCGCAGTTTTATCCAGAGTTTTATCCAGAGTTTTATCCACTTTGGTGCTTGACATGATGCGGCTTGCTTGCGTAGAGAGGTTGTTGGCAGAGTGGGCAAGTGCAATGCCAATGCAATGGAGAGCAGCTCTGTGAGTGTGAATGAGTGTCACTGTGTGACTGAGTGTGTGAGTAGTGTCTCTGCTGCAAACAATGCAACAATGAAGCCAGCGCTGCAGCCCCCGCGTCAATGCGTAATCACGTCACCGCCCCCCCTCGGGCCCCGCCCCTCCCCAGGCCCCAGCCCCCTCTAATTGGTCACCCGGGCCCCAGCCCCTCCCCCTCCCCTCCCAGCCCCCCTCTGATTGGCCAGCACAAATCTCCTCCCAGGCCCCGCCCCTCCCCCCTCCCCGGGCCCAGCCCCTCCCCCTCCCCTCCCAGCTCCCTCTGATTGGTCACCCGAGCCCCGCCCCTCCCCCTCCCCGGGCACTGCCCCCTCCCTCCACAGACAGCCTCTCCCCGGGCCCCGCCCTTACCCCTCCCAGCCCCGCCCCTCCCCTCCCAGCCCCCTCTGATTGGCCAGCACAAATCCTCACCAGGCCACGCCCACCCCCCTCCCCGGGCCCCGCCCCCTCCCCTCCGCAGACAGTCCCTCACCGGGTCCCGCTCTCCCGGGCCCCGCCCCTCCCCTCTCAGCCCCCTCTGATTGGCCAGCACAAATCTCCACCCGGGCCCCGCCCCTCCCCGGGTCCCAGCCCCTCCCCCTCCCCTCCCAGCCCTCTCTGATTGGTCAGCACAAATCCCCACCCCCCACCGCCACAAAAACCCTCCTCCCCTCCTCCCCCGACTGCAAACCAGTAAATACCAATGCAGAGAATGAGGAGGAATGCACGGCCGACCTGCCCCCGGGGCTGCCTGTGTGTGCGTGTGTGAGTGTGGGTGTGGGGTGAGTGGTTGCTATGGGGGGGGAATGTGGGCGGGGCTCCATGACGTTAACGCCGACGCCTGAGGACCCGCCCACCCCGCCCCAGACGTCACGTAGCGCTCTCTCTCTGATTAGCGGAGACGGCCGTCCGTCACACGCGTCACACACCAAGCCCCTCCCCCGCCCCTCCCTCTCCGCGACGAAAAAAATTCGCGACCCCGGGGGAGCGCACCCCCTAAATAGGTCACACGCACACCAAAGGGAGCGCACCCCTAAATACGGAACACCAGAGGGAGCGCACCCCTAAATACGTCACACACACGGGGGGGCGCACCCCTAAATACGTCACACACCAAGGGGAGCGCACCCCTAAATACAGAACACCAAGGGTAGCGCACCCCTAAATACAGAACACCAAGGGGAGCGCACCCCTAAATACAGAACACCAAGGGGAGCGCACCCCTAAATACAGAACACCAAGGGGAGCGCACCCCTAAATACAGAACACCAGGGGGAGCGCACCCCTAAATACAGAACACCAAGGGGAGCGCACCCCTAAATACAGAACGCCAAGGGGAGCGCACCCCTAAATACAGAACACCAGGGGGAGCGCACCCCTAAATATGTCACACACCAAGGGGAGCGCACCCCTAAATACAGAACGCCAAGGGGAGCGCACCCCTAAATACAGAACACCAAGGGGAGCGCACCCCTAAATATGTCACACACCAAGGGGAGCGCACCCCTAAATACAGAACGCCAAGGGGAGCGCACCCCTAAATACAGAACACCAAGGGGAGCGCACCCCTAAATACAGAACGCCAAGGGGAGCGCACCCCTAAATACAGAACACCAAGGGGAGCGCACCCCTAAATACAGAACACCAGGGGGAGCGCACCCCTAAATACAGAACACCAGGGGGAGCGCACCCCTAAATATGTCACACACCAAGGGGAGCGCACCCCTAAATACAGAACGCCAAGGGTAGCGCACCCCTAAATACAGAACACCAAGGGTAGCGCACCCCTAAATATGTCACACACCAAGGGGAGCGCACCCCTAAATACAGAACGCCAAGGGTAGCGCACCCCTAAATACAGAACGCCAAGGGTAGCGCACCCCTAAATACGTCACACACCAGGGGGAGTGCACCCCTAAATACGTCACACACCAGCGCACCCCTAAATACAGAACATTAGGTTTTATCTCACCTGTCCTAAATGGCTGTGACCCCTGGTTCTGAACGCTCCCTCATTACCTGGGGACCGCTCCCTCATCCTCACCTGGAGGGGCTCCCTGATCATCACCTGAGGAACATTCTCGAATCCAGGGGGGCGCTCCCTAATTCCCCATGCAACGCTCCCTCATCGCTGCCCTCACCTGGTATACCTGTCTCACAAGAGCAGAGAACAGTGCAGCACAGGGACAGGCCCTTCGGCCCACAATTTCCCTGCTGAACATGAAGCTAAATCAAACTGATCTCATCTTCATAAATTCTAGGAGCAGAATTAAACCATCCCTTGTCACTTTGACAAATCTATCTTTGTCACTTAATGTTACTACCTTACCCTCACCGACCAACATGCCCAATTTGCATGAGTCCCATCAGCCGGTGTTTGGCCCAAATCCCTCCAAACCTGTCCTATGTCCAAATGTTCCTTAAACTTTGCGATAGTCCCTGCCTCAACTACCTCCTCTGGCAACTCGTTCCCTATACCCACCACCCTCTGTGTGAAGCTGTTGCTCCATCAGGTCCCTATTAAATCTTTCCCCACTCACCTTATCCACCTGTCCTCTGGTTCTTGATTCCCTTACCTCTCTTGATTCAAGAGAGAGCTAGATAGAGCTCTTAAGGATAGCAGAGTCAGGGGGTATGGGGAGAAAGCAGGAACGGGGTACTGATTGAGAATGATCAGCCATGATCACATTGAATGGCGGTGCTGGCTCGAAGGGCCGAATGGCCTACTCCTGCACCTATTGTCTATTGTCTACCCTGGGAAAAAGACTTCACGAGGATCCAATTTAGAGAGACAGAAAAAATAGCCTCCAACAACAATCTTTTTTTGGAGTTAATCACATGAGATTTTTCCACCTCATCCCCACTGGGAATTCAGTCCCTTTACACCCATCTGATGCTCATCTTTCCTTGCTGCCAGCAAAGACACCTTCGAGTCACTTTTTCTGTAGGAAAATAACTGCAGATGCTGGTTTAAATCGAAGGTAGACACAAAATGCTGGAGTAACTCAGCGGGTCAGGCAGCATCTCAGGAGAGAAGGAATGGGTGACGTTTCGGGTCGAGACCCTTCTTCAGACCGATTTTCAGACAGAAATTGTCCCTAGTGTGTGTGCAGGATAGTGTTACTGTGCGGGGATCGCTGGTCGGCGTGGACTCGGTGGGCCGAAGGACCTGTTTCCGCGCTGTATCTCTAAACTAAACTAAACTAAACTAAAGAGGATGGGGGCTGATAATAGACAATAGACAATAGACAATAGACAATAGGTGCAGGAGTAGGCCATTCAGCCCTTCGAGCCAGCACCGCCATTCAATGCGATCATGGCTGATCACTCTCAATCAGTACCCCGTTCCTGCCTTCTCCCCATACCCCCTCACTCCGCTATCCTTAAGAGCTCTATCCAGCTCTCTCTTGAAAGCTTCCAACGAACTGGCCTCCAATGCCTTCTGAGGCAGAGAATTCCACACCTTCACCACTCTCTGACTGAAAAAGTTCTTCCTCATCTCCGTTCTAAATGGCCTACCCCTTATTCTTAAACTGTGGCCCCTTGTTCTGGACTCCCCCAACATTGGGAACATGTTTCCTGCCTCTAATGTGTCCAATCCCCTAATTATCTTATATGTTTCAATAAGATCCCCCCTCATCCTTCTAAATTCCAGTGTATACAAGCCTAATTGCTCCAGCCTTTCAACATACGACAGTCCCGCCATTCCGGGAATTAACCTAGTGAACCTACGCTGCATGCCCTCAATAGCAAGAATATCCTTCCTCAAATTTGGAGACCAAAACTGCACACAGTACTCCAGGTGCGGTCTCACCAGGGCCCGGTACAACTGTAGAAGGACCTCTTTGCTCCTATACTCAACTCCTCTTGTTATGAAGGCCAACATTCCATTGGCTTTCTTCACTGCCTGCTGTACCTGCATGCTTCCTTTCAGTGACTGATGCACTAGGACACCCAGATCTCGTTGAACATCCCCTCTTCCTAACTTGACACCATTCGGATAATAATCTGCCTTTCTATTCTTACTTCCAAAGTGAATAACCTCACACTTATCTACATTAAACTGCATCTGCCATGTATCCGCCCACTCACACAACCTGTCCAAGTCACCCTGCAGCCTTATTGCATCTTCCTCACAATTCACACTACCCCCCAGCTTAGTATCATCTGCAAATTTGCTAATGATAGATTGCTTCCAAACGTCCTTAATGTGGAAGGTGTGAAGAAGGACCTGAAAAAGGGTCCTCACCTGAAACGTGGTCGCCAGAGATGTTGCCGGACCAGCTGAATTCCTCCAGCACCTTTTACCTTACCTAGAATATTGTGTTCAGTCACAGAGTCATCCAGCATGGAAACAGGACCTTCAGCCCAACTCGCCAACGTTGGCCAAGGTGCCTCATCTAAGCTAGTCCGAGCAGCCTGCTCAACCTTTCCCTGCTCAACCTTTCCAATCCATGTACCTGTCCAAATGTCTTTTAAATATTGTTATTGTACCTGCTTCAACTGCTGGGTACATATACCCACCACCTTCGAAGTGAAAAAGTTGCCCCTCAGGTCCCTATTAAATCTTCCTTCAATCATCTTAAACTTATGTCCCGTGTAAGAAAATAACTGCAGATGCTGGTACAAATCGAAGGTATTTATTTCACAAAATGCTGGAGTGTCTCAGCGGGTCACTCGCTCTCTCTCATCTGGACAGCCAGGGGGGCTATGTGTGGATGCTGTTCATTGACTTTAGTTCATCATTCAACACAATAGTCCCCAGCAGACTGGTTGAGAAGCTGCTGTAACTGGGGCTTAGCACCCCTCTGTGTGCCTGGGTCCTGGACTTTCTCACTGCCAGGCCCCAAGTGGTCAGGATGGGGGAACACACATCTAGCTCCCTCACCCTGAACATAGGATCCCCCTAGGGCTGCGTCCTTAGCCCCCTACTGTACTCCCTGTACACACATGACTGTGGGGCCAGGTTCAGCTCAAACTCCGTTATCAAGTTTGCTGATGACACTGTGGTGGTGGACCGGATCTCCAACAACGATGAGAAGGCCTACCGGGAGGAGGTGGCTGATCTGGCACTCTGGTGTCAGGACAATAGCCTCCTCTTGAATGTCACTAAAACGAAGGAGCTGATTGTGGACTTCAGAAGGGCTAAACATCCAAGGACGTACACGCCACTGGAGATAAATGGGTCTACTGTGGATAGGGTGAGCAGTTTTAAATACTTGGGAGTCCGCATCGCAGAGGATCTGACATGGGCAACGCACATTGCCGCACTGGTGGGTAAGGCAAAGCAGCGCCTTTATCACCTTAGACAACTGAGGAAATTCAGAGTGTCTCTGAGGATCCTTCATTGCTTCTACTCTGGGGCTGTAGAGAGCATCCTGTCCGGCAACATCACAGTCTGGTTTGGGAACAGCTCTGCCCAGGACAGGATGGCCCTGCAGAGAGTAGTGCGTTCGGCAGAACGCACCATGGGAACTACACTCGCCCCCCTGCAGGACCTATACATCAGGAGGTGCAGATCCAGAGCCAGCAAGATCATGAGGGACCCCCGCCACCCCAGTAACGGACTGTTCCAGATGCTACGATCAGGCAAACGCCTCCGCTGTCACGCTGTGAAAACGGAGAGGATGAGACGGAGTTTCTTCCCACAGGCCATCAGGACTGTCAACTTTTATAACCCCAGAGACTACGTTTTTATCTACACTATAGTAACTTATTAACTCTATTTATATGCTGTAACTGTAATTCTTTTTTGTACACAATCCGCAGGCATTGCCACTTTCATTTCACTGCACATCGTGTATGTGTATGTGACAAATAAATTTGACTTGACTTGACTTGACTTGGGTCAGGCAGCATCTCAGGAGAGAAGGAATGGGTGACGTTTCGGGTCGAGACCCTTCTTCAGACTGAAGACTTAAACTTATGTCCTCTGACTCCAACATTTTAGAAAGTTAAATCAGTGCTGAACATGGTATTCGGCAGTGTGGGAAGGAACTGCAGATGCTGGTTTAAACCGAAGATAGATGCAAAAAGCTGGAGTAACATAGAAACATAGAAACATAGAAAATAGGAGCAGGAGTAGGCCATTCGACTCTTCGAGCCTGCACCACCATTCCATATGATCATGGCTGATCATCCAACTCAGTATCCCGTACCTGCCTTCTCTCCATACCCCCTGATCCCTTTAGCCACAAGGACCACATCTAACTCCCTCTTAAATATAGCCAATGAACTGGCCTCAACTACCTTCTGTGGCAGAGAATTCCACAGATTCACCACTCTCTGTGTGAAAAAAAACTTTCTCATCTCGGTCCTAAAAGTCTTCCCCCTTATCCTTAAACTGTGACCCCTTGTTCTGGACTTCCCCAAGATCGGGAACAATCTTCCTGCATCTAGCCTGTCCAGCCCCTTAAGAATTTTGTAAGTTTCTATAAGATCCCCCCTCAATCTTCTAAATTCCAGCGAGTACAAGCCGAGTCTATCCAGTCTTTCTTCATATGAAAGTCCTGCCATCCCAGGAATCAATCTGGTGAACCTTCTCTGTACTTCCTCTAAAACCCAGCGGGACAGTTGAATAGGAGATGTTTCGGGATGAAACTCTTCTTCAGACTGAGAGTCGGGGGAAAGGGGAATGAGAGATGTAGACAGAGATAGAGAGAGAGATGTAGAACAAATGATTGAATGAAAAAAAGTAACGATGATGAAGGAAACGGGCCACTGTTAGCTGTGGGCTAGATGAACACGAGTTACTGACAATGAGACTCAACAAGTCCCAAGTCTGAAGAAGGGTCTCAACCTGAAACGTCACCCATTCCTTCTCTCCTGAGATGCTGCCTGACCTGCTGAGTTACTCCAGCATTTTGTGAAATAAATACCTTCGATATGTACCAGCATCTGCAGTTATTTTCTTATGCAAATTTGTGAATATGAGACTCAACAAGACGACTTTGAAGCTGGTGAAACAACCTGAGGGGGGGGGGGGGGGGGGAGGGACATTAGCAGATGGGGTGCATGGGATACCTGAAGTTAGAGAGATCAAAACTCATTCTGCTGGATTGTCAGCTGTCTAAGCAAAATGTGAGGTGCTGTTAGATTGCTTGAATAATATCAGGTCTTCAAGGGGTTGAATTATTCGGAGATATTGCATAATCTAGGCAAGATTAAAGGATGGTCTAATTCAGCGTTTGGTGTGCGAATGTGCCAGCAATGGCTTAGAGTTGACACGGAGATCTATTTCTGCTGGTGGGGAAATTCCAGAACAGGAAGGTGCAAGCTCGCAAATAGGACAAGTCTGTTCAAAGGTGAATGAGGAAGCAAGTATTGACAGTCAGAGAAAATGTACAATTAGCTTCTGCAAAGACAGTGAACTCTCAGCCTGTGGAACCAATTTGAGGAATGATGTTGGCCGATGTTTTATTCCCTTTAGTTTAGTTTATTGTCATGTGTACCGAGGCAGAGTGGTGCAAGCTTTTGTTGCGTGCTAACCAGTCACTGCAAAGACTATACATGATTACCATCGAGCCATTCACGGTGCGCAGATACACACAGAGGGTGGTGGGTGCATGGAACGAACTGCCAGAGGAGGTAGTTGAGGCAGGGACTATCCCAACGTTTAAGATGCAGTTAGACAGGTACATGGATAGGACAGGTTTGGAGGGATATGGACCAAGCGCGGGCAGGTGGGACTAGTGTGGGTCGGACATGTTGGGCCGAAGGGCCTGTTTCCACACTGTATCACTCTACGACTCTATGACATATAACAATTACAGCACGGAAACAGGCCAGTTTGGCCCTTCTAGTCCATGCCGAACACTTTCTCCGACCTAGTCCCATCTACCTGCTCTCAGACCATAACCCTCCAATCCCTTCCCATCCGTATACCTATCTAATTTACTCTTAAATAGTAAAATCGAGCCTGCCTCCACCACTTCCACCGGAAGCTCATTCCATACAGCCACCACCCTCTGAGTAAAGAAGTTCCCCCTCATGTTACCCCTAAACTTTTGTCCCTTAATTCTGCTGAAGTTATGTCCCCTTGTTGGAATCTTCCCCACTCTCAAAGGGAAAAGCCTACCCACGTCAACTCTGTCCGTCCCTCTTAAAATTTTAAAAACCTCTATCAAGTCCCCCCTCAACCTTCTACGCTCCAAAGAATAAAGACCCAACCTGTTCAACCTCTCTCTGTAGCTTAAGTGCTGAAACCCAGGCAACATTCTAGTAAATCTCCTCTGTACTCTCTCTATTTTGTTGACATCCTTCCTATAATTTGGCGACCAGAACTGCACACCATATTCCAGATTCGGCCTCACCAATGCCTTGTACAATTTTAACATTACGTCCCAACTTCTATATTCGATGCTCTGATTTATAAAGGCAAGCATACCAAACGCCTTCTTCACCACCCTATCCACATGAGATTCCACCTTCAGGGAACAATGCACAGTTATTCCCAGATCCCTCTGTTCCACTGCATTCCTCAATTCCCTACCATTTACCCTGTACGTCCTATTTTGATTTGTCCTACCAAAATGCAGCACCTCACACTTATCAGCATTAAACTCCACATGATAAGGGAATAACGTTTGGTGCAAGATAAAGCCAGCAAAGCCCGATCAAAGATAGTCCGAGGGTCACCAATGAGGTAGATAGTAGTTCAGGACTACTGTGGGTATGAAACAAAGTCCTAGAGGAACCCAACTGGTCAGGCAGCATCTATGGAGGGAAATGGACAGACGATGTTTTTTGGGTCGGGACCCTTCTTCAGACTCTTTTGGAAGAGAGTGTCTTCAAAGTGGATGTACTTTAGGAGATTTTGCACTGGAGAGGTAAAATGAATCTAAGATGGAACCCAGGACAATTAGATTGAACTGCCGAAAAGGTTTGCAAGTGACTCCAGCTTTTTGTGTCTATCTTCGGTGTAAAGCAGCATCTGCAGTTCCTTCCTACATATTTTGTAAGTGTTTAATTTCAATTCCAAGGACTTGTCCAAGAGAAAAATATTCACCAAAACTGCTCACGTGTACACAGCAATGTGAGGTGTTTCACGGGAACATTAGTGGGCAGAACTTGATAGACAAGCACATTTTAGGACAGGTTCATAAGCTCATTATAGGAGCAGAATTAGGCCATTCGGCCCATCAAGTCTACTCTGCCATTCAATCATGGCTGATCTATCTCTCCCTCTCAACTCCATTCTCCTGCCTTCTTCCCATAACCCCTGGCACACTTACCAATCAAGAATCTGTCAATCTCTGCCTTAAAATATCCACTGACTTGGCCACCACAGCCGTCTGTGGCAATGAATTCCTCCTCATCTCCTTTCTGAAAGTACATCCTTTTATTCTGAGGCTGTGATCTCTGGTCCTAGACTCTCCCACTAGTGGAAACATCCTCTCCACATCCACTCTGTGCAGGACTTTCACTGTTCGGTAAATTTCAATGTGGGCACCCACCAAAAAGTTAGATTCTAAGAAACTGCTTAAATGAGGCATGATCAAGAGGCAGTGAGTATTCGGGGTGGGGTTACCAAACGTCTGGCTCAAACAGTCAAAAAGGATGGCACAGTGGTACAGCGGGTAGACCCGGGTTCAATCCTGACTACAGGTGCTGTCTGTGTGGAGTTTGCACATTCTCCCTGTGACCAAGTGGGTTTCCTCCGGGTGCTCCGGTTTCCTCCCACATCCTCAAAGACGTGCGGGTTTGTAACTTAATCGGCCCCTATGTAAATTGCCCCCCAGTGTGTAGGGAGTGGATGGCAAAGTGGGATAACATTGGACTACCTGTGAACGGGCGATCGATGGTCGGCGTGGACTTGGTAGGCCGAAGGGTATGTTTCCATGCTGTATCTATGAACTAATCTAAGACCCAAGAGCTATACCTCACAATAGGCGAAGCTGCAAGACTGGCCCGTGATCCAAGCTATCTCACAAATGATTAAAATTGAATAAAACCGAATGCTGGAGTAACTCAGCGGGTCAGGCAGCATCTGTGGAGAACATGGATAGGTGACGTTTCACAGAGTGCTGGAGTAACTCAGCGGGTCAGGCAGCATCTGTGGAGAACATGGATAGGTGACGTTTCACAGAGTGCTGGAGTAACTCAGCGGGTCAGGCAGCATCTGTGGGGAACATGGATAGGTGACGTTTCACAGAGTGCTGGAGTAACAATTTAACATTTTATACCAAGCCAATTAACCTACAAACCTGTACATCTTTGGTCGGTTAATTGGCTTTGGTAAAGTTGTACATAGTCCTCAGTATGTGTGGGATAGTTTTGGTGTTCGAGGTGATCGCTGGTCGGCACGGACTCGGTGGGCCGAAGGGCCTGTTTCCGCGCTGTATCTCTAAACTAAACTAAAGCTGAGGATAGCTGTTGAGACCGTATTGTAGCTGCAAGTTTTTCTTGCTCTGCAGATCATTGACCTACTTACAGCTGGAGAGTTTATCTGATCTCACCACCTCAGCATGTAATCACCAGACCTGGTTACCCAGGATTTCCTTCAACAGCCCTTTGTCTTAGACATTGCAAATCTCTTCTGGACGATTACTTGGACAGTGTCAAGGCATATTGGAGGCAGTCTTGGGATTCTTAGAAAGAGCTGTTGATAAATCAACCTTCCAAAGAAGGGTCTCGACCCGAAACGTCACCCATTCATTCTCTCCAGAGATGCTGCCTGACCCGCTGAGTTACTCCAGCTTTTTGTGTCTGTCCGCCAGCATTTGAAAATTGGATCTGGTTCAAGTTATGATGAGGTCAGAACCCTTCTTCAGGCCCAAGAACATAGAGGGACCTGGGTGGGGGGGGGGGGGGGTGGGGGGGGGGTAAGAACGAAGAAGTGGGGTGGGGTGGGGTGGGGTGGGGTGGGGTGTGGTGGGGGTGTGGTGTGGTGTGGTGGGGTGGGGTGGGGGTGGGGTGGAGTGTGGTGGAGTGGGGTGGGGTGGGGTGGGGTGTGGTGTGGGTGTGGTGGGGTGGGGTGTGGTGTGGTGTGGTGGGTGTGGGGTGGGGTGGGGTGTGGTGGGGGTGGGTGGGGTGGGGGTGTGGTGTGGTGTGGTGGGGTGGGGGTGGGGGTGTGGTGGGGTAGGGTGGGGTGGGGTGGAGTGGAGTGGAGTGGGGTGGGGTGGGGTGGGGTGGGGTGTGGTGGGGTGGAGTGGGGTGTGGTGGAGTGGGGTGGGGTGGGGTGGGGTGGGGTGTGGTAGGGTGGGGTGGGGTGGAGTGGAGTGGGGTGGGGTGGGGTGGGGTGGGGTGGGGAGGGGTGGGGTGTGGTGGGGTAGGGTGGGGTGGGGTAGGGTGGGGTGGGGTGGGTGGTGTGGGGTGGGGTATGGGTGGGGTGGGGTGTGGTGGGGTGGGGTGTGGTGGGGTGTGGTGGGGTGGGGTGGGGTGGGGTGGTGTGGGGTGGGGTGGGGTAGGGTGTGGTGGGGTGGGGTGGGGTGTGGTGGGGTGGGGTGGGGTGTGGTGGGGTAGGGTGGGGTGGGGTGGGGTAGGGTGGGGTGGGGTGGGTGGTGTGGGGTAGGGTGTGGTGGGGTGGGGTGGGGTGGGGTGGGGTGGGGTGGGGTGGGGTGGGGTGGGGTTGGGTGTGGTGGGGTGGGGTGGAGTGGGGTGGGGTGGGGTGGGGTGGGGTGGGGTGGGGTAGGATGGGGTGGGGTGGGGTAGGGTGGGGTGGGGTGGGTGGTGTGGGGTGGGGTATGGGTGGGGTGGGGTGGGGTGGGTGGTGTGGGGTGGGGTAGGGTGTGGTGGGGTGGGGTGGGGTGGCGTGGGGTGTGGTAGGGTGGGGTGGGTGGTGTGGGGTGGGGTTGGGTGGGGTAGGGTGGGGGCGAGAGGTAAGAGCGATCATCAGGACTATATTATAAGGTCATAAGTGATAGGAGAAGAATTAGGCCATTCGGCCCATCAAGTCTACTCCTCCATTATACCATGGCTGATCTATCTCTCCCTCTGAACTCCATTCTCCTGCCTTCCCCCCATAACCTCTGGCAACCTGTAGACTCCAAGTTTGGTGGACCCCTCACCAATACTCCCTGCCTCTTGATCATGCCTTATTAAAGTGGTTTGTTAGAATCCTCTTTGCCCTAACCTGTGCTAAAATGTGCTTTATGTGTCAAGTTCGGCCCACTAATGTGTCCGTGAATCGTCTCACAATGCTGTGTACACTTGAGCAGTTTTGGTGAATATTTTCCTCTCGGACAAGTCCTTGGAATTGAAATCAGAAGGAATGATTGGGAAAGAAATGACTCGCAAAGCTTTCCCACAGTTCGGTAGGGTGAGAATCAACACTTGCAATGCCTCGCTCGGTCAGTTGCAAAGTGACTGTGTGCCAATGAGATCCACTCTTTGGAGAACTGATTCTAAATAGTATCACTTCCATAATATAATTTAATCCAAAGTTCTCTTTTAATGAAGAGATAAACATCTCAAAAGGTTGCATAACCCTTTACATTCTCAAATATCCAAACCCCTACGCCCCCTATCTGCAACAGCACATCATTAGGGCGGCACGGTGGCGCAGCGGTAGAGTTGCTGCCTTACAGCGAATGCAGCGCCGGAGACTCAGGTTCGATCCTGACTACGGGCGCTGTTTGTACGGAGTTTGTACGTTCTCCCCATGACCTGCGTGGGTTTACTCCGAGATCTTCAGTTTCCTCCCACACTCCAAAGACGTGCAGGTTTGTAGGTTAATTGACTGGGTAAATGTAAAAATTGTCCTTAGTGGGTGTAGGATAGTGTTAATGTGCGGGGATCGCTGGGCGGCGCGGACTCGGTGGGCCGAAGGGCCTGTTTCCGCGCTGTATCTCTAAATCTAAATCTAAAATCTTAATCTCCACTGCCCTCCCCCCCCCCCCACCCCCACCCCCACCCCTCCCCCCACCGATCCCCAATGCCCCCACTGCCCTCTGGCTTGAAGCATTCACAAATAAAAGTTAGCTGTTTTGTTCTTGATATTGAGACAGTACATTGGAAATTAGCATATCTTCGTCCTGTGTAGATGGAGAGAAAATGGACATAAGCTCCTGACGAGAGAACTGAGAAGATGCTGTTTCTATTGCTCATTTTGGGGACTTACCAACTTCCACAGATGCACTGTAGAAAGCACGCTCTCGGGTTGCATCACAGCCTGGTTTGGGGACAGCTCTGCCCAAGACCGCAAGAAACTGCAGAGAGTTGTGGATGTAGCCCAGTCCATCGTACACACCACACTCCCCACCATTGTAGATGTAGCCCAGCCCATCGCACACACCGCACACCCCACCATTGTAGATGTAGCCCAGCCCATCGCACACACCGCACTCCCCACCATTGTAGATGTAGCCCAGCCCATCACACACACCACACTCCCCACCATTGTAGATGTAGCCCAGCCCATCACACACACCACACTCCCCACCATTGTAGATGTAGCCCAGCCCATCACACACACCACACTCCCCACCATTGACTCCATCTTCACTTCACACTGCTTTGGAAAGGCTGCCAACATAATCAAAGACTTGCCCCACCCAGACCATTCCTACCCAAATAAACTACCCAAATGGCAGCCAATGCTGACAGAAGATGCCTCCAAATATTCCCATGTCAACCAAAAAATACTGCCCCAAGACTTACCTCAATGTTGGTGAAATCCCTTTATATTTTAGTGTTTAATGTTTATCCATGGAGACACAAGGAACTGCAGATGCCGGTTTACAAAAAAAAAGACACAAAGTGCTGGAGTTACTCAGCGGGTCAGGCAGCATCTCTGGAGAACATGGATAGGTGACGTTTCACCGAGTGTTGGAGTAATTCAGTGGGTCAGGCAGCATTTCTGGAGAGAAGGAATGGGTGATGGTTCAGTTTAAGACCTTTCTTCAGACTGAAGAAACTGTCCCTGAATCTGGAGGTGTGCGTTTTCTGGAATAATCCGCCAGAGGAAATCAAGAGTCAAGAGAGTTTTACAATAGACAATAGACAATAGGTGCAGGAGGAGGCCATTCAGCCCTTCGAGCCAGCACCACCATTCAATGTGATCATGGCTGATCATTCTCAATCAGTACCCTGTTCATGCCTTCTCCCCATACCCCCTGACTCCGCTATCCTTAAGAGCTCTATCCAGCTCTCTCTTGAATGCATTCAGAGAATTGGCCTCCACTGCCTTCTGAGGCAGAGAATTCCACAGATTCACAACTCTCTGACTGAAAAGGTTTTCCTCATCTCAGTTCTAAATGGTCTACCCCTTATTCTTAAACAGTGGCCTCTTGTTCTGGACTCACCCAACATTGGGAACATGTTTCCTGCCTCTAACGTGTCCAACCCCTTAATAATCTTATAGGTTTCGATAAGATCCCCTCTCATCCTAAATTCCAGAATTTGTTTTGGGATTAAAACACTGATATTTCAAGCACATCATCATTTACATTATCAACCCAACAGGTGGACACATTGAATTCGCCACCTGTCGGACACTCACCTGCAGGGTTGCCAACCTTCTAACCCCCAAATAAGGGACAAAAGGTGACGTCACCATCCCACGCCCCACGTGACCTCACCCAGCCAGCGGCCATGTGCTCCCGCTCCACCAATGGTGGCCGCCCGGGCCTGGAGGCGGGTTGCTACGCAACCTCCGTCAGGAGAACACACTCGGCCCCGCTCCCCAGTCACACTCCGTTAGCCTACACTGTTCTGGCCTACTGTGGCCCCCGGGCCTACCATGTCTGGGCCTACACTGTCCGAGCCTACAGTGTCCGGACCTACAGTGGGCCCCGGGCCTAGAGTGTCTGGGCCTACAGTGTCCGGGCCTACAGTGTCCGGTCCTACACTGTTCCGGCCTATAGCAGCCCCCGGGCCTAGAGTGTCCAGGCCTACAGTGGCACCTGGGCCTACAGTGTCCGGGCCTACAGTGTCCGCGCCTACAGCAGCCCTTGGGCTTAATACGGGACAAACCAATTTAGCCCAAAATACGGGATGTCCCGGCTAATACTGGAAAATTGGCAACCCTACTCACCTACAAACACCCGCCTTTCCCCCCCTCTCCCCCTCTTCCCAGTGCCCCACCTGGATGCACACACATTTCTCCCTTTATCCTTCCCCCTCCGTCTGTCCCTTCCACCTACAGTATATTCCTTCTCCTGGCTTCACATTTCGTGCGTCTTCTCGCCTTCTCTCCTTATCTCACACTTTTTACCTTTTCATCTCTGGCCTTTGTCCAACCATCTGCCTATCAACCACTCCCCCCCCACCCCCCCCCCCCCCCCCCCCCAACCCGTCTCACCTGTATCCACCTATCACTTGCCAGGCCCTACCATTCTTCCAGCTTTCTCCCCAAACCCCCTCCCCCATTAGAATCACTGAACCAAAACGTCACCCACCCACGTTCTCCAGAAATGCTGCCTGACCCGCTGAGTTACTCCAGCACTCTGTGAAACGTCACCTATCCATGTTCTCCACAGATGCTGCCTGACTCGCTGAGTTACTCCAGCACTCTGTGAAACATCACCTATCCATGTTCTCCACAGGTGCTGCCTGACCCGCTGAGTTACTCCAGCACTCTGTGGAACGTCACCTATCCATGTTCTCCACAGATGCTGCCTGACCCGCTGAGTTACTCCAGCACTCTGTGAAACGTCACCTATCCATGTTATCCACAGATGCTGCCTGACCCGCTGAGTTACTCCTGCACTTTGTATATTTTATTTTGTAAACCAGCATCTACAGTTTGCTTGTGTTTACATTGAGCTAACTCACCGGATGACATGGTCAACACGTAAGGGCAGATCGTTGTACCATAAGTTGAGTTGAGTTGATTGTGGTCGGCACCACAAAGGCAAGGTGCAGGTACAATGAAAGTCTTGCGTGCATCAACATCACTGGGACAGAAGGTGCAAACTATGGAAGATATAATTACTGCGGCCTTTTCAACATATCGAGCCCAATGTGTTTGAAAGCCTCAAGTCCAGTTAATTGCACGGTCCTCATTTACTGCGGAGTTAATCGTTCCCCGAGGAGGTTTACAACATGTTCCCCTCCTGCTCACCGTTTGAAAATGACTTGTGCCTTCAAACCTAGTCATGTGGATCAAGGTATTAGTTCACCACGGGAAAATCCATTCACTTCTCAGTTTGAAACGGTCCACAATCCAAATCCCATTTACCAATCTCCCTCGTACCAACTAAATGTACGTCTTCAATTAAAATCAGAGCTTGAGGATTCAAGGTTTTTAGAAAGAAAAGGAAATGGTTCATTCCTATTCCCCTTGCCCCAGCCCCTCCCCAACGAGGAGACAGAACAGGCCAGGCAACAGTGGAGTAGCAACTGGCCAATCTCTGCACCTATGCACTGCACTGTCAAATGTGCAAGGAAAAAAAGCTGCAGATGCTGGTTTAAATCGGAGGCAGACACAAAATGCTGGAGTAACTCAGCGGGTCAGGCAGCATCTCAGGAGAGAAGGAAAATGGGTGACGTTTCGGGTCGAGACTCTTCTTAGATTTAGGGATATGGAGCAGAAACAGGCCCTTCGGCCCACCGGGTCCGCGCCACCCAGCGATCCCCGCACACTAACTCTATCTGGGGACAATTTTTACATTTGCCCAGCCAATTAACTTACATACTTGCACGTCTTTGGAGTGTGGGAGGAAACCGAAGATCTCGGAAAAAAACCCACGCAGGTCACGGGGAGAACATACAAACTCCGTACAGACGGCGCCCATAGTCAGGATCGAACCTGAGTCTCCGGCGCTGCATTCGCTGTAAGGCTGCAACTCTACCGCTGCGCCACCGTGACCGCCCTCAGACTGAAGAAACGTCACCCATTCCTTCTCTCCCGAGATGCTGCCTGGCCCGCTGAGTTACTCCAGCATTTTGTGTCTACCTGCACTATCAATTATTTATTTTCCGGTGCTTTTACAATCGTTATTCCTAATGTAGACACAAAATGCTAGAGTAACTCAGCGGGATACAGATAGACAAATTCTTGATTAGTACGGGTACCAGGGGTTACGGGGAAAAGGCAGGAGAATGGGGTTAGGAGGGGGAGATAGACCAGCCATGATTGAATGCCGGAGTGGACTTGATGGGTCGAATGGCCTAATTCTGCTCCTATCACTTATGAACCTCTGAGACTGGCAGTTTAACCACCTCCTTGTTGCTCTCTGATGTCAATTAAAGGGCAGCCTATTTGCTACTTTTGCCTGGCGTTCACTTCTCCCATCACCTCCCCTCTGTTTAAATGCTTTTCACGGGAGAGATCTTGCTGCCCTTGGTTTCATCCCCTGTTAATGTTTCCCACAATTGCTGCTTGAGCATTGGTGTGATCGTCCGCTCCTGGCTTCAAGTCCCGGGCGCGGGCAAACTTTAAAAAATATATATATCAAAAAATACTTTATTCAAGTAATAAATATTTACAAAACATCTTTTTTAACAAGCCCATCCGACATTCCCGGAGGTTAAACATTCAATACAGACATTTACACAGTATCCCTTATATGGAGGGGCGTCTCCACCAAACCCTGCCCCCCATGTCCAGCAGCGGAAGGACCATAGACTGTGGTCCTCCCCCACAGGGCCTTGGCGTTGGCTGCACCAAGCTTCAGTGCGTCCCTCAGCACATACTCCTGCAGTCTGCAGCGGGCCCAGTCAGCAACATCCCCCGAGGGACTGCTCGCTCCGCTGGGAGGTCAACAAAGCTCGGGCAGACCAAAGAGCGTCTTTCACCGAGTTGATGACCTTCCAGCAGCACTCGATGTCAGTCTCTGAATGCTACTGTCCCTGGGAACAGTCCGTAGATCACAGAGTCCTCTGTGACGGAGCTGCTCGGAATGAATCGTGACAGGGACCCCTGCAAACCTCTCCAGACTCTGTTGGCAAATCCACACTCTGTGAAGAGGTGGGCCATCGTCTCCTCTCCACAGCAGCCGTCCCGAGGGCAGCGTGCGCCGGTAGTGAGGTTCCTGCGGTGCAGGAAGGATCTGACTGGGAGGGCTCCCGGGAAAACGCGAGGGGTGGGATGAAGGAATGAGGTCATTGTTTTTGATTCTCGAAGCCTGGGCAGGACAGGTTGTAATGAAACCACGCACCATTGCTCAGCCAGGCTGCCACAAGTCAGAAAGGTGTACTGGCAGACAGAGAGAAATCCTGGATTCAGGATTCAGGATATCTTTATTTGTTATCTTTATATCTTTATAAGCAAATTACACAACCACAACCAGCACAAAACACACACACAAAAAAAAAAAAAGAAACATCCATCACAGTGAGTCTCCTCCAGTCACCTCCTCACTGTGATGGAAGGCCAGAATGGTTTGTCCCGTACATTGGTTTGTCCCGTACGGGACCGCCCTTGTCCCATATTAGGCCCGGGGGCCTCTGTAGGCCCGGACACTGTAGGCCCGGACACTGTAGGCCCGGACACTGTAGGCCCGGGGGCCCCTGTAGGCCCGGACACTGTTGGCCCGGACACTGTAGGTCTGGACACTGTAGGCCCGGACACTGTAGGCCCGGACACTGTAGGCCCGGAAACTGTAGGCCCGGACACTGTAGGTCTGGACACTGTAGGCCCGGACACTGTAGGCCCGGACACTCTAGGCCCGGGGGCCCCTGTAGGCCCGGACACTGTAGGCCCGGACACTGTAGGCCCGGACACTGTAGGCCCAGACAGTGTAGTCACATCTCTTTTTGCTTTGCTTTGCTTTTCCTGGCAATCCGGTCAGCTTATTTTCCTGGTGCAGTTTGACGTCCATCTGCACAGATGGAAAATGCAAATCACCAAAAGGGAACGCATAGCTGACCATAAATAATTAATTCCACCTCCTCATGAAAGACCTGCTGGCAGAGAAAGGGATTTGGTAATCATTAGCTAAACTCTTTGAACAGACGGCAGAGAGAAAGCCATTTTGACTGATACAGGAATAACCAGCCTATCGATCTCTCTCTCCCTTGGCTTCTTTCCCTGAGCCTAAGTTTCTTACCATGCGGTGAAATAAATAGGGCTTCCTCTTTTTCCCCCCTTTTAAAAGCCCCACTCTCAATCTGTTGGTCATTCATTCTAATTTCAGCTTCTTCAGGACGTCACGGTGGCGCGGCGGTAGAGTTGCTGCCTCACGGCGCCAGAGACCTGGGTTCCATCCCGACTGCGGGTGCTGTCTGTGCGGAGTTTGTACGTTCTCCCCGTGACCGCGTGGGTTTTCTCCGGGATCTCCGGTTTCCTCCCACACTCCAAAGACGTGCGGGTTTGTAGGTTAATTGGCTTCTGTAAATTGCACCTCTCATGCAAGATGTGAAACACGGATAACAGAGAACTGGTGATGGGTGATTGTTGGTCAGCGTAGTCTAGGGTTGCCAACTGTCCCGTATTAGCCAGGACATCCCGAATATTGGGCTAAATTGGTTTGTCCCGTACGGGACCGCCCTTGTCCCGTATTAGGCCCGGGGGCCTCTGTAGGCCCGGACACTATAGGCCCGGACACTGTAGGCCCGGACACTGTAGGCCCAGACAGTGCAGGCCCGGAGGCCTGGCGCTGCCTAACGGAGGTTGCGTAGCAACCCACCTCCCGTCCCGGGCGGCCACCATTGGTGGAGCGGGAGCACGTGGCCGCTGGCTGAATAAGGTCACATGGGGCGCAGGGCGGTGACATCACCCTTTGTCCCTTATTTGGGAGCGAGATAGTTGGCAACCCTAGCGTAGTCTCGGTGGGCCGAAGGGCCTGTTTCCACGCTGTATCTCAAAACTAAACTAAACTAAAAATCTTCCTCTATAATGCTAAGGTTAAATGACATTAGGAGGGGACACTGGGGTTAAAAGGGAAAGATAGATCAGTCATCATTGAATGGCGGAAGTGACTCGATGGGCCGAATGGCCCAATTTTGCTTATATTAGTTTAGAGATACAGCACGGAAACAGGCCCACTTAGTCCGTGCTGACCAGCGATCCCCACACACTAACACTATCCTACACACACTAGGGACAATTTACAATTTACAATTTTACCAAAGCCAATTAACCTACAAACCTGCACGAGGAAACAGGAGCGCCCGGAGAAAACCCACACAGGTCACAGGGAGAACGTGCAAACTCCGTACAGACAGCACCCGTAGCCGGGATTGAACCCGGGTCTCTGGCGCTGTGAGGCCGCAACTCTACCGCTGCACCACCGTGTTATTACTACGACTTATCAACTATAAGAAAATAACTGCAGATGCTGGTTCAAATCGAAGGCATTTATTCACAAATATCCTGGTATTCACAGGTATTTATTCATGCTGGAGTAACTCAGCGGGTCAGGCAGCATCTCAGGACAGAAGGAATGGGTGCCGTTACGGGTCGAGACTCACTGCCATTTTTGGGGATTTATCAGGTCGTTTATAATTTATCTTTCAAGTCGTCGTTGAATCCATTCCATTGTGCGCAGGAGGTGGAATTTGAAGGTGTGAGTTTTCATTGAGTATAACTTCATGAGGAGTGGCAGGGTGATCCATCTCCAGTGACCAGGCCTCACTGTTACAGTCGTATCGAGGTGGTGGTGACCAACAGGGGGCACTCTCCACACCCAGCCCTTATATCAAAGGTAAACACAAAATGCTGGAGCAACTCAGCGGGTCAGGCAGCACCTCGGTCTCGACCCGAAACGTCACGCATTCCTTCTCTCCCGAGAGCCTGCCTGACCCTACTACTCAGCATCTGCAGTTTGTTTCCTACCCAGCCCTTAAGGTGTTGCATCTAGAGAGACATCGGGAACTGAAGGTGCTGGAATCTGGAGCAAAACACAAAGTGCAGGCGAGGGAATGAACAGATGACGTTTCGGGTTGTTTTTGATTTTAAGTATATGTGTGTGCGAGTGTGTATATTATATATAGGTGTGTGTGTGTGTGTGTGTGTGTGTGTGTGAGCGTGAGCATGAATGTGTGTGCGTGTGTGTGCGCGTGTGTGTGTGCGTATGTGTGTGAGTATATGTATATATATGTATATATATAGGTCAGGCAGCATCTAGTTGGCACCTCTAGTTTGTAGGTTACACAATCTCCGTTAGACAGCGCCCGGGCCTCTGGACCTACAGTGTCCGGGCCTACAGTGTCCGGGCCTACAGTGTCCAGACCTACAGTGTCCGGGCCTACAGTGTCTGGGCCTTCAGTGTCCGGGCCTACAGTGTCCGGGCCTACAGTGTCAGGGCCTACAGTGTCCGGACCTACAGTGTCTGGGCCTAGAGTGTCTGGGCCTTCAGTGTCCGGGCCTACAGTGTCCGGGCCTACAATGTCCGGGCCTACAGTGTCTGGGCCTTCAGTGTCCGGGCCTACAGTGTCCGGGCCTACAGTGTCCAGACCTACAATGTCCGGGCCTACAGTGTCTGGGCCTTCAGTGTCCGGGCCTACAGTGTCCGGGCCTACAGTGTCCGGGCCTACAGTGTCCAGACCTACAATGTCCGGGCTTACGGTGTCTGGGACTTCAGTGTCCGGGCCTACAGCGTCCGGGCCTACAGCGTCCGGGCCTACAGCGTCCAGGCCCACCGGGTCCGCGCCGACCAGCAATCCCCGCACACTAACACTATCCCACACCCACATTTACCAAGCCAATTAACCTACAAACCTGCACGCCTTTGGAGTGTGGGAGGAAACTGAAGATCTCGGAGAAAACCCACGCGGGTCACGGAGAGAACTCCGTACAGATGGAACCCGGGTCTCCGGCGCTGCATTCGCAGTAAGGCAGCAACTCTACCGCTGCGCCACTGTAAAGCAGCAATCGAGCCTGACTTCGTGCACCGTATATCGTTAGAGTTTGCATAAATCTGACTTGCTGTGCAGGAGATCAAATCTCTATTCCACGCAAAGCTCGGGCCTAATTTGTATGCGATGGAAGTCGGGGGAGAATTCTCCTCTGGTTCAGAGAGCCACCGAGGTCATTAGGAAAATGTCTATTAGTTCCAAATGCCTTTTGCAATCATCTTGAAATTCAGGCCCACATACCAGTTTCTCTTTCCCCTATTCCATTGAGATTCTGCTCATTTATTCCTTGCTCTTTGGTGAGGATGGCTTTGTTCAGATGTGGAAGAAGACTTTAGTTTAGATTTTCTCGCTCGTTTAGTTTTTACAGCGTTTTCGGAAGCAGGCCCTTCAGCCCAGCAAGTCCGCATCGACCAGCGATCACCACACATTAGTTCTGTCCTTCACCCTTGCAAAGACAATTTACAGAGGGCCAATTAACCTGTAAACCTGCACGTCGTTGGAGTGTGGGAGGAAACCGGAGCACCCGGAGAAAACCCACGCGGGTCACGGGGAGAACGTACGAACTTCATACCGGCAGCACCCGTGGTCAGGATCGAACCCGGGTCTCTGGCACTGGAAGGCAGCAACTCTACCGCTGCATAGAGAAAAGGTGGAGGATAAAGAATGAGAAGGAAAATGATCAACCTTCTATTTAGTTTAGTTTAGACATACACTGTGGAAACAGGCCCTTCGACCCACCAAGTCCATGCAATCACCCGTTCACACTAGTTCCATGTTTCCTCATCCACTCCACACACACCAGGGGCCATTTACAGAGGCCAGGAGATTCTAGCAACCATCAACCATCAAGCTCTCGAACAGTACCTAACACTAACCTTGGAAACTATGATCTCCTTTAGACTGTGTCTTTGGTTGCACTACTGATTTCAGTCTTTCCATCTGTTTATTTTTAGAGATACAGTGCGGAAACAGGCCCTTCGGCCCAGCCGAGCCCGTACCAACCAGCGATCCCCACGCATTAATACTATGCTACACACACTAGGGACAATTTACACAGGCACCAAGTCAATTAACCTACAAACCTGCACGTCTTTGGAGTGTGGGAGGAAACCGAAGATCTCGGAGAATCTTGGACTGTTGAATCTTGGACTCGGAGAACGCACAAACTCCGTACAGACGGTGCCCGTAGTCGGGATCGAACCCGGGTCTCCGGCGCTGCAAACGCTGTAAGGCAGCAACTCTATCGCTGCGCCACCGTGACCGCCTTGGTCGTTAATATCTTGTATTTTTCATTATTATACATTATCTGTGCATTATGCATTAACAGGCCTGTAACGTTACAGTAAATTAGACTCTTCACTCTTAACGTGATTATCGTTTTGCAAATCTTCAACATCTTATTTTGGAGGCGGGACACAAGAATGAAATCAGTTTCCTTTTCAGTTTAGTTTATTGTCACGTGTACCAAGGTACAGTGAAAAGCTTTTGTTGCGTGCTAACCAGTCAGTGGAAAGACAATACATGATTACAATCGATCTATTTACAGCGTTCAGATACATGATACGTGGAATTCTCTGCCTCAGAAGGCAGTGGAGGCCAATTCTCTGAATGCATTCAAGAGAGAGCTAGATAGAGCTCTTAAGGATAGCGGAGTCAGGGGGTATGGGGAGAAGGCAGGAACGGGGTACTGATTGAGAATGATCAGCCATGATCACATTGAATGGCGGTGCTGGCTCGAAGGGCCGAATGGCCTCCTCCTGCACCTATTGTCTATTGTCTATTGTAAAATTCTCTTGACTCTTGATTTCCTCTGGGGGATTATTCCAGAAAACGCACACCTCCAGATTCAGGGATAGTTTCTCCAGTCTGAAGAAGGGTCTTAAACCGAACCATCACCCATTCCTTCTCACCAGAGATGCTGCTTGACTCACGGTGCTGGCTGGAAGGGCCGAATGGCCTACTCCTGCACCTATTGTCTATAACGTTTAATGCAAGGTAACGTCCGATCAAGGATAGTCCGAGGGTCTCCAAAGAAGTAGATAGTAGTTCAGCACCGCTCTCTGGTTGTGGTAGGATGGTTCAGTTGCCTGGTAACAGAATGTTATTCTGTGCCTGCAAATTGCCTGCAGTGGTCTTCATACATTCAGATATGGAATTTTTGGCTCTGTGATAACACAGTCACAGCTAATCCCATTCCCTAGTTTTATTTACAGCTGTCAATGAAACACATAACAATTCAGCTCAGCTAAACGCAAAGTACCCCCAACAACCCCTGCTTATTATTACTTCAAACACCAAACACAAGACTCGAATATTTGTTCCATCCAGCCCACACTAGTGCATGATTGGCACGGTGGCGCAGCGGTAGAGTTGCTGCCTCACGGCGCCAGAGACCCGGGTTCCATCCTGACTACGGGTGCTGTCTGTACGGAGTTTGTACGTTCTCCCCGTGACCTGCGTGGGTTTTCTCCGGGTGCTCCGGTTTCCTCCCACACTCCAAAGACGTACAGGTTTGTAGGTTAATTGGCTTTGGTAAAATTGTAAATTGTCCCTAGTGTGCGTAGGATAGTGTTAGTGTGCGGGGATCGCTGGTCGGCACGGGCTCGGTGGGCCGAAGGGCCTGTTTCTGCGCTGTATCTCTCAGGCAAACCAAATTAAACTAAACTAAAGGTAGACACAAACAGTGGGGCAGGCAGCATCTGTGGAGAGATGGAATGGGTGATGTTTCAGGTCAAGACTCCTATCTTTGGTGTAAACCAGCATCTGCTGTTCCTTCCTAAACTAAAGTAAACTAAACTGTGCAAAGTGTAAATCAGGCCAGAGAAAGAAAATCTGATGCTGGAGTAACTCAGCGGGTCAGGCAGCATCTGTGGAGAACATGGATAGGTGACGTTTCACAGAGTGCTGGAGTAACTCAGCGGGTCAGGCAGCATCTGTGGAGGGAATGGCCAGATGTCAGTGTGGGTCGGGACCCTACCTCAGGCTGAGTTGTAGACATCTATCACTGGCCAGGCTTTGTCCACCCCCCTCCCCCCATCTCTCTTTTCCAGCTTTCTCCCTCCCAACTCCAACCAGTCTGATGAAGAGTCCCCTGTTTATTCCCACCATAGATGCTGCCTGGCCCTCCAGTACTCTGTGTTTTGCTCAGGATTCCAGCATCTGCAGTTCTGTGAACACTACACAACGCTAACCTCGGCAGCCATGGCCATCTATGTTCCCTGTGTCTCCAGACGGTCACCTGATAGTCTTCCATCGCCAAGTTCCATCAGTCTCCACAGATAATCTGCTGTGGCACAATGCATTGTTCTGTTAATTATTTTTTCATCAACCCAAAATAAATCATCCAAGTTTGTAGCTTAATGGCTCTTTTAACATTTTTTTAAACAAAATGTTTGCACTAATGATTTATGAGTTGAAGTTTAGACTTGTCAATAAATGATGCATCAATGTGCCAATTCAGCGACTCCAAGGCCCAGGAATGAAGGAGGTTATAGAGAGTGGTGGGCACTGCCCGGTCCATCACGGGTACTGACCCCCCCCACCATCGAAGGGACCTACAGGAGACGCTGCCTCAAAAAGGCAGCCTGCATCATCACTGACCCACACCACCCTGGCCACACACTCACTGACCCACACCACCCTGGCCACACTCTCACTGACCCACACCACCCTGGCCACACACTCACTGACCCACACCACCCTGGCCACACTCTCACTGACCCACACCACCCTGGCCACACTCTCACTGACCCACACCACCCTGGCCACACTCTCACTGACCCACACCACCCTGGCCACACACTCACTGACCCACACCACCCTGGCCACACTCTCACTGACCCACACCACCCTGGCCACACTCTCACTGACCCACACCACCCTGGCCACACTCTCACTGACCCACACCACCCTGGCCACACTCTCACTGACCCACACCACCCTGGCCACACTCTCACTGACCCACACCACCCTGGCCACACTCTCACTAACCCACACCACCCTGGCCACACTCTCACTGACCCACACCACCCTGGCCACACTCTCACTGACCCACACCACCCTGGCCACACTCTCACTGACCCACACCACCCTGGCCACACTCTCACTGACCCACACCACCCTGGCCACACTCTCACTGACCCACACCACCCTGGCCACACTCTCACTGACCCACACCACCCTGGCCACACTCTCACTGACCCACACCACCCTGGCCACACTCTCACTGACCCACACCACCCTGGCCACACTCTCACTGACCCACACCACCCTGGCCACACTCTCACTGACCCACACCACCCTGGCCACACTCTCACTGACCCACACCACCCTGACCACACTCTCACTGACCCACACCACCCTGGCCACACTCTCACTGACCCACACCACCCTGGCCACACTCTCACTGACCCACACCACCCTGGCCACACTCTCACTGACCCACACCACCCTGACCACACTCTCACTGACCCACACCACCCTGGCCACACTCTCACTGACCCATACCACCCTGGCCACACTCTCACTGACCCACACCACCCTGGCCACACTCTCACTGACCCACACCACCCTGGCCACACTCTCACTGACCCACACCACCCTGGCCACACTCTCAGCTTGCTGCTACCATGGGGGAGAAGGTACAGGAGCCTGAAAACCGTGACCTCCAGATTCTTCCCTACGACCACCAGCCTATTAAACACCACAATCTCCAAGCAGGCTGTTGTCTATATTGATATGGGGGCAATATTTTCGACTGCGCACTACTAATATCTATTTGTTTGTCTGCTTTAAAAATATATATTTATACTGAACTTTTGTTGTTGTTAATCTTGGGTTTTACAAGCTGCTGTGTTTACATATCTGTTGTGCTGCTGCAAGAAAGAATTTCATTGCTCCGTTTCGGAGCTAATGAGAATAAAGCACTCTTGACTCTTGATTTAAAATCCAGAAGTGACTCATCGATAGTGCCAGCTACCCACAGTGTGCGGACTTGCTTTTCTGTGCTGTGCTCTAATTGATTATTCTAGGAAAACCCATTCTTTGTTTAGTGAAAACTGCGTGGAAACAAGTCCTTCGGCCCACTCTAGTTAGGGTTGCCAACTTCCTCACTCCCAAATAAGAGACAAGGTGACGTCACCGCCCCGCGCCCCACGTGACCTCATCTAGCCAGCGGCCACGTGCTCCCGCTCCACCAATGGCGGCCGCGTGGGGCAATTACGTCACCTGTTTGTCCCTTATTTGAGAGTGAGGAAGTTGGCAACCCCTACTAATACGGGACAAGAGCAGTCCCGTACGGGACAAACTAATTTAGCTCAAAATACGGTATGTCTCGGCTAACACGGGACAGTTGGCAACGCTCTATCGAGTCCACGCCGACCAGCGATCACCCGTTCACACTAGTTCTACGTTGTCCCACTTTCTCATCCACTCCCTGCACACTAGGGGGCAATTTACAGAGGGGCCGATCAACCTGCAAACCCGCACGTCTTTGGGATGTGGGAGGAAACCGGAGGAAACCCACGCGGTCAGGGGGAGAACGTGCAAACTCCACACAGACAGCACCCGAGGTCAGGATCAAACCTGGGTCTCTGGCGCTGTGAGGCAGCAGCTCTACCCGCTGCACCACTCCACAAGGGCAGATTCCAAGTAATTGCCCCAAATTGGAAGTTACAGGAAAAAATTCTGAATAACATGCAAAAGCCTTTAACCGCAGGAAAAGAAAAAGTGCAACAAACCCTATTTTGTAGAATTATCCCTTTTTCTCTCTGTTCAACACTGCAATTTCTGCTCTTATTCCTTAATAGTCCACCTCTTTTCTTTAGAGATACAGCGCGGAAACAGGCCCTTCGGCCCACTGAGTCTGCACCGACCAGCGATCCCCGCACACTAACACACACTGGGGACAAATTATACTTATACCAAGTATACAAACTCAAGTCAGTTAACCTACAAACCTGCACGTCTTTGGAGTGTGGGAGGAAACCGAAGATCTCGGAGAAAACCCACGCAGGTCACGGGGAGAACGTACAAACTCTGTACAGACGGCGCCCGTAGTCAGGATGGAACCCGGATCTCTAGCGCTGCAAACGCTGTAAGGCAGCGACTCTACTGCTGCACCCAGGAGCTGAGAGGGGAAGCGGAAAAAAGTTTGAATAGGAACCTGAGGGGTGACTTTTTCACACAGAGGGACCACCCTCTGCATGGAACAAGCTGCTGTTGAGGTAGTTGAGGCTGGGATTACAGCAAAGTTTAAGAAACGGTTAGACAGGGACATGGATAGGACAGGTTTAGAGGGATAAGGGCCAAACGCAGGCAAACGGGACTAGTGTAGCTGGGACATGTTGGCCGGCATGGATGAGTTGGGCCGAAGGGCCTGTTTCCACACTGTATGACTCTACGACCCTACGAGCTGAAGTCAGGGCTCCCTCTGATGGAAGGATGTGCAACTGCACGCAGGATGCTGTTTCAGGCCCCTGAATTAAGTTGTTTAAAACACAGAGTGCTGGAGTAACTCAGCGGGTCAGGCAGCATCTGTGGAGAAAAATAAAAGGTGACGTTTCGGGTCAGGACACTTCTTCAGACTCATCTGCCTCGATAAGTCGATAGATATTGGTAAGGGATCTATCATGACTCCTGAACTGTACAACTCCTCCCCCTTCTGTCGTGGGGTAGACTGAGATTGACTCCACCGGGACAAACGAAGGATATAGGTGGAGACAGGAAGAGGGAGGGAGATCTGGGAAGGAGGAGGGGAAGAGAGGGACAGAGGGACTACCTAAAGTTGGAGAAGTCGATGTTCATACCGCTGGGCTGCAAGCTGCTCAGGCGAAATATTAGGTGCTGTCCCTCTGTCCCTCTCTTCCCCTCCACCTTCCCAGATTTCCCTCTATCTTCCTGTCTCCACCTATATCCTTCCTTTGTCCCGCCCCCCCTGACATCAGTCTGAAGAAGGGGTTCGACCCGAAACGTCACCCATTCCTTCTCTCCTGAGATGCTGCCTGACCCGCTGAGTTACTCCAGCACTTTGTGATACCTTCGATTTGTACTAGCACCTGCAGTTATTTTCCTACACTCCATAACAGATGTGCAGGAAGGAACTGCAGATGCTGGTTTACACCGAAGATAGACACAAAATGCTGGAGTAACTCAGCGGGACAGGAAGCATCTCTGGAAAGGGCCGGTGGGACTAGTGTGAATGGGGCATCTTGGTCAGCATGGGCAAGTTGGGCCAAAGGGCCTGTTTCCGTGATGTATGACTCTACGACTCTACACATTTCTCTGGGTTCACAACACACACCCCTTCTATCCTCATCTTCCTCTTTGTGTCTTTTCATCTCTGGCCTTTACACAATCATCTGTCTATCAACCCCCCCCCCCCCCCTTACACCTGTATCCACCTATCACTCGCCATGCTTTGTCCCGCCCCCTCCTCTCTTCCAGTTTTCTCCCTCCCACCCCACCCCATGCCACGATCAGTCTGAAGAAGGGTCCCGACCCGAAACATCACCCATCCATGTTCTCCACAGATGCTGCCTGACCCGCTGAGTTACTCCAGCACTCCGTGCTTTTAAAAAAATGTAAACTAGCATCTGCAGTTCCTTGGATCTCCAAACATTAATGTTGTTTGCTTCAGTGCATCTTTACCAAATATATTTGAAGGATATTCTCCCCATTTGCAACTTTGACAGGATGAGGAGACCTTGAGGAAAATTACTAAAATGAAACTCTTTGCAGGAAACAAATGATAAATTCAGTGTTATCCTGGCGTTACTTCTTTGATGGAAGGTTTAATTTGGGTTGAAACCTTGGCGCTGGCAGGAAACAATGTCAGGAAGTGAATTTCTTTCCAAATCCTAGTGTCTGACCTCCATTACTGAGTAAACAATGGAATCCCTGAAGCTGGGGGCATCTGTTTACACCGTGTGTTGGAAAGAACTGCAGATGCTGGTTTACACCGAAGATAGACACAAAATGCTGGAGTAACTCAGCGGGACAGGCAGCATCTCTGGAGAGAAGGAATGGGTGACGTTTCAGGTCAAGACCCTTCTTCGGATGGAAGGGTCTTCTTCAGTTGGAAGAAAGGTCTCGACCCAAAACGTCACCCATTCCTTCTCTCCAGAGATGCTGCCTGTCCCGCTGAGTTACTCCAGCATTTTGTGTCTACTCCTTAACAGATGCTACTGGGAGAAGGTGCTACTATCAAGATCCATGTGGAAATGTAATTATTTAATTCTCTTCAATTGAGAATATTGGTGAACAGAGGTTTAATTGGCTTGGTGTAAATGTAAAGTTGTCTGTAGTGTGTGTAGGGTAGTGTTAGTGCGTGGGGATCGCTGGTCGTTGTGGACACGGTGGGCCGAATGGCCTGTTTCAATGCTGTATCTCTAAAACTAAACTAAACTAAAATGGGTCGAGACCATTCTTCAGACCCCACAGTCTCGACCCGAAACATCACTTATTCCTTTTCATCAGAGATGCTGCCTGACTCACTGAGTTACTCCAGCACTTTGTGTCTATCTAGAGTTGTCAACTGTCCCATATTAGGCGGGACATCCCATATTTTGGGCTAAATTAGTTTGTCCTGTACGGGACCACCCTTGTCCCATATTAGGCCCGGGGGACGCTGTAGGTCCAGACGCTGATTGTCCGAACGCTGTAGGCCCGGACGCTGTAGGCCCGGACGCTGTAGGCCCGGACGCTGTAGGCCCGGACGCTGTAGGCCCGGACGCTGTAGGTCCGGACGCTGTAGGCCCGCACACTGTAGGCCCGAACGCTGTAGGCCCGGACAGTGTAGGCCCGGACAGTGTAGGCCCGTACGCTGTAGGCCCGGACGCTGTAGGCCCGGACGCTGTAGGCCCGGACAGTGTAGGTCCGGACAGTGTAGGCCCGGACGCTGTAGGCCCGGACAGTGTAGGCCCGGACAGTTTAGGCCCAGACAGTGTAGGCCCGGACAGTGTAGGTCCGGACAGTGTAGGCCCGGACAGTGTAGGCCCGGACAGTGTAGGCCCGGACAGTGTAGGCCCGGACAGTGTAGGCCCGGACAGTGTAGGCCCGGACAGTGTAGGTCCGGACGCTGTAGGCCCGGACGCTGTAGGCCCGGACGCTGTAGGCCCGGACAGTGTAGGCCCGGAAGCTGTAGGCCCGGAGGCTGTAGGCCCGGACAGTGTAGGCCCGGACAGTTTAGGCCCGGACAGTGTAGGCCCGGACGCTGTAGGCCCGGACGCTGTAGGTCCGGACAGTGTAGGCCCGGACAGTTTAGGCCCGGACAGTTTAGGCCCAGACAGTGTAGGCCCGGACAGTGTAGGCCCGGACAGTGTAGGCCCGGTGGCCCGGGCGCCGCCTAAAGGAGGTCGCCTAGCAACCCGCCTCCCGGCTCGGGCGGCCGCCATTGGTGGAACGGGAGCACGTGACCGCTGGCTGGGTGAGGTCACGTGGGGCGCGGGGCGGTGACGTCACCTTGTCCCTTATTTGGGAGTGAGATAGTTGGCAACCCCTATGTCTTTCTTCGGTACAAACAAGCATCTGCAGTTCCTTTCCACACATTGAACAGTACAGCACTGGAACAGGCCCTTCGGCCCACAATGTCTGTGCCGAACATGATCTCCTCTGCCTGCATGTGATCCATATCTATGTCTGTTCCTTGAACTTCCACGTGTCTTTGTAAAAGCCTCTTAAACACCATTATCGCATTTGCATGATTGCAACTCATCTTTTGCAATCTAGTGTGAATTATCTTGGCAATTTGTGGAATGGAAGGATAAAGAAAATTACAAAAATAAAAATAGAACATTGGCCGAACTAAAAAAGTGTTAGGAGGTATTTGATTGTTATAATTGCAGACAGTTTCAATCTCAAGGGTGCGGACAAATGTACTGAAGTACATGGTGTGCATTTATAAAATATTTAACATGCTTACAGTAGACACATGATTATGCTGATCATGTCCTTGGCTGAGCTGAATTAGTTTAATTCCTCACGATCATTCGCGATGCAATCTGAGCGGGAAGATATATGAACTGGTGTAGAGGTACCACAAGGGCAAAGGTGGACGTTTGAAACAAGGAACTGCAGGTGCTGGTTTACAAAAAAAAGACGCAAAGTGCCGAAGTAACTCAGCGGGTCAGGCAGCATCTGTGGAGAACGTGGATAGGTGACGTTTCACAGAGTGCTGGAGTAACTCAGCGGGTCAGGCAGCATCTGTGGAGAACATGGATAGGTGACGTCTCAAATGTGACGACTCTTCTTTATCATATAAATATTCATCACGTATATTAACATATAAATCATATAAATACAATCAAGTCAAAGAAGGGTCTCGACCCAAAACGTCACCCATTCCTTCTCTCCAGAGATGCTGCCTGTCCCGCTGAGTTACTCCAGCATTTGATGTCTACCTTCGGTCTAAACCGGCATCTGCAGTTCCTTCCTACTAGGCTTCTGTTATTATACGGTCACCACAACAAATTTGTGTAGGAAGGAACTACAGATGCTGGTTTAGATCGAAGGTAGACATAAAATGCTGGAGTAACTCAGCGGGACAGGCTGTCATCTGGTTCTCGATTCCCCTACTCTGGGCAAAAGGCTCTGTGCATTTACCTGATCACAGGTTAAG
Organism: Rhinoraja longicauda; assembly: GCF_053455715.1. NCBI lineage: Eukaryota > Metazoa > Chordata > Chondrichthyes > Rajiformes > Arhynchobatidae > Rhinoraja > Rhinoraja longicauda. The sequence goes on from NC_135965.1 coordinate 49,407,581, forward strand.
AATAAGGGGTAGGCCATTTAGAACTGAGATGAGGAAAAACATTTTCAGTCAGAGAGTTGTGAACCTGTGGAATTCTCTGCCTCAGAAGGCAGTGGAGGCCAATTCTCTGAATGCATTCAAGAGAGAGCTAGATAGAGCTCTTAAGGCTAGCAGAGTCAGGGGGTATGGGGAGAAGGCAGGAACGGGGTACTGATTGTGAATGATCAGCCATGATCACATTGAATGGCGGTGCTGGCTCGAAGGGCCGAATGGCCTCCTCCTGCACCTATAGTCTATTGTCTATCTACACCGATTGTACTTGGCTTAGGAATCGAGAACCAGATGACATAGGTTTAAGGCGAGGGGGGGAAAGATTTAATGGGAACCTGAGGGGTAGGGTTTCTTTACACAGAGGGTGTGGTGGGTGCATGAAGCGAGCTGCCGGTGGAGGTAGTTGGGGCAGGGACTATCGCAACATTTAAGAAATATTAAGACAGGTACATGGATAGGGTAGGTTTAGAGGATATGGGCCAAAAGCAGGTAGTCGGGACAAGTTGGGCCGAAGGGCCTATTTCCATGTTGTTTGACTATGACTCTATGACTCCAATAGGTAGAGCTAAGGGGAAGATGCAGAGTGCAGAATATAGTTCTTAACATTATAGCGCACCAGTACCAAAGTCCAATGTCCGCAATGGGGTAGAGTTGAATCGGACAGTACCCTAGCTTATGGAAGGGCCGTTCAGAAGCCTGATAACAGAGGGGATGAAGCTGTTCCTGTGTCTGGTGGTGCGCACTTTCAAGCTGCTGTACCTTCTGCCGGACGGGAGCGGGCAAAAACATAAAAACATAGAAACATTGAAAATTGGTGCAGGAGTAGGCCATTCGTCCCTTCGAGCCAGCACCGCCATTCAATTTGATCATGGCTGCTCATCCAAAATCAGTACCCCGTTCTTGCGTTTTCCACACATCCCTTGATTCCGCTAGGCCAAAGAGCTAACTCTAACCCTCTCTTGAAAACATCCAGTGAATTGGCCTCCACTGCCTTCTGTGGCAGAGAATTCCACAGATTCACAACTCTCTGGGTGAAAAGGTTTTTCCTCATCTGAGTCCTAAATGGCCTACCCCTTATTCTTAAACTGTGTGGCCCCTGGGTCTGGACTTTCCCAACATCAGGGAACATTTTTCCTGTATCTAGCCTGTCCAATCCCTTGAGAATTTTATATGTTTCTATAAGATCCCCTCTCATCCTTCCAAATATCAGTGAATACAAGCCCAGTCGTTCCATTCTTTCATCATATGACAGTCCCGCCATCCCAGGGATTAACCTGGTGAACCTACACTGCACTTGGGGTACTGATTGAGAATGATCAGCCATGATCACATTGAATGGCGGTGCTGGCTCGAAGGGCCGAATGGCCTCCTCCTGCACCTATTGTCTATTGTCTATTGTCCCTCAATACCAAGAATGTCCTTCCTCAAATTAGGAGGCCAAAACTGCACACAATACTCCAGGTGTGGTCTCACCAGGGCCCTGAGCAACTGGATTGGCCGGGGAGAGACAAGTATAAGAAAATAACTGCAGATGCTGGTACAAATCGAAGGTATTTATTCACAAAATGCTGGAGTAACTCAGCAGATCAGGCAGCATCTCAGGAGAGAAGGAATGGGTGACGTTTCGGGTCGAGACCCTTCTTCAGACATTGATTTCCTATCTGAATGACAGGCATTGACTGAAGGATACATGATAGGAGCAGAATTAGGCCAATCGGCCCATCGTGTTTACTCCACCATTCAATCACGGTTGATCTACCTTTCCCTCTCAACCCCATTCTCCTGCCTTCTCCCCGTAACCCCTGACACCCGTACTAATCAAGAATCGGTCTATCTCTGCTCTGCCCTGGAATTCATTCATAATCTCCCACTCAGTTTTCTCCCATCTGTGGCCCGTAATCTTTAATTCCACCTGGACAGTCCAGGATAGATGCTGCCCAAACGCATGACTAGCACTTACATCTGCTCTCACTGTCCACGGGGAAATCACGTCTCTCATACAACGGGCATGAACCTAGGCCCAGCACACTGATACAATTATAAACAAAGCACATCAACGCCTCTACTTCCTGAGAAGACCAAGGGGTTTCGGTACGTCAGAGAGGATTCTCTTGAGCTTCTACAGGTGTAGAGTAGAGAGCATATTGACTGGTTGCATCACGGCCCGGTTCAGCAACTTGAACGCCCAGGAGCGGAAAAGACTGCAAAACGTTGTGGACACTGCCCGGTTCATCACCGGCTCTGATCTCCTCCCCACCATCGAAGGGATTTACAAGAGTCACTGCCTCAAAACGGCAGCCAGCATCATCAGAGACCCACACCACCCTGGCCACACTCTCACTGACCCACACCACCCTGGCCACACTCTCATCTCACCCCTGCCATCGGGAAGAAGGTACAGGAGCCTGAAAACTGTAACGTCCAGGTTCAGGAACAGCTTCTTCCCAACAACCATCAGGCTGTTAAACACCACAACCTCCAATAAGCTCTGAACTACAATAGATATGATTACGATGATGATTATTATGATGATGATGATGATGAAGATGATGATGATGATGATGATGATGATGATGATGATGATGATGATGATGATGATGATGATGATGATGATGATGATGATGATGATGAAGATTATTACTATTACTATTATTATTATTATGATTATTATGATTATTAATCATTATGATTATGATTATGATTATGATTATGATTATGATTATGATTATGATTATTATTATTATTATTATTATTATTATTATTATTATTATTATTATTATTATAATAATAAATATTATTATTATTACTATTATTATTATTATCGATTATTATTATTATTATTATTATTATTACTATTATTATTATTATTATTATTATTATTATTATTATTATTATTATTATTATTATTATTATTATTATTATTATTATTATTATTATTATTATTATTATTATTTACAGTGCACCATGTTCACATGTTGTGTTGTGCTGCTGCAAGTCAGAAGGTAATTGTTCTATCTGGGACACACGACAATAAAACACTCTGGACTCTTGACTGTTGAATGAGCCTTATGTCTGGAGATTCCAGCCCATAGATTCTATATTAGACAATAGACAATAGACAATAGACAATAGGTGCAGGAGGAGCAAAGAGGTCCTTCTGCAGTTGTACAGGGCCCTAGTGAGACCGCACCTGGAGTACTGTGTGCAGTTTTGGTCTCCAAATTTGAGGAAGGATATTCTTGCTATTGAGGGCGTGCAGCGTATGTTTACTAGGTTAATTCCCGGAATGGCGGGACTATCATATGTTGAAAGACTGGAGTGACTAGGCTTGTATACACTGGAATTTAGAAGGATGAGAGGAGATCTTATCGAAACGTATAAGATTATTAAGGGGTTGGCCACGTTAGAGGCAGGAAACATGTTCCCAATGTTGGGGGAGTCCAGAACAAGGGGCCACAGTTTAAGAATAAGGGGTAGGCCATTTAGAACTGAGATGAGGAAAAACTTTTTCAGTCAGAGAGTTGTGAATCTGTGGAATTCTCTGCCTCAGAAGGCAGTGGAGGCCAATTCTCTGAATGCATTCAAGAGAGAGCTAGATAGAGCTCTTAAGGATAGCGGAGTCAGGGGGTATGGGGAGAAGGCAGGAACGGGGTACTGATTGAGAATGATCAGCCATGATCACATTGAATGGCGGTGCTGGCTCGAAGGGCCGAATGGCCTCCTCCTGCACTTATTGTCTATTGTATCCATGTTTTCCAGAGATGCTGCCTGACCCGCTGAGTTACTCCAGCACTGTGCGTCTATCGTCAGAGATGGATAGAGATTAAAAACATTTTGTTGCCATAAATCATTAATAACATTTCCTACTTCCTGTTTTTATATTGTTCCAGTAAAGGTGGTACTGTATTTACTCTTTCACTGTGACATCCATTACATTACACAGGAATACGATCACTTGAATGGTTTGAAGGGTTTAATACTCCTTCTCTGTTCCAAAACAGGCTCACATCTTGTTATTTAGGCTGATTAATGGATTTGTCTTAAGTGCAGTTTAATGTTGTACAATTACTGGTGATTCATCGGACAACAATGTGTGCAATCCTCAACAAGCGAGCCTCTGTGAAAGTGCAAAGCATTTGGAAGCTAATGTGTTGATTTGAAGAACCTTTACATCCAAGTTTAGGGCTCAGAGCCGTGGAACAAGAAGGGAACTAGCCAGATGAGGAGCGGTGGGGTGTAGGAGAACAGGGCACCTGGCCTCAGCTTTAACAGCAAGGAACCAATGCAGTTTCATCGTTCCTCACTGCGACAAATATATATTACCTTCCACGGCAAACCAGACTAGGAATGTTGCCGTTTCAATCCTCAACCTGGGCTAAATTGGGCGCAGCGGTAGAGTTATAGACAATAGACAATAGGTGCAGGAGTAGGCCATTCGGCCCTTCGAGCCAGCACCGCCATTCAATGTGATCATGGCTGATCATTCTCAATCAGTACCCCGTTCCTGCCTTTTCCCCATACCCCCTGACTCCACTATCCTTAAGAGCTCTATCCAGCACTCTCTTGAATGCATTCAGAGAATTGGCCTCCACTGCCTTCTGAGGCAGAGAATTCCACAGATTCACAACTCTCTGAAAAGGTTTTTTCTCATCTCCATTCTATATGGCCTACCCCTTATTCTTAAACTGTAGCCCCTGGTTCTGGACTACCCCAACATTGGGAACATGTTTCCTGCCTCTAACGTGTCCAACCCCTTAATAATCTTATATGTTTCAATAAGATCTCCTCTCATCCTTCTAAATTCCAGTGTATACAAGCCTAGTCGCTCCAGTCTTTCAACATACGACAGTCTCGCCATTCCGGGAATTAATCTAGTAAACCTACGCTGCACGCCCTCAATAGCAAGAATATCCTTTCTCAAATTTGGAGACCAAAACTGCACACGCCTCGTCCCGAAACGTCACCCATTCCTTCTCTCCCGAGATGCTGCCTGACCCGCTGAGTTACTCCAGCATTTTGTGTCCACCTTCGATTTTAACCGACACCTGCAATTTTTTTTCCTAAACTAAAGGTGGCTTAACCGCTCAAACCCAGAACTGCCCCTTGCCCCTGCCGAACGTCGAGGATCTGGAATCAAATATTTAGTGGTCAACATTGTGGGCCACACTGTAATCCTCCCACTGTGTCAATAAACAACAGAGGAATCTGATGGACCTTTAACCATTGAAGCATGAGAGTTCAAGGGGAATAGTTCAAGGGGACTATTGTCCTGTTTCATTCCAATCCCCACAGGACTCAAATAAACTGCTACATCTGCACAAATGTGGAGGATTTGAATTCTTAGTGCAGATTCTACGAACGCTCTCAGTAATAAATGTTACCACACTATAAGTGATTCACCCCATTCTTCAGTACATTTTTATATTGCATTCATTTTACACATTCACTTTGGCTGGTTAATAATTAAATTGCCTCATTTCTTTTCTTTAATGGGTACGTTTTTTACTTGCACATCTTTCATTCATTTGTAGGGAAGAACTGCAGAAGTCAAGTCAAGCCAAGTCACGTTTATTTATAACAAACATATACAAGATGTGCAGTGAAATGAAAGTGGCAACGCCTGAAGATTGTGCCGGTTTAAATCGAAGGCAGACACAAACTGCTGGAGTAACTCAGCGGGTCAGGCAGCATCTCTGGAGAGAAGGGATGGGTGACGTTTCGGGTCGACACCTTCCAGTCTTTCATTCATTTGTTCTACATCACCGTCTATATCTCTCGTTACCCTTTCCCCTGACTCTCCGTCTGAAGAAGGGTCTCGCCCCGAAACGTCACCCATTCCTTCCCTCCAGAGACGCTGCCTGTCCCGCTGAGTTACTCCAGCGTTTGATGTCTATCTTCGGTTTTAAACAAACCAGACCGCTGTGGAATTTTTGACCGATGTCTCAGATTGCCAGCAGGGGAGGAAGAAGGAATACAAACTCTTAAAGAGTGAAAGTGAAGAGTTTTTTCTTGTGACAAATAGCTCGAGGCCTGTACTTTTATTTTTGTAAATCATATTTGTTTTACTATAGGAAAGTGTTTCGTTTAGAGATACAGCGCGGAAACAGGCCCTTTGGCCCACCAGGTCCATGCCGACCAGTGATCCCCGCATATTCTGCACACACTAGGGACAATATATTTTGTACATTTACACTAAGCCAGTTAACCTACATACCTGCACGTCTTCGGAGTGTGGGAGGAAACCGAAGGTCTCGGAGAAAACCCACGCAGGTCACGCGGAGAACGTGCAAACTCCGTACAGACGGCGCCCGTAGTCAGGATCGAACCCGGGTCTCCGGCGCTGTGAGGCGGTAACTCTACCGCCGCGCCACCGTGACCGCCCTATCTTTTGTGCTTTTCTTCTTGGTGCTTTTCCTGGTAAGTTGTGAACCAAACCCTGCTTCATAGAGTGGGTGTGACTGGTGGTGACACACAGGTTAAGGGAGGGCAAGGGAGGTGTTGTAAACCTCCTTGTAGGGAACTCTTGCCACGAGACTCAATCACATCCTCGACTCAAGGGGGCCAAGGGTGTGTAATGGTCACGGGTACCAACAACACAGCAACGAAATTTGTACTTGCCACAGCTTTACAGGCAATAACACACAGTTAAATATATACTAATCGTTATATATGTGTAGGAAGGAACTGCCGAAGATATACACAAAAAACTGTAGTAACTCAGCGGGTCAGACAGCATCTTTGGAGAGAAGGAATAGGTCAGAATCAGAATAACTTTTATTGTCATCCAAAAAAACAAGTCTTTTGGACGAGATTTCGTCACCCACAGTCCAACAATAAGAGAAATAAAAATAAGCAATTACACACACAATCAATCACAAACCAACACAAAACAAAAACAAAAAGAACCATCCATCACAGTGAGTCTCCGCCAGTCCCCTCCTCACTGTGATGGAAGGCCAGAATGTCTTTTCTCTTCCCCTGCCGTCTTCTCCCGCGGTCAGGCTGGTGTCGTTGCCACGTTCCAGGCGGCGCCAGACGGTGAAAGGTCCGCAGTGGGCCGACCCAAGCCCCGCGATCCAGGGCGGGCGAAGACGCTGCCGCTGCACGTCGGGGCTCCCGACATTGAAGCCGACATTTCGGGTCGACTGTCCCATATTAGCCAGATTATCCCGTATATTGGGCTAAATTGGTTTGTCCCGTACGGGACTGCCCTTGTCCCGTATTAGGCCCGTGGGCCACTGTAGGCCCGGACACTGTAGAACCGGGGGCCGCTGTAGGCCTGGACACTGTAGGCCCGGACACTGTAGGCCCGGACGCTACAGGCCCGGCCACTGTAGTCCCGGACACTGTAGAACCGGAGGCCGCTGTAGGCCCGGACACTGTAGGCCCGGACACTGTAGGCCCGGATGCTATAGGCCCGGCCACTGTAGGCCCGGACACTGTAGAACCGGAGGCCGCTGTAGGCCCGGACACTGTAGGCCCGGACACTGTAGGCCCGGACACTGTAGGCCCGGACGCTATAGGCCCGGCCACTGTAGGCCCGGACACTGTAGAACTGGGGGCCGCTGTAGGCCCGGACACTGTAGGCCTGGACACTGTAGGCCCAGACACTGTAGAACCGGAGGCCGCTGTAGGCCCGGACAGTCTAGGCCCGGAGGCCCGGGCGCCACCTAACGGAGGTTGCATAGTAACCCGCCTCCCGGCCTGGGCGGCCGCCATTGGTGGAGCGGGAGCACGTGGCCGCTGGCTGGGTGAGGTCGCGTGGTGCGCGGGGCGGTGACGTTACCTTTTGTCCCTTATTTGGGAGTGAGAAAGTTGGCAACCCTAGTCGAGACCCTTCTTCAGATTGCAAGTCAGGGGAGAGGGAAACTAGAGATAGAGACGGTCTGGATTCCACAGATTCACCACCCTCTAACTAAAGAAATTCCTCCTCATCTCCTTCCTGTATCTGATATATGGAGTTTGTACGTTCTCCCCGTGACCTGCGTGGGTTTTCCCCGGGTGCTCCGGTTTCTTCCCACATTCCAAAGATGTGCAGGTCTGTAGGTTAATTGGCTTGGTGGAAATGTATATTGTCCCTAGTGTGTGTGTGGGATAGTATTAATGTGCGGGGATTGCTGGGCGGCACGGACTCGGTGGGCCGAAGGGCCTGTTTCTGCGCTGCATCTCTTAGAAACCTTCGCCACTGGGATTTGATTGGGCGGAGTAAGGAATGATAGCTGATCCTCACTGGAATCTATAATCTTCCACTAATGTTGTGCTAAAGCCTTTACAAAGCCTTAAACAAATCACATGCTTGCTTTAGGATACGCAATAACTCCTTTTGGTTATAAAAGAACATTGATCAGTCAGAATGTGTAGGAAAGAACTGCAGATGCAGGTTTAAATCGAAGGTCGACACAAAATGCTGGAGTAACTCAGCGGGTCAGGCAGCATCTCTGGAGAGAAGGAATGGGTGACGTTTCGAGTCGAGACCCTTCTTCAGACGGTCAGTAAGAATGAGTAGGAAGGAACTGCAGATACAGGTTTACACTGATCATGGATACAAAATGCTGGAGTAACTCAGCGGGACAGGAAGCATCCGTGGAAAGAGCCATGGAGAGTCATGGAGTGGTACAACGTGAAAACAGGCCCTTCGGCCCAACTTGCCCACACTGGCCAACATGTCCCAGCTGCACTGGTCCCACAAGCCAGCATTTGGTCAATTTCCCTCCAAACCTGTCCTGGATAGAAGGAATGGGTGATGTTTTGGGTCGAGACCCTTCTTCAGACCGAAGAAGGGTCTCGACCCAAAACGTCACCCATTCCTTCTCTCCTGAGATGCTGCCTGACCTGCTGAGTTACTCCAGCATTTTGTGAAATAAACACCTTCGATTTGCACCAGCATTTGCAGTTATTTTCTTACACTCCCTAAGTTCTTAAGTCGTAGGAGAAGAATTAGGCCATTTGGCACCGAGTCGACCGCACCATTCAATCTTGGCTGGTCTATCTCTCACTCTCAACCCCATTCTCCTGCCTTCTCCCCATAACCTGTGAAACCACAATCAACAACCCGTCAATCTCTGCTGTAAAAATACCCGATGACTTGGCCTCCACCACCATCTGTAAGCGTGATAACTGCCTCCACTAGTTCATCTGGAAGCTCGATGAACTCAGCGGGACAGGCAGCATCTCAGGACAAAAGGAATGGGTGACATTGCGGGTCGAGACCCTTCTTCAGACTCACCCATTCCTTCTCTCCAGAGATGCTGCCTGTCCCGCCTGAGTTACTCCAGCATTTTGTGTTTATCTTCGATGTAAATCAGCATCTGCAGTTCCTTCCTACATATTTTGTCTGGAAGCCCATCGCGTTTATCCACCCCCTCTGTCTAAAGTTGCTGCCCAGGTATCTATTAAATCTTGCCCCTCTCACCTTAAACTTATGCCCTCTGGTTTTTGATTCCTCTACCTTGGGGATAAGACTCTGTGCATTCAAGAGAGAGCTAGATAGAGCTCTTAAGGATAGCGGAGTCAGGGGGTATGGGGAGAAGGCAGGAATGGGGTACTGATTGAGAATGATCAGCCATGATCACATTGAATGGCGGTGCTGGCTCGAAGGGCCGAATGGCCTCCTCCTGCACCTATTGTCTATTGTCTATTGTCTATTCTATCTATCTATCTATCTAGATAGATGCAGGAAAGATGGTCCCAATGTTGGGGGAGTCCAGAACCAGGGGCCACAGTCTAAGAATAAAGGGGAGGCCATTTAAAACTGAGGTGAGAAAAAACTTTTTCTCCCAGAGAGTTGTGAGTTTGTGGAATTCCCTGCCACAGAAGGCAGTGGAGGCCAAATCACTGGATGAATTTAAAAGAGAGTTAGAAACAAGGGATATGGGGAGAAGGCAGGTGTGGGTTACAGATTGTGGATGATCAGCCATGATCACAATGAATCCCAAATGGGCTCCTCCTGCACCTATTTTCCATGTTTCTCTGTTTCTATGTTTCCATCTGCCTCATGCTTTTACACTCTGTCTGATAAACTAAGATCATACAAGTGGCAATTGAAGTGATTGCCTTGTCAATTTCCAGAGCAAATCTCTTAAGTGGGTAACTGGTAGCCTGCAATTTTAGACATGCAATTTTGTATGTTTTGCTTAGGGTGGGGAGGTTACATGGAGTCATAGACTCCTTCAACATGGAAACAGGCCTTTCAGCCCATCCCATCCATGCTGTCCAAAATGCACCATCTAAGGTGGCCACATTTGTCTGCTTTTGGCCCATATCCATACACTTGTCGAAATGCTTTGTAAATATCGTTACAGTTCACCTACCTCAACTACGTCGACTACCAGCTCGTTCCATACACTTACCACCCTTTGTGTGAATAAGTTGCCCCTCAGGTTACAATAGACAATAGACAATAGACAATAGGTGCAGGAGGAGGCCATTCGGCCCTTCGAGCCAGCACCGCCATTCAATGTGATCATGGCTGATCATTCTCAATCAGTACCCCGTTCCTGCCTTCTCCCCATACCCCCTGACTCCGCTATCCTTAAGAGCTCTATCCAGCTCTCTCTTGAATGCATTCAGAGAATTGGCCTCCACTGCCTTCTGAGGCAGAGAATTCCACAGATTCACAACTCTCTAACTGAAAAAGGTTTTTCCTCATCTCAGTTCTAAATGGCCTACCCCTTATTCTTAAACTGTGGCCCCTTGTTCTGGACTCCCCCAACATTGGGAACATGTTTCCTGCCTCTAACGTGTCCAACCCCTTAATAATCTTATACGTTTTTCGATAAGATCTCCTCTCATCCTTCTAAATTCCAGTGTATACAAAGTTTGGAGGGATAAGGGGCAAACGCGGGCAGGTGGGACTAGTGTAGCTGGGACATTGTTGGCCGATGTGGGCAAGTTGTGCTGAAGGGCCTGTTTCCATGCTGTATCAGTCTACGGTATTGACAATGTTGTGATGTTCACCAGAGAAGCTCTTCCTCCAACCCTCAAAACTCCGCTTTACAAATCGAGAAACACTGTGGAGCTGCCAACAATGTTGTAAAATAAAATATAGATTAATATAGCTTGCAGCAAAGAAGCCATTAATTATGTGCATAAAATGATGATGCTTGAATGTGAAATTAGGTCAAATCTCGTAAGACGTGGTGTAAAGTTACTCTTATGGGGAGGAACTGCAGATGCTGGTTTAAACTGAAGACAGACAGCAAAAAGCTGGAGTAACTCAGCGGGTCAGGCAGCATCTGTGGAGAACATGGATAGGTGACGTTTCACAGAGTGCTGGAGTAACTCAGCGGGACAGGCAGCATCTGTGGAGAACATGGATAGGTGACGTTTCAGAGAGTGCTGGATTAACTCAGCGGGTCAGGCAGCATCTGTGGAGAACATGGATAGGTGACGTTTCAGAGAGTGCTGGAGTAACTCAGCGGGTCAGGCAGCACCTGTGGAGAACATGGATAGGTGACGTTTCAGAGAGTGCTGGAGTAACTCAGCGGGTCAGGCAGCATCTCTGGAGAGAAGGAATAGGTGACGTTTTGAGTCAAGTGTAAAGTTATTTGCAGTTTATGAGGCAGGATTAACATTGTAAAATTTCTCTATTACAATGTTATATCTAAAAGCAATAAAGGTTAATTGCTTCTAGGTTTGCAAAATCAATGCAAAGATTATAATGAAACAAGTCACGTCTCGGATCTGGGTCACAACTCTGAAATGAGGCAATATTCCCTGTTAATTGTAATGAATTCCATAATGTTTTTTCTAATAATAATTAATGGCCTCAATGCCTGTAAGCCAAACAGCACCAGCAATTTTATGCACCTATCAAGAACCGCTAATTTATGGGCTGTTGAGATAATAAAATACTTTATGTGGTCTATAAACTGTAATTTAGTTAGTTGTGGAATTGTTTAGGTGTTGGATGACTGATGCAGGGATCCCCTGTGGTATGGTACAGAAGTGAATGATCCATGTGTTACATTGCTCAAGGCGTTAGAAGGTAAAAAGATGTTCATTGAAAGACGGCACAGTGGCGCAGAGGGTAGTGCTGCTGCCTCACAGCGCCGGAGACCCGGGTTCAATCCCGACCTCAGGTTAGGGGTTGCCAACCGTCCCTTATTAGCTGGGACATCCCGTATTTTGGGCTAAATTGATTTGTCCCGTACGGGACCGCCCTTGTCCCGTATTAGGCCTGGGGTGTACTGTAGGCCCGGACACTGTAGGCCCGGACACTGTAGGCCCGGACACTGTTGGCCCGGACACTGTAGACCCGGACGCTGTCGGCCCGGACACTGTAGGCCCGGACACTGTAGGCCCGGACACTGTAGGCCCGGACACTGTAGGCCCGGACGCTGTAGGCCCGGACGCTGTAGGCCCGGACGCTGTAGGCCCGGACACTGTAGGCCCGGACACTTTAGGCCCGGACACTGTAGGCCTGGACGCTGTAGGCCCGGACGCTGTAGGCCCAGACACCGTAGGCCCGGACACTGTAGACCCTGACGCTGTAGGCTCGGACATGGTAGGCCCGGTCACTGTAGGCCCGGTCACTGTAGGGCCGGTCACTGTAGGGTCGGACACTGTAGGCCCGGACACTGTAGGCCCTTCAAGGGAGAGGTAGATAGAGCTCTTAAGGATAGCGGAGTCAGGGGGTATGGGGAGAAGGCAGGAACGGGGTACTGATTGAGAATGATCAGCCATGATCACATTGAATGGTGGTGCTGGCTCGAAGGGCCAAATGGCCTCCTCCTGCACCTATTGTCTATTGTCTATTGTCTATTGGCCCGGACACTGTAGGCCCGGACACTGTAGGCCCGGACACTGTAGCCCGGAGGCCGCTGTAGTCCTGGACAATGTAGGCCCAGAGGCCCAGGTGCCGCCTGACGGAGGTTGCGTTGCAACCCGCCTCCCAGCCCGTGCGGTCGCCATTGGTGGAGCGGGAGCATGTGGCCGTTGGCCGGGTGAGGTCGGTCACGTGGGGCGCGGGGCGGTGACGTCACCTTGTCCCTTATTTGGGAATGAGATAGTTGTATACAAACCTAGATCACCCCTCAGCCTTCTGCGCTCCAAAGAGTAAAGTCAAGGAACAGTTGTCAGAGGGTTATGGGGAGAAGGCAGGAGAGTGGGGTTAGGAGGGAGAGATAGATCAGCCATGATTGAATGGCAGAGTAGACTTGATGGGCCAAATGGCCTAATCATACTCCTATCACTAGTGACCTTTTGACTTAAGCCCTAGCCTGCCCAGACCTCTTCCTGTAGCTCAGGCCCTCGAGTTATAGTAATAGCCACAATAAAAATGTGCGTTCTTATTTCATATCGAAAACTGGAAGCAAGTTCCTACTCATGCCAAGAAACCATTCGCACACAGCCTGATTGCCACTTTGGTCCTTTCTGAAGCCTCACATTTCACGCTGTCTACTATTCTGCTGAAGAATTTCCACATGTGCCTGGAGTAATGATGTTGCTAATAAACCTGATGCTTTCCCGCCACTACCCTTGACTGTCAAACCATCTCTCAGATCCAGTGTGCAGTTCAAAGCCGCATGTCAGCACCACACAGGAGGAATAACTAACCCTATAAATAAAATATCGCCTGGCATCTTTTACAAAGACCAGCAGTCACACAGTGCACGAGCCGTTCAGACTGGAGTCTTATCCTTGCTTCTGGATCACGCCCATAAAAACCTCTCTTGCTATTGAGGGCGTGCAGCGTAGGTTTACCAGGTTAATTACCGGAATGGCGGGACTGTCGTATGTTGAAAGACTGGAGCGACTAGGCTTGTACACACTGGAATTTAGAAGGATGAGAGGGGATCTTATTGAAACGTATAAGATTATTAAGGGGTTGGACACGCTAGAGGCAGGAAACATGTTCCCAATGTTGGGGGAGTCCAGAACCAGGGGCTACAGTTTAAGAATAAGGGGTAGGCCATTTAGAACTGAGATGAGGAAAAACTTTTTTAGTCAGAGAGTTGTGAGTCTGTGGAATTCTCTGCCTCAGAAGGCAGTGGAGGCCAAGTCTCTGAATGCATTCAAGAGAGAGCTAGATAGAGCTCTTAAGGATAGCGGAGTCAGGGGGTATGGGGAGAAGGCACGAACGGGGTACTGATTGAGAATGATCAGCCATGATCACATTGAATGGTGGTGCTGGCTCGAAGGGCCGAATGGCCTACTCCTGCACCTATTGTATATTGTCTCTCAGCTCTAACATGGTGGTGAAATGGTGGTGCAGCGGGTAGAGCTGCTGCCTCACAGTGTCAGAGACACGGGTTTGATCCTGACCTCGGGAGTGGAGTTTGCACGTTCTCCCTGTGACGGCCTGGGTTCCAACACACATGTCAAAGAGGTGCGGGTTTGTAGGTTAATCGACCCACCTATTGTCTATTGTCTATTGAAACATCACCCAATCCTTCTCTCCAGAGACGCTGCCTGGCCCGCTGAGTTACTCCGGCGTTTTGTGCCTACCTTCGGTTTAAAGCCAGCGTCTTCATTTCCTTCGTACACAGCCTCGTGTCACCTTTTGTTGAAACCGGCCAAGAGGCAATTTATCGTGAAGCTAAACAAAGTCAATTTTGTGTCGCAGTGGTTGTGCAGGTTGCTGAAGGTGGTGGGGGGAGGGGTGGGGAACAGGAACCTCTGGCTGGTGAAAGAGGCTTTAGTGTGAGCTGCGCATTGAAGAGATGAAGAGAGCTGTTATTAATTCAGGAGCTGAGAGAGAGAGAGAGAGAGAGAGAGAGAGAAAGAGCAGGCTGGGACCAACATGCCCCTTGCCAGGATGCAGCGCAGACATTCTCAATTACGATGGCCATATGTGGCAACGTAACGAGCGGGAGGGTGGCCACGTTCTGTGTCCCCTTTGATCCATCTTTCCCTTCGTCACAGGGCCACAAAGCTGCTCTAAAATCACCGCTGATTGACAGTTTAAAGACGCTCTTCCGCTTAAGAAGCTCATGATGTCCTTCTATCGCTGCTCCATCGAGAGTGTGCTGGCATACTGTATAACCACATGGTATGCCAGCTGCTCAGAAAAGGACAGGAAGGCCCTTCAGAGGGTCATCACGACGGCCCAGAAGATCATCGGCTGCTCACTGCCCTCCCTGGAGCACCTGTTCAACCTACGCTGCCTCAGTAGAGCAGGCAAAATAATAAAAGATCCATCCCACCCCGGCCACCGTCTGTTTGTTCATCTGCCCTCTGGTCGACGTTTCAGGTCGATCAAATCCCGAACAAACAGATTTAAGAACAGTTTTTACCCCAGGGCCATACGAGAACTGAACACTACCTTCTGCACTAGGCAACACTGTTAAAACTTTTGTACTTAATATAATTGTATTTATTTGTTTTTGCATTTATTGCATATATGTTTGTACGCACCGTCAGGATTGGCTATTTTTTAATTTCGTTGTACTCGTTGCAATGACAATAAATGAATATTATTATTATTATTATTATTATTATTATTATTATTATTATTATTATTATTAAGTGTAGCTTTACACGACAGCAAAATGCCACAAAGCTTAATCCAATTCAAGAAAATCCAGTGTAAACCAGCATCTGCAGTTCCTCCCTCCACATTCAGTCCGCCCCACTGCGAGATCACCCCGAGGCGTGCCTACTTTGAAGACGTCCTCCTCCTCCTTAAGGGGTTGGACAGGCTGGATGCAGGAAGATTATTCCCGATGTTGGGGAAGTCCAGAACAAGGGGTCACAGTTTAAGGATAAGGGGGAAGTCTTTTAGGACCGAGATGAGAAAGTTTTTTTTCACACAGAGTCAATAGTCAATAGTCAATAGTCAATAGTCAATAGTCAATAGTGGTTTATTTGTCACATACACATAAATGTGTGATGAAATGAAACATTACCCGTAGTTCAACAATAAGACCAATAAGAATAATCAATAAAAATGCAATAACACATACAATCACAAACTAACACCAAACAAAAAAAACAGCGAGTCTCCTCCAGTCCGTCCTCACTGTGATGGAAGGCCAGAATGTCTTTTCTCTTCCCTGCCGTCTTCTCCCGCGGTCAGGCTGTTGGAGTGGTGAATCTGTGGAATTCTCTGCCACAGAAGGTAGTTGAGGCCAGTTCATTGGCTATATTTAAGAGGGAGTTAGATGTGGCCCTTGTGGCTAAAGGGGTCAGGGGGTATGGAGAGAAGGCAGGTACGGGATACTGAGTTGGATGATCAGCCATGATCATATTGAATGGCGGTGCGTACAGGCTCGAAGGGCCGAATGGCCTACTCCTGCACCTATGTTTCTATGTTTCTCTCTGACGAGAGTTCTGCAACATCCCTTCTCGCTGCTCCCCCTCTGTGATCCCTCCCTCCCAGTCCGAGGAAGGGTCTCGACCCGGAACTTCGCCCATCCCTTCTCTCCAGAGATGCTGCCTGTCCCGCTGAGTTACAACAGCTTTTTTGTGTCAATCTCCAGGAAGAGTCAATTAGTTTAGTTTAGTTAAGCTTAGAGATGCAGCGCAGAAACAGGCCCTTCGGCCCACCGGGTCCGCGCCGACCAGCGATCCCCGCACACCGACACTATCCTACACACACTAGGGACAATTTGCAGCTGTGCCAAACCAGTTCATCTACAAACCTGTGTGCCTTTGGAGTGGGGGAGGAAACCGGAGCACCCGGAGAAAACCCACGCAGGTCACGGGGAGAACGTGCAAACTCCGTACAGACAGCGCTCGTAGTCAGGATTGAACCCGGGTCTCTGACGCTGTGAGGCAGCAACTCTACCGCTGCGCCACCTTTAGTTTCCTAATCTTTACTCATTTGGGGTCTCAGAATCAAAGGTTTGTCCAACCTACTACACCTGACGCCTTCTAATCCAAGTTGGACATTTACAAGTTAGTATAACTTTGACCTTTAGAGTCATAGAGTCACGCTACAGGGAAACAGGCCCTTCGGCCCAACTAGCCCATGCCGACCAAGATAGACAATAGACAATAGACAATAGGTGCAGGAGGAGGCCATTCGGCCCTTCGAGCCAACACCGCCATTCAATGTGATCATGGCTGATCATTCTCAATCAGTACCCCGTTCCTGCCTTCTCCCCATACCCCCTGACTCCGCTATCCTTAAGAGCTCTATCTAGCTCTCTCTTGGATGCATTCAGAGAATTGGCCTCCACTGCCTTCTGAGCCAGAGAATTCCACAGATTCACAACTCTCTGACTGAAAAAGTTTTTCCTCATCTCAGTTCTAAATGGCCTACCCCTTATTCTTAAACTGTGTGGCCCCTGGTTCTGGACTCCCCCAACATTGGGAACATGTTTCCTGCCTCTAACGTGTCCAACCCCTTAATAATCTTATATGTTTCGATAAGATCTGGCATTGTGAGGCAGCAACTCTACCGCTGCGCCACCGTGCCAACCCCAAAGGATGTTGGCTTTTCCACAAGTATTACAGTTATTGATTTATTTAAGATTTAGCTTAGAGATACAGCGCGGAAACAGGCCCTTTTGGCCCACCGGGTCCGCGCCGACCAGCGATCCCCGCACACTAACGCTATCCTACACACACTAGGGACAATTTTTACATTTACCAAGCCAATTAACCTACAAACCTGCACGTCTTTGGAGTGTGGGAGGAAACCGAAGATCACGGAGAAAACCCACGCAGGTCACGGGGAGAACGTACAAACTCCGTACAGACAGCGCCCGTAGTCGGGATGGAACCCGGGTCTCCGGCGCTGTGAGGCAGTAAGGCAACAACTCTACCGCTGCGCCACCGTTTGGCACCACCGCTAGTTTTTTTTAATTCTTTATTATTTATCTGTGTTGGGTTTACAGGCCAGATAACTTAATGCAAGTAAGAATGTTAATGATGCTCAATACGCACTCACAGATTTCCACCCGGATTGTACTTCTTAATAACTTGTGACATTTACCATTTATACAAAAATAATCACTTACTGCAATCCAGTGCACGGTACTGTAGCGGCACGGTAGCGCAGCGGTAGAGTTGCTGCTTTACAGCGAATGCAGCGCCGGAGACTCAGGTTCGATCCTGACTACGGGTGCTGCACTGTAAGGAGTTTGTACGTTCTCCCCGTGACCTGCGTGGGTTTTCTCCGAGATCTTCGGTTTCCTCCCACACTCCAAAGACGTACAGGTATGTAGGTTAATTGGCTGGGTAAATGTAAAAATTGTCCCTAGTGGGTGTAGGATAGTGTTAATGTACGGGGATCGCTGGGCGGCACGGACTTGGAGGGCCGAAAAGGCCTGTTTCCGGCTGTATATATATGATATGATATGATATGATAGTGCATATGCTTAAAATTCATGTTACACGTTTTGAAATTTGTAACAGTGTATTAGAGATACAGCATGGAAACAGGCCCTTCGGCCCATCACTCAACACACACCGAGGCTGATTAATGCACGTCTTTGGAATGTGGGAGGAAACCGGAGCACCCGGAGAAAGCCCACATGGTCACAGGGAGGACGTGCAAACTCTACACAGACAGTACCTGAGGTGAGGATTGAACCTGGGTCTCTGGCGCTGTGAGGCAGTAGCTCCACCCGCTGTGCCACTGCGCTGCCCACAACATGGAGTATTCGGTCATTAACATTTCATTAGCAGTAAGACGCTTTTGAACGCCTTAAAGTGGTGCAAATGTGATGATACAAGTTCTGTGTTGTCCCACTTTCTCATCCCCTCCCGACACGCCAGTCGGCAATTTACAGAGGGCCGGTTAACCTACAAACCCGCACGTGTTCGGGATGTGGGAGGAAACCGAAGCACTCGGAGGTTCCAGGAAGAACGTACACAAACTCCACACAGACAGCACCTAAGGTCAGGATCGAACCTAGCTCTCCAGCGCTGTGAGGCAGCAGCTCTACCCGCTGCATCACAGTGCTTCCCAAATTTGCCACTTCCATCCCTAAAACATGGCTTCAGAGTATGGGACCGCCCTTGTCCCGTATTAGTAGGGGTTGCCAACTTCCTCACTCCCAAATAAGGGACAAAGGGTGACGTTGCCGCCCCGCGCCCCACGTGACCTCAAAGGGTGATGTTACCACCTCCGTTAGGTGGCGCACGGGCCTCCGGACCTACACTGTCCGGACCTACACTGTCCGGGCCTACACTGTCCTGGCCTACACTGTCCGGGCCAACACTGTCCGGACCAACACTGTCCGGACCAACACTGTCCGGGACTACACTGTCCGGGCCTACACTGTCCGGACCTACACTGTCCGGACCTACACTGTCCGGGTCTACACTGTCTGGACCAACACTGTCCGGACCTAGACTGTCCGGACCTACACTGTCCGAATCTACACTGTCCGGGCCTACACTATCCAGGCCTACATCGTCCGGGCTTACAGTCCCCCCCCCCCCCCGGGACTAATATGGGACAAGGGCGGTCCCATACGGGACAAACCAATTTAGCTCAAAATACGGGATGTCCTGGCTAATACGGGACAGTTGGCAACTCCGCCATTCAAACCTGGCTGATCTATCGTTCTCCCTCAACCCCATTCTCCTGCCTTCTCCTCACAACCCCTGACACCTGTACCAATCAAGAATCTGTCAATCTCTGCCTTAAAATGTCCATTGGTGGAGCGGGAGCACGTGGCTGCTCGCTGGGTGAGGCGACGTGGGGCGCGGGGCGGTGACGTCACCCTTTGTCCCGTATTTGGGAGTGGGGAAGTTGGCGACCCTGCTTCACAGGCCGCACTGTTTACCAGACCTCGGTGCTGCACGGAGGCCTGCATCTCTTCACCTCACCTCAGGTTACCTGGGGTCTACGCACAGTTACTCGGGTCTGTGGGGAGAGAGGCCTGTGATGGGCACTAGCGAGAGACACAGATGTTTCAGTGCTAGGCCCCTGCTTACACAGCGCACAAAAGGCCTTTTCATAACCGGTAACTGCATGAAATTGTGAGTTCCCACTGGCTCTGCAGCCTGTGCCAGCCATTCACTGTTATTGTATGAAAGTGTTTCTTTTCCTCGCTAATTTATTATTCAAGGTTCCAGCTCATACTCTGCTGCAGCGCTGAAGAAACGGGGCATTGTTTCTGCTGCCCACCTTTCATGTGTTAAATGGATGTTAAACACCAACTTACATTATTTGGTGAACGTGCTCTTTTATACTTTAGAGACACAGCGCGGAAACAGGCCCTTCGGCCCACTGAGTCCGCGATCAACCCACACACTAACACGATCCTACACACACACACACACACACACACACACACACACACACACACACGCACGCACGCACGCACGCACGCACGCACACGCACGCACACACACACGCACGCACACGCACACACACGCACGCACGCACGCACACACACACGCACGCACGCACGCACGCACGCACGCACGCACGCACGCACGCACACACACACACACACACACACACACACACACACACACACACACGCACACACACACGCACACACACACACACGAGGGAGAATTTACAATTTAACCAAAAGCCAATTAACCTACAAACCTGTAGGTCTCTGGGGGAAACCGGAGCACCCGGAGAAAACCTACACAGTCACGGGGAGAACGTACAAACTCCATGCAGGCAGCACCCATAGTCAGGATCGAACACGGGTCTCCGGCGCTGTGAGGCAGCAACTCTACCGCTGCGCCACTGTTCCGCCCCATCCTAGTCTATGTTATTTACTCAACTGATAGTCATATAACACAGAAACAGGTTTGAAGAAGGGTCTCCATCCCAAATGTCTCCCATTCCTTCTCTCCAGAGATGCTGCCTGTCCCATTGAGTTGCTCTAACATTTTGTGTCTACCTTCGGCCCAACTCATCCACACTGAGAAGGGTCTCGACCCGAAACGTCTCCCATTCCTTCTCTCCAGAGATGCCGCCTGTCCCGCTGAGTTACTCCAGCATTTTGTGTCCGCCCTCATCCATATTGATCATGATACCACATTGTTGTAGGGAAAAGAATAGCAAAGGCTAATAACTAGCAGATAGGGATGGGGATTGTGCTAATGTAGTGACAAGGAACCACTGATAAAGTTTAAGAGTTGAGACAAGGAGTACAGCAGTGACAAGACACACGTTTCAGGGACATCTAGATGATATTATAGCGTGCACACATCATTGCAACAGAAAGTTGCATCAACTGTCAACTAAGTTAGACTAGTGGACAATCATTTTTATTCTGTTTGTTACCTAATTAAGTCTTTGTGTAACCTGCATTCTGTAATCAAGCCCTTGTTTTACTGTTAATCAAGTTTCCGTGAAATCTTGCCAGCTGAGAATGGAAAAGCTGTACCAAAGTCACACTGGGTAGATCAGCTCATACTGGTCTGGTGAGCACAAGTTCTAATAAATCGCCCGTTAGTTTTAGTTTTTTTAGAGATACAGCGTGGAAACAGGCCCTTCGGCCCATCGGGTCCGCGCCGACCAGAGATCCCCGCTCATTAACACTATCCTACACACACTAGGGACAATTTTTACATTTAGCAAGCCAATTAACCTACAAACCTAGTGTGTAGAGTGCGGATTAGAATGTGGGATAACATAGAACTAGTGTGGACGGGTTGAATGGACTCTGACTGTATCTCTAAACTAAACTAAACACATTATACTTAACAAATCCAAATTTTGATTTATGATTAATGCCAATATCTCTTCCTGTATATCAAAGAAGACAATTTGTATATGGGGCTTTAATAACAATCGATTATTACTGTCCAATTTTGTTTGTGAATTTATGGTGGTTTTGAGAGACTCGTATAGTTGATTAATGTGGAAAACTTCACTTTACAATTATCCTTTAGTGCAGATTAAATGGACTTGTATTTGTAAACCAGCACACAATTTATGCATCAGAAGAACCTCTGGTTTTAACTCAGCATCAAGGTCATGTCAAAGGATGTGACGTCACCCATTCCTTCTCTCCCGAGATGCTGCCTGACCCGCTGAGTTACTCCAGCTTCTTATGATACCTTTGAAAAGAAAAGATGTCGTTTCGGAAGGGGTGGCATGGTCGGACTTTGCTGGCTTTACCTTGCACTAAACGTTATTCCCTTATCCTGTGAGCTATACAGTCAATGGCTCGATTGTAATCATGTATTGTCTTTCTGCTGACTGGTCAGCACGCAACAAAAGCTTTTCACTGTACCTCGGTACACGTGACAATAAACTAAACTGAAAATGAGTTGCTGCCTCACGGCGCCAGAGACCCGGGTTCAATCCTGACTACATGTACAGAGTTTGTACGTTCTCCCCTCGACCTGCATGGGTTTTCTCCAGGTGCTCCAGTTTCTTCCCACACTCCAAAGACGTGCAGGTTTGTAGGTTAATTGGCTTCAGTAAACATTATCCCTAGTGTATGGGAATTGCTGGTCGGCCTGGTGGAATGCAGGGCCTGTTTCTGCGCTGTATCTCTAAATTCTAAAGTCTAAAGACAATCCTTAAATGTAATGTTCACAATCAAATGTCATTACTTATCATGGAAATGGAAAATTGTAGCTGCAGAACATTTGGAGTTTCGTTCAATTTAGAGATACAGCGCGGAAACAGGCCCTTCGGCCCACCGAGTCCGCGCTGACCAGCGATCCCCGTATATTAGCTCAATCCTACACACACTGGGGACAATTTATAGAAGCCAGTTAACCTACAAACCTGCACATCTCTGGATTGTGGGAAGAAACCGGAGCACCCGGAGAAAACCCACGTACTGTAAGTCATAGGGAGATCGAACAATCTCCGTACGGACAGCACCCCTAGTCAGGATCAAACCCGGGTCTCTGGCGTTGTGAGGCAGCAACTCTACCGCTGCGCCACCGTGCAGATACTGGAATAAAGGCAGTAAACGTACAACGAGATCTGGGTGTCCTAGTGCATGAGTCACTGAAAGGAAGCATGCAGGTACAGCAGGCAGTGAAGAAAGCCAATGGAATGTTGGCCTTCATAACAAGAGGAGTTGAGTATAGGAGCAAAGAGGTCCTTCTGCAGTTGTACAGGGCCCTAGTGAGACCGCACCTGGAGTACTGTGTGCAGTTTTGGTCTCCAAATTTGAGGAAGGATATTCTTGCTATTGAGGGCGTGCAGCGTAGGTTTACTAGGTTAATTCCCGGAATGGCGGGACTATCATATGTTGAAAGACTGGAGCGACTAGGCTTGTATACACTGGAATTTAGAAGGATGAGAGGAGATCTTATCGAAACGTATAAGATTATTAAGGGATTTATTCACAAAATGTTGGAGTAACTCAGCAGGTCAGGCAGCATCTCGGGAGAGAAGGAGTGGGTGACGTTTCGGGTCGAGACCCTTCTTCAGACCCGAAACGTCACCCATTCCTTCTCTCCCGAGATGCTGCCTGACCTGCTGAGTTACTCCAGCATTTTGTGAATAAATCGATTTGTACCAGCATCTGCAGTTATTTTCTTATAGATTATTAAGGGGTTGGACACGTTAGAGGCAGGAAACATGTTCCCAATGTTGGGGGAGTCCAGAACCAGGGGCCACAGTTTAAGAATAAGGGGTAGGCCATTTAGAACTGAGATGAGGAAAAACTTTTTCAGTCAGAGAGTTGTGAATCTGTGGAATTCTCTACATCAGAAGGCAGTGGAGGCCAATTCTCTGAATACATTCAAGAGAGGGCTAGATAGAGCTCTTAAGGATAGCGGAGTCAGGGGGTATGGGGAGAAGGCAGGAACGGGGTACTGATTGGGAATGATCAGCCATGATCACATTGAATGGCGGTGCTGGCTTGAAGGGCCGAATGGCCTCCTCCTGCACCTATTGTCTATTGTCTATTGTCTATAAAAAAAAGTGGAAACTGTCAACAACTATGACTGAGTCCTGGGCTTGAGACTTTCCACTGATGCTGCCTGACCTGCTGAATGTTTCCAGCATTCTCCGCTTTGTTACCAGCTAAAGTGAGATAACTTTACACTTGGGAATGCACTGCAGATGCTGGTTGACACCAAAGACAATTTTATGAACACTAAAGTATGATGTTTGCTGGATATTTCTTTATCCTTAATTATATTGATTATTTACGTATGTTTGAATAGTTTGAAAGATTGGATTAGTTTGATTTTCCCTTTCTTTTGTGCGTGCGTGCCCTTTGTAATAACGCATCATTAACATATGGCACAGATATTAAATCCTTAAGTGTACAATTCTATGAAAACCACACCGAACACATTGCATTGTGAATTGTGAAGTTAAGTAGGCATTATTTACACAAATGCGCTTTGCTAAAAACATCTTTCAACCATCTGTTGACTTTTCTCATTGAGTTTAATTAAGGAGCAAACTAATTCATCTCAGATGGATACCCCTAATAATATGGCAGGACATAGTCATAGAGTCACACAGCATGGACACAGGCCCTTCGGCCCAACTCATCCATACTGGTCAAGATGCTCCATCTACACTAGTCCCACCTACCCGCGTTTGGTCCATATCCCCATAAACCTTTCCAATGCATGTAGAAACATAGAAACATTGAAAATAGGTGCAGGAGGAGGCCATTTGGCCCTTCGAGCCAGCACCACCATTCATTGTGATCATGGCTGATCGTCCACAATCAGTAACCCGTGCCTGCCTTCTCCCCATATCCCTTGATTCCGCTAGCCCCTGGAGCTCCATCTAACTCTCTTTTAAATTCATCCAGTGAACCGGCCTCCACTGCCCTCTGTGGCAGAGAATTCCACAGATTCACAACTCTCTGGGTGGAAAGGTTTTCTTCTCACCTCAGTTTTAAATGGACTCCCCTTTATGTTTAGACTGTGTGTGGCCCCTGTTTCTGGACCAGGACCCAGTGTCCTTTAAATACTGTTGTTGTACCTGCCCCAACTACCTCCTCTGGCAGCTTGCTCCATGTAATCCTAGTGGCTGGTATTAGCCTTTTAGTTTTACATAGAACATAGAACAGTGCAGCAGGGGAACTGGCCCTTCAGCCCACAATGTCTGTGCTGAAAATGATGCTGTTAAACGAATCTCCTCTGCCTGTGTGTGATCCATATCCCTCCATTCCGTGCGTATCCACGTTCCGATCTAACCCCCTCTTGAACGCCACTATCGTATCTGCCTCCACAACCACCCCTGACAACCGTAGCTTTATCTCAGGAATATAAAATAATCGGGATCATAAATAATAAATAATTGGGATTGCCGACTGCATAGATGCAACTCTGAGGGAACCACAGTTGTCTTATATTTTTTATAGTTCAGATATTAATATATTTCAAATATTGAAAAGATCTTTTAAAGGCGTCTAGAATTATAAAAGGACTGGACAAGCTAGATGCAGAAAAAATGTTCCCAATGTTGGGGGAGTCCAGAACCAGGGGCCACACAATCTAAGAATAAAGGGGAGGCCATTTAAAACTGAGGTGAGAAGGAACTTTTTCACCCAGAGAGTTGTGAATTTGTGGAATTCTCTGCCACTGAAGGCAGTGGAGGCCAAATCACTGGATGGATTTAAGAGAGAGTTAGATAGAGCTCTAGGGGCTAGTGGAATCAAGGGATATGGGGAGAAGGCAGGCATGGGTTACTGATTGTGGACGATCAGCCATGATCACAATGAATGACGTGTGCTGGCTCGAAGGGCCGAATGGCCTCCTACAGCACCTATTTTCTATGTTTCTATGTTTCTATATTGGCTGCAATGTCTTTGTCATCATTTTTTCCAGATAAAGATCTGGGTCAGACATGAACTTGTTTGCAAAAAAAACACGTCGATGAATTTAAAAGCATTTCAAATCCATGACATAATGCATTAGTATCTATTTCCCTGTTAATATGGAGATGTTCTTCCATGATTATTGCCTGAGTCATCTTCATTCTTTCCACTCCATCACCCCACCAGTTCCAGCCGTTTCTGTCCAAACCCAAAAGTGATTTCCAATATCGCCACCCGTCTCAGTAACTCGTCAGACTCTGTTATCTGGTTCAAATCTCACAAAGTTGTACCAAGTTATAACAAACGTTTTGGAGACACAAGAGACTGCAGATGCTGGAATCCTGAGGAAAAACTCAAAGTGCTGGAGGAACTCAGCGGGCCAGGCAGCATCTGTGGAGGGAATTCAAACACATTGAATGGCGGTGCTGGCTCGAAGGGCCGAATGGCCTACTCCTGCGCCTATTGTCTATTGTCTATTGATCATGGCTGATCATTCTCAATCAGTACCCCGTTCCTGCCTTCTCCCCATACCCTCTGACTCCACTATCCTTAAGAGCTCTATCTAGCTCTCTCTTGAATGCATTCAGAGAATTAGCCTCCACTGCCTTCTGAGGCAGAGAATTCCACAGATTCACAACTCTCTGACTGAAAAAGTTTTTCCTCATCTCCATTCTAAATGGCCTACCTCTTATTCTTAAACTGTGACCCCTGGTTCTGGACTCCCCCAACATTTGGAACATGTTTTCTGCCTCTACCGTGTCCAACCCCTTTATAATCTTATATGTTTCAATAAGATCCCCTCTCATCCTTCTAAATTCCAGTGTAAACAAGCCTAGTCGCTCCAGTCTTTCAACATATGACAGTTCCACCATTCCGGGAATTAACCTAGTAAACCTACGCTGCACGCCCTCAATAGCAAGAATATCCTTCCTCAAATTTGGAGACCAAAACTGCACACAGTACTCCAGGTGCGGTCTCACTAGGGCCCTGTACAACTGCAGAAGGACCTCTTTGCTCCTATAACTCCTCTTGTTATGAAGGCCAACATTCCATTGGCTTTCTTCACTGCCTGCTGTACCTGCATGCTTCCTTTCAGTGACTGATGCACTAGAACACCCAGATCTCGTTGTACATTCCCTGTTCCTAACTTGACACCATTCAGATAATAATCTGCCTTCCTATTCCTACCACCAAAGTGGATAACCTCACTCTTATCCACATTAAACTGCATCTGCCATGCATCCGCCCACTCACACAACCTGTCCAAGTCACTTTGCAACCTCATAGCATCTTCCTCACAGTTCACACTGCCACCCAGCTTTGTATCATCTGCAAATTTGCTAATGGTACTTTTAATCCCTTCATCCAAGTCATTAATGTATATTGTAAATAGTTGCGGTCCCAGCACCGAGCCTTGCGGTACCCCACTAGTCACTGCGGTCCCAGCACCGAGCCTTGCGGTAGGTACCCCACTAGTCACTGCGGTCCCAGCACCGAGCCTTGCGGTACCCCACTAGTCACTGCGGTCCCAGCACCGAGCCTTGCGGTACCCCACTAGTCACTGCGGTCCCAGCACCGAGCCTTGCGGTACCCCACTAGTCACTGCGGTCCCAGCACCGAGCCTTGCGGTAGGTACCCCACTAGTCACTGCGGTCCCAGCACCGAGCCTTGCGGTACCCCACTAGTCACTGCGGTCCCAGCACCGAGCCTTGCGGTACCCCACTAGTCACTGCGGTCCCAGCACTGAGCCTTGCGGTACCCCACTAGTCACTGCGGTCCCAGCACCGAGCCTTGCGGTACCCCACTAGTCACTGCGGTCCCAGCACCGAGCCTTGCGGTACCCCACTAGTCACTGCGGTCCCAGCACCGAGCCTTGCGGTACCCCACTAGTCACTGCGGTCCCAGCACCGAGCCTTGCGGTACCCCACTAGTCACTGCGGTCCCAGCACCGAGCCTTGCGGTAGGTACCCCACTAGTCACTGCGGTCCCAGCACCGAGCCTTGCGGTACCCCACTAGTCACTGCGGTCCCAGCACCGAGCCTTGCGGTACCCCACTAGTCACTGAAGTCTCACCTGTTCAACACTGCCTTCAACCACTGACCGTCGCTTCACCTTATTCTTCCTTTTCTGTTCGTTTATTTATTTATTTTTATGTTTT